>NW_027397067.1:5464251-5587436 GCF_003265705.2 Callorhinus ursinus
TAGAATAATATTGTTAAGGTGCATCCCTGTTGTAGCATGTGTCACTACATTTATTTCTCTTTATGACCAAATGATAGTTCATTGTTTGAATATACAATATTTAATTTATCCATTTGCCAGCTGATGGTCATCTATGAATAATGCTGCTGTAAACATTTACATATCTGTTTTTGTGTAAAGATGTGTTTTTCTTTCTCTTGGGTATACACCTAGGAATGGAATTACTGGGTCATTTGGTAACCCTGTGTTTAACAGTTTGAGGACCTTCAAGATTGTCTTCCAAAACTGATGCAACATTTTACATTCCCATCAGCAGTGTATAGGGCTCTACCCTCCCCACATCTGCACCTACACTTGTTGGTGTTGATCTTTTTTTTTATTATGGCCATACTAAGACATGTAAAGTGGTATCTCTTAATTTTGATTTGCATTTCCCTAATGACTAATGATACTGAGCATCTATTGAGGGGCTTATTGGTTATTTGTATATCTTTTTTGGAGAACAGTTGTCTTTTTGTTACTGAGTTGTAGGAATTCTTTATATATGTATTCTAGATTCAAGTCCATTATCTTGAAAAAAGCAAAAAGCAAAAACTTTTCTCCCATTGTATGAGTTGTCTTTCCACTATCTTGATTTTGTGTTTTAAAACACAAAGGTTTTTAATTTTTATGAAATCCGATTTATCTATGTGTTTCTTTGATTGCTTGTGCTTTGGTGTCATTTCTAAGAAACTATTTCCAAATTCAAAGTTGCAAAGATTACATCTATGTTTTCTTCTAAGAGTTTTACAGTTTTTAGCCCTTACACATAGGTCTCTGGTCCATTTTGAGTTAATTTTTGTATATGGTGTAAAATAAGGGCCCAACTGCATTCTTCTGCATGTGAATATCCAGTTGTCCAAGAACCTTGTTGAAAAGAGTATTCTTTCCCCCATTGAACTGTTTTGACACTCTTGTTGAAAATCAATTTACTGGGGGGATTTATTTCTAGACTCTCACTCCTATTCCAACGATCTATACATCTATTTTCATGCCAATGCAACACTATCTTGAGTACAGTAACTTTGGTGTAAGTTTTGAGACTGGGAAGTGTGACTCCTCCAACTTTGTTCTTTTCAAGATTCTTTTGGCTATCACGGGTCCCTTGAATTTCCAATATGAAATTTAGGACCAACTTGTAAATTTCTGCAAAGAAGCCAGCTGTGATATTGATAGGGAACGTGTTGAATTTGTAGTTCACTTTGCTTCATGTTGCCATCTTAAAGAACATGTCTTTCTATTTTACTTGGGCTTTCTTTGATTCTTTCAACAATGTGTTACAGTATTCAAAGTTTTATGCTTCTCTTGTGAAATCTATTATTATTTTATTCTTTCTGATGTTATTATAAGTAAAATTATTTTCTTACTTTCATGTTTTGTTTATTACTACTGTATATACATTTAATTTTTATGTTTATTTTGTAACCTGAAACCTTACTGAACTTCTTTAGTTTTAATAGGTTTTCTAGAGGATTCCTTAGCATTTTCTATATACAGCTCTCTATCCAACAACATGTCATCTGCAAATGGAGATTGTTTTACTACTTCCTTTCAACCCAAACGACTTTTATTCATCTTTTTGCCTAATTGCCTTGGCTAGAGCCTCCAGGATAGAATAGAAGTGGCAAGAGCAGAAATCATTGGTTCCTGATCTTAGAAGGAAAGTAGTCTTTCACCATTTAGCATGATGTTACGCTAATTTTGGAATTTTGAAAGCTCAGTTTAAAAGCATTTTAAACTGAAAATGCTACCTGGCACAGTACTGCATTGGTGTAACACTAGGGAGACCAAAAAAAAAAAAAATCCTCTATCTCTAAAATTTTATAAGTACTTCGCATGGAATTTGTCATGGTGCTGGTCATACTTCCTCCCCAGCTCCCTGCTAAAACCTGCTGAGGTATGACTAGAATGGTCTGACACAGAGAATTCATTCTGTTCAGTCTGGGCTGCCTTGGTGGCTCAGACTATCCCCCAAGAAAGTCAGTAACAGCCTGCCAGAGCTAAGTGACAAGGTTTCCTTTGAAGTGTTTCAGGTTCTGGTAGTAAAGGTCAGGTTAACTAAAAGTTTAGTGATGCTGTAGAGGACAAACTATAGGTTTGACTTCTAAGTCTTCCACCTTTCATGCCAACATTTGTGAGCATGCTCTCTCAGGGTCAGGTGTAGACAGCAGACCTACATTCCACCTGCTGCCTGGGATTAAACTAAACAAACTCAGTCATAAGAATATTGCCCATCTGGTTCCCACTTCCCATTTTTAATCTCGACATATGGACTCTGGGTATCTGCTATAACTGTTTACAAAAGTAGATATACTTATAGCCAATAAAATGTAGCAAAATGGAATCAGATATTAGGAAAATTACCAAATCAAATGATATTTTGATAATAAGTGAAAGATGAGATATCCCCAGTGAACTTACATATTAGCTCAAATGAATCCTGTAATGATGATGACATTATCAACAGTAATGGCAGCTAACACTTGTCTTCATGCTTATCTTAGGCAAGGTGCTGTTCTTAGCACCTTTTCATGGATTAATTTGGATGCAGAAGCACTAAAAATCTCATGAAATTTCCCAGGTACATACTGCTAGTTAAGTTATTGAACTAGGACTCCACCTCAGGTGGTCTACCCCTAGACTCACACTCTTAACCACTAATGCAGTACTGCCAATTTCACTCCTATCTACACATCATATCAGATCAGTGAAAACCACTGTGGTTCTGATGAGAACACTCTCTGGTGAATTCTTTTCCTTTTAGCCTTTAGCATTTTTACAAGAAACTGATGCCAGCAAAAAAGATTTCCCTCTAACCTTTGCATCTAATGGTGCATCTCCTATATCTTTACAAAGCTGTTATCATTCAGGAAGTGAAGATTTCTCATGTAAAACTGATGAAATCGATAAGAAATTTTAAAGATCTTGCTTTTGTCATGTGTTTCTGTTCATCAGGAACCACATGAACACTAAATATAGTTTAAAATATAGTGAGGCATAAAATATTTGCTGAGAAGTGTGGTATATATATCTATTTGTATATCTTTAACTATACCTATGCCAATACCTACATCTGTATCTATATATGCCTCTGTATCTCTTATGTCTATCTGTAAGTATTTGCAACATGCCCTTCATGTCAGATAAAGTTTTGCTTTGTCACCAAGCAGCTGAACTGCATGTTGTCCATGCACTTGGTGGCCAGCTCATTCACTCAGTCTTCCTTGTTTTCATTCACCAAGTGATGTACAGCATCACTCAGCTGCATAAAATCTGTGGTACGATCCCTTTACGTATTTTATATGTGTGGCAAAATGATGGCTTTGGATCATGGACTTTAGTGATCTGAAAAGAGTCGTCATGGTGATGGGCCCATCTGCTTCATCCTCAGCCCCCTTGCTTGTTCTGGGTCATATTCCCATTGAAAGACCAGCACTGTGTATACATGGGGCATCTGTAAAGTCATTCTAAGTGTGTGCATCCTTAATTTCTCATTTCTGTGCATACTCCTTCCTTCTACACAGAGCATTTATTCTAGTTAGATAAATTTGTCTTTAAACCAGTATTTTAGCTTGAGCTATTACAGAATATCACAGACTGGGTGGATTAAACAGTAGACATTTATTTCTCTCAGTTTTAGAGGCTGGGAAATCCAAGATCAAGGTGATTCAGTTCCTGGTGAGAACTCTCTTCCTGTTTTCTCACCATGCCTTCACATGATGGAGTGGAGAGAGAGCTACATAGTCGCTTTCTCTTCTTATAAGGGCACTAATCCCATCTGGGGGCCCCACCTTCATGACCTCATCCAAATCCAATTACCTCCTAAAGGCCCCACCTCCAAATGCCATAGCATTAGGCGGTTAGGGCTTCACCATATGAATTTGGGGGAGGAACACAAACATTCTGTCCATAACAACTAGCTTATTTCCCTCTTCACAGAAAGGCCAGTCAGGCCTATTAAATTCCACTTAGGAAAAAACCCATATTTTGCAGACAGGTAATTTGGCTTCTGGTTTTCCTTCTTACTGTGATTTGACAGAGTAGACCACAATGTCTCAAACAAAGGATTCTCTGTGGTTTCTACAATTAGTTCTGTAAATGTGTTTGAAATAAGTGTCTTCATGACTGAACAGTTAGCATTTAAAACAACAAAAAGGAAAGACAGAGCAAAAGAGGAAGGATGGTTTCAGAATGGCCCATGCAAAACAAACAAGGCTGTTGGCTAACACTCTGGATATCCCCAGATTGGAGGTGAGACCGACATGGTGCTCAGAATGCTCAGTGGCTGGCTCTGACTTTTAAAGAGGTAAGAAAAAGAGAAAACACATCTAAATCATTTGCAAAGACTTAAAATGTTGAATGTATTTCCAGAGATTGCACAACATTTTTCTTAAAATTAGCTAAACAGACATCATGACCAGAGACAATCATGGACGTAAACCCAGGAAGGGAGGTAGGGATGGCGAATGTGATGTGCCATGGGGGCCTGTCTCATTCAGTTTTCATCTCTGTTCAGCAGCACGGGTGAGGGCTCTGAACAGCATGAAAGTGCCTAGTTTGGCTGATGAGCTTCCTCAGTCACTTCACTGGTCTAGGATTCAAGGCACTTTTTAAATTCTCATTGTTTGTTCCATGTCAGTTCAACTCCCAAACATAAACTTCCTCAATCCTCTCAGGAAGTGCAGATTTTTAAAGTGCCAGTCTTATTGAGTCACTGACTAGTCACCTTGCTTCCAACTGGCTGTATACAATAGACCCATCCACACCATACTGGGAACCCTGGGCTCTGACAAGGCCTGAACATTCCCACAGCTACCACAGTCCTTCACAAACTCCTTTAATTACACTTTTTCCAACGCCTTCTTTCAAGCTCTCATCATCCACTATCTGAGTCCTAACATTTCCTCATACCCAATCTCTCTGACAGGCCCTTTCCAGGACATCCTTTCTCTGCCTCCAGCTTTTTTTTTTCCTATAAAGTATAACTAGTTATGTCCATCCTTATGGCCTTCCTTTTCTTCCTGCATAAAAAACTAGACTCTATTTCCCAAACTCCTTTGAGGTTAGGTGCGGCTGTGTGCCACGGTAGTGCAGAAGCGTGATGTGTTTGTCACTTACGGTCCAGACCATAAAACCCTCCCAAACTCAGTCTCCAGGCTCCTCTTCCACCAACTGCACAGAGATGACCTCAAAAGCCATGTGTTGAAGATGGCAGGGCCCCAGTCAGTCTGAATCCTGAGTGACCACATAAACCAGACCCCGATTTCCCTTATAAAACAGTAAGAATATTTGCATGATAAAAAAATCAAACTGTTTTTATGTTTGTGTCAATGAACGTTTTTGTGTGAATTCTTATACAGCTAATGTTAGCCTAATAAATGCATCTCCTGCTTACAAGTCTCCTTTATCTGTAGAATTAAGTCCAAATTTCTTAGTACTACTTGGACTTTCTCAATTTCACCTCAGCCGGCCTCATCAGCTACCTTGCCTCCACTCTTTACACACCATTTACTGAAGATTATGCTCACTCTTGCCTAAGAATAAATTTATTTAATCTCTAGACATCATTTAAAAGAGGTCATGGCAATCATATTACAATATATAAATATATCAAATTAATATGCTATACAATGTTATATATCAAATATACTTTAATAATAAAAAGGGAGAGACATTAAATATTACTCTGTCTCCCCAAATACTTCTCTGCAGAGATGCCAAAAGTTTTCTTACTCAGGCTATTGTACTGGTTGTGGTTTTCCCCCACGTTGAGCCTTGCAGAGAAAAAAGCTACATAATCCCAAAATGTTAAGATAGATTCACAAACCATTGCCTTTGGGAGGAGATTTTGCAGTCTTCTAAGGCAAGTACTTAGAGTTACACAAGACAACATCTTTGAAGAGAATGTACTCAGGTGACACTGTTGAGGGAATGAATTCTATCTTTGCAGAGCTCGGTATGCTAAATATTGTTCCTTACACTTAATTATTATTATCAGTAAATTTGTTGTTGATGTATTGCTGTGTATGTTTAACCCTTCTAATTTCTTATAATACCATATAGATTTTTATCAGTGGAGTCTATCAAAGTCCCCTTATTTTACACTCTCTAAATAGTGACATTTTCCAGTTGAATTTATGCTTTGGGAGTAGGGATGTCCTATTTCTTAAACATTAAGAAATAAGATATTGGGGTACCTGGGTGGCTCTGTCTCAGGGTTGTAAGATTGAGCACTGTGTTGGGCTCCATGCTCAGCGGGGAGTCTGCTTGAGAGTCTCTCTCTCTCTCTTTCCCTCTGCCCTGCCGCACATCATGTGTGCATACATGCATGCACTCTTTCTCAAATAAATAAATAAAATCTTTAAAAAAAGAAGTGGGCGCCTGGATGGCTCAGTCAGTTACATGTCTGCCTTTGGCTCAAGTAATGATCCTGGTGTCCCAGGATCGAGTCCTGCATCGGGCTCCCTGCTCAGCTGGGAGTCTGCTTCTCCCTCTGCCCTTCACCCCAATCATGCTCTCTCTCACTCTCTCTCAAATAAATAAATAAAATCTTTCAAAAAAAAAAGGAAGTAAAATATTAAGAAAAATGACAACAAGTGGAATTTATAAACAATAAGTCTCCACAAAGTCCTCATAAATTAAGAACGTGATTATTCCAATCAGGTCAATAATGTTAAAAGCTCAAAATTTCAAAACCGCTAATCCAAAATGAACAAATGAAATGATACTTGTAACTTTCAATGGAAAATTATTTTTTAATTAAAAAAATTTTTATGACTTTATTTTTTAGAGCAGTTTTAGGTTCACAGCAAACTTGAAAGGAAAGTACAAAGATTTCCCATATCTCCCCAGCCCCCACACATGCAGAGCCTCCCTCTTTATCAACATGCTCCACCAGAGTGGTAGAGCTGTTGCAATTGACAAGCCTATGCTAACACATCATTATCACCCAAACTCCAAAATTAACATTAGGGCTCATTCATGATGATATACATTCCATGGGCTTGGACAAATGTATCCACCATTATCATATCATACACAATAGTTTCACTGCCCTAAAAATCTTCTGTGGTTTGTCTATTCATCCCTCCCTACCCACCAACCCCTGGAAACCACTGATCTTTTTTACTACCGCCACAGTTTTACCTTTCCAGAATGTTTTATGGCTGGGATCATACAGTATATATAGACTTTTTCTGATTGGCTTCTCTCACTTAATAATACACATTTAAGTTTTTTCCATGCCATTTCATGATTTGATAGCTCATTTTTTTATCACTGAGTAATATTCCATTGTCTGGATATATCACTTCGTTTATCCATTCACATTCTGTAACCTCTTGATTGCTTTCAAGTTTTGGCAATAAGCTGCTATCAACATTCATGTGCAGATTTTTGTGAGAGGTAACTATTTTCAGTCCCTCTGGGTAGGTACCAAGGAATGCAATCTCTGGAGTGTATGGTAAGAGGTTGTTTAGATTTGTAAGAAACTGACATACTGTCTTTCAAAGTGGCTGTACAATTTTGCATTCTACCAGCAATGAATAAGAGTTCCTTTGGCTCCACACCCTTGCCAGTACTTGGTGTTGTCAGTATTCTGGATACTTTTAATTTTTTAACTGCTAAATATCTAAGTTACAGTAACTTCCGTGTCTTTAAGCCAACATAGACTTAAATACATGGAAGTATATCTCTAGTCAAGTTTATTGTGTTTCATTTCATGCTCTACCAGACTGTCATCAAAATAATAGTATAGCACTATTGTTACTATATAATACTCCAATAAATTATATTAGAAGGTAACATTATAAACCCGTTCTGGGATAATAACTATATTACTGCTAACAATAACTAATATCTACTAAATGTTTAGTGAGTCGGGCACTGTCACAATCACTTTATTTTCCTAATGTCACTTGATTCTCACAAAAACACTGAGAAATATATGTTATAATCTCCATAACACAAAGAAACTGAGGCTTAATTTGCATAAGGAAATATCTGGCCGAATAGATTAAGCAAAAAGAATTGGGGTCCAGCTCCGGCAGTAAATCAAGATATAAAGTTTGATCAGATATTGTGCCTTATTTTTTGATTCTATAATTGAAGAGAATAGAGGCAAACAAATGGAAAGTGTTAGATATTGATGAGACAAAGTAAATAAGATGTTGTCAAGGATAGTTAAAGGAATTTTTAGGCTTTGAGACAAAAAAAGAAAGCTAGATTCAGCCTAATTTTCTTGTCTCCTTTTCACACATTTATGATTGAAAAGGACTTTAAGAATAGGAGAATAAGATATGAATTCCTGAAAGCATAGACCATTATGTTTATTAGGGGGTTAGCAACTGAGGGTGACTCCCACATGCACAGCCTCATGACTTCCACCTCGGGCCTAACATATGTGGGAGCTGGAGCACCACCACCCCAGCCAGAGACTGCAGAAAAAGTCTTATCATTACTACAGATGTTAAAACATGTACTATATCATCCACCCTGAATGATCAGCATTCTCATGGGAAATTTTCCTCCTAAACTATAGAAATGCTTTTTCCTTAACTGATGGGTCTAAGGAGGAGATTTTTGCAAATCATATTTCACATATTTGGGGTTTAGAAAATTAATCATATTTGGGCAATGATAAACTTTCTGTAAGATTTTTGGACTTTAGCTCAGAGAAACCAAACCTTAGTCCCTCTTGGGTAGCTGAGATACAAATCTGAAGCTATTAACACCATGTGCCCAGTGATATAGAACAGATGGTCTATAGCAGGGAAGAATGGAGTTCATAAAAACAGAGATACAAACACAAGAGTTTTAAGAGCTAAAGATCCTGGTTTTAATTGTTCTGACCCCAACTACATTCCTGCCCTCCCACAAGATCCTACTTTTTGCTCTTGTGCTTTGAGTTGGAATTGCGTCCCTGGTGAATGAGGGTCCCGATGAATACCCAGCATGTACTTCATATGCAAGAAATGGAGCAGTATTCAGAATAGGTTTTGAAAATGAGAAAATAAGTGGAAGTTTATTAAGGTAAATCTAGACCACCCAGAGCACCTGATTCGAAAGATGCTCAAAGAGTTAAGACACAGTTTGGAGGGGAGGTACTGACTCAAGGGAAATGTGGGAAGCTGGCTTCTGAACACCAGTGATGTGGGTGAATTCTCTCCAGTAATCATCTATTTTCCAAAAAATGCTTCCTCCACCCCATCCCAAACACTCCTCTCTAATCTCCCAGGATTAGTTATAGCCTTGTACATGCACAGAGTTTGCTAAAGAGAATGCAGAAAAAGAAACAAATGTTAACATAATGAAAATCTTGATCTTTTTTTTTAATTGTCCAGACAAGGAGCAGTTGTGAAATAAAGAGTAAACAATTTTACTTTATGTTACTTATTGTTCTAGCAGGTAATACATACTGAATTGTTTAAAAACCTTTCGGGTCAAAATTTGAGTATGCACATTATCTAAATATCACTAACTCATCTCATTATAAATATATGATATTGTAATATACAAATAGTAAAAAAACACTGCATTAAACTCAAAAGACCTCAGTTTTTAAACAACTAAAAATAAAACAGTCAAAACAGTAAAAAATAATTCAGTGTTGGATCTCGATGAGAAGAAAATGTCTATAATAAGGTATTCACTAAGAAAAGAAAGATTACTTAAGCATCTTATAAATATTTCCACTAAGTGTTATAGAATATGTGGGTCACCAAATCATTAGATTGACTGTGAAAGTCAATTCTATAAGTGTCCAGTTTATTAAAGTTATATTGAGATAACAGTTTTTGAGCTCTACAGGTGCATATACTTTTTCTTTTTTTTATTAATTTTATTTTATTATGTTAGTCACCATTAGTTTTTGATGTAGTGTTCCATGATTCATTGTTTGCATATAACACCCAGTGCTCCAAGCAATAAATGCCCTCCTTAATACCCATCACTGGGCTAAACCATATCCCCACCCTCCTCCCCTCGAAAACCCTCAGTTTGTTTCTCAGAGTCCATAGTCTCTCATGATGGTTCATTTCCCTCTCCAATCCCCCCCCCTTCATTTTTCCCTTCCTACTATCTTCTTTTTTTTTTTTTTTTAAAGATTTTTCATTTATTTTTTAACAGCAAGAGAGAGACAGTGAGAGAGGGAACACAAGCAGGGAGAATGGGAGAGGGAGAAGCAGGCCTCCCGCCGAGTAGGGAGCCTGATGTGGGACTCGATCCCAGGACCGTGGGGTCATGATCCGAGCCGAAGGCAGACGCTTAACAACTGAGCCACCCAGGCGCCCTATCTTCTTCTTTTTTTTAACATATAATTAACATATATTATTTGTTTCAGAGGTACAGGTCTGTGATTCATCAGTCTTACACAATTCACAGTGCTCATCATAGCAATACCCTCCCCAATGACCATCACCCAGCCCCCACATTCCTCCCCCACCACTCCAGCAACCCTCAGTTTGTTTCCTGAGATTAAGAGTCTCTTATGGTTTGTCTCCCTCTCTGGTTTCATCTTGTTTCATTTTTTCCTCCCTTCCCCTATGATCCTCTGTCTTGTTTCTCAAATTCCTCATATCAGTGAGCTCATATGATACTTGTCTTTTTCTGATTGACTTATTTCGCTTAGCATAATACCCTCTAGTTCCATTCATGTCATTGCAAATGGCAAGATTTTATCTTTTTGATGGCTGCATAATATTCCATTGTATATATATACCAAATCTTCTTTATCCATTCATCTGTTGATGGACATCTTGGCTCTTTCCATAGTTTGGCTATTGTGGACATTGCTACAGATGCATATATTTGACAAGCATTTACCAAGTTCCTACTCTGTCCCTGGCACTACTTTATGCTCTGGAGATGCAGTAGAGAATGGGACAAAGTTCCTGTCACAAAGTGCCTGAATTCTGGAATAAGCAGAAAAACAAGTGAGAACAAGATGACAATTGTGAATGAAAAAAGGCAGGGCAATGGGGTAGAGAATTATTCTGTGTGTGTGTGTGTTTGCGTATGTGTGTGTATGTATGTAAGGGTGAAATGTATAATGGAAGTCATCACTGAAAACAGGAAGTTCAGGTTTAGGTCTGAGTGACTACAAAGAGTCAGTTGGGGGAAGAGCTGAGGGCAGAGAATCCTTAGCAGAGAAGAGGCAGATATGAAAGCCCTGAGGCGACAATGAGCCTGATGTGCTTGAAAGAAACTAAGAAAATCCTGCAGTGGAGCAGAGGAAATGGAAACAAAGGGGAGAATAGGAAGTAAGGTCAGATGCTTTGGGGCTTAAGCTGTGGCAAGATGTTTAGAGTTATTGTAGGTGCAAAGGGAAGTTACCAGTGGGCGCCAACTAGAGGAGAAACACAGATGACTTACATGTCTAGAAGCTCACTTTAGAGAAATATTTTAGAGATAGGTTCCATAGAATTTGTTGAAAATGAGATAAGAATTACTTTCTATTCTGGGCCTGAGCAACTACATGGAAGGTAGTTCATTTAGTGACAGAGATACTGGAAGGAACAAGTTTTGATTGGGATAGTAAAGTAAAGGTTGTCATTTGGCCATATTAAAATTAAGATACTTACTGAGAGTGCTTCTGAATTTCAGCAGAAGTCCAGTTAGAAGATATAAATTTGGGTGTCATAGCCATTAAGATAGTGTTTAGAGCCAAAGGGATTAGCTAAGATTCTACAGGGAGAATGTAGCTCTAGGGAAGGGTAGAGACCAAAGGACCACACTATAAAACAAAATAATACT
Organism: Callorhinus ursinus; assembly: GCF_003265705.2. Taxonomy (NCBI): domain Eukaryota; kingdom Metazoa; phylum Chordata; class Mammalia; order Carnivora; family Otariidae; genus Callorhinus; species Callorhinus ursinus. The sequence continues at coordinate 5,476,042 of NW_027397067.1, forward strand.
TAGGGACGAGCACAAGGAGAAGCCAATAGGGGAGACTGAGCAGGTGATATCACAGATATCAAGAGAAAGAGTTTCTTAAGAAGAAGTGTGTGGTCAACTACATCAAATACCGTCAAGTAGTCAAATGAGTTTAAGACAGGGAAAGTAACCATTACTTTTCAGTGGAAAGTAACCATTGAATTGGCAATTTGAGGTCAATAGTGACCATGCAAGAGCAGTTTTAGGAATGAGAAGGATACTATGGAGTGAACCGAAGAGAAATGAGATGCACAGAAGTGGTGACGGGAAATAGATGGCTCTTTAAGATGTGTTACTGTGACCATGAGCAGGAGCAGAGTGACAGCAGTATAAGTGTAGTTGAAGATGCAGTCAAGGCAGATTTGTTTAAAAAACGACACGTCATTTTGTTTTATGGAATCATACAGAGAGAAGACAAACTGACAATGCAATGGAAAAGGGTATCGTAACTAGAACAAACCTTTAAGGAAGTGGAAGGTGTGAAATCCATCGCACAAGTGAAGGAAATGCACGTATTCAGAACAGCAGAGGAAGTTTCTACCTTCCACTATTATTTAGAAAAGTACGGGAGTGCTGTGGTTTGGGAAGGGGAGGTGGGTTGGGAGTGTGGGGGAAGGATGTAGAGCAGTCCCATCCTTTTCTAGCCCAATGTATCTGCTGCAGTGCAGCTGCAGAGTAGAAGGAGGACTGAGTTTTAAGCAGGTGAGTATGATATGGTGAAAGTGGGGTGAGGGCTGGGGTGGTTTCAGTGGCATGTAATGATGCACCACAGCATCCACACTTAGACGGAAAAGTAATCAGGCAGGAGTGGATGCTTAAAATGTAGACTTCTTTTTTTTTTTAAGATTATTTATTTATTTATTTATTTATTTATTTATTTATTTATTTGACAGGGAGAGACAAATCGAGAGAGGGAGCACAAGCAGGGGGAGTGGGAGAGGGAGAAGCAGTCTTCCTGCTGAGCAGAGAGCCCGAAGGGGCTCGATTCCAGGACCCCAGGATCATGACCTAAGCCAAAGGCAGACGCTTAACGACTGAGCCACCCAGGCATCCCTAGACTTCTGAGACATTGCTGCTATTGGTGACAACAAGGTCAAGTGTATAACATGAGAATGAACCCTGAGGGGGATAGAAGAAAAGATCAGTGGGGGGTGGGAGGCCAAGGGAATGAGAGGCCAGTGTATGAGATGGGTGGTCATGTTGCCAACAGTAGCATTAGGAGAGGGGTGAAGAGGAAGATAGTGAGCCAAGGCTGGAATCTTCTGTGAATACTCAGGGACAACAACAAGAAGCAGAAAGGATGGTTAGGATAACATAAAATCATCTAATAGGAAAATATATATCTATTGTTAAATAACTAAAACACGTGGCAGAATGATCACTATGCAGCCTGTATTTAAGACAAATGTTATATGTTCTTTTGCTGCCTACAAATTTTAAGCAGGGTATTCATGTGAACATACTTCACCTGGGATTCTGGAGGTAAAACACAGCTGTCAGTTTCAGTGGCAAAGAGCAGAAACATCCTCTGGCTGCCAGGCCCTAAGCTTATCTTGGATGCATCCTCTCTGGGCTTCCCTCAACTGCTGTCTCATTCCTGCCTTTCATCTCGGTGTCTAATTCATCTGGGCATAGACATCCAAGATCAGAGTAAGATTAAAAGGAAACAGTGCATGAAAATAAGCGCAATGATCATAGCTCACTCCGAAATATAAATGTGCTGATTTTTTTGTTATTTCTTCACTTTCACCAGCTCCTTTTGGGCAGAAAAGAGTGCATTAAGGATCCCTCACTACATACCTGCTGATTATGACAAAATTCAAATGTTGAGACACAGCAAAGAGCATTTTGGTCCAGTGTGAATGTGTCTGTATACATAAAAATGAATCCCTGGGGCACCTTTTTTGGCTCAGTTGGTTAGAGCGTCTGACTCTTGGTTTTGGCTCAGGGCATGATCTCATCTCAGGGTCGTAGGATTGAGCCCCTCATTGGGCTCTGTGCTCAGCATGATTGAGATTGAGATTCTTTCCTCTTCCCTCTCCCTCCCCCTCTGCTCCTCCCCCTGCTCATGCTCTCTCTCTCTCCATAAAATAAATAAATAAAATCTTAAAAAAAATGAATCCCTCTCCTTCATTTCCGAAAATTGAGAGTTAGTGTAGGCCACAAGTGGCCTTCCCAAGTCTCCTCATGGTCAACTTGCTACTGTGTTTCACTTACAGTAGTAAGTGTTGACTAAGCTAGAAACTATTTCCTTCCTCAATAGGTCTCAAAATCTGGACCAGACCTAGGACACACATGAGGGGAGAGATCTTGCCCAACATTCAGCAGGCCTGGCATCTTCCTGGGCCTCCAGATAACTGGGTGATAGATGCTGAAGCTCAGAGGATCATTCATTTATTTACTTATTTACTAATGTATCATTTGTTCCTAGAAGAACTTAAAACAAATTATAAAAATTCATAAAATGCAAGAATGCATAATAAATGCAAAGGAGGAGTAAAGGAAGGGTAAACCAAGTTGGGGGATATAAAATCGAGCAGGGATGTGGCTGAAGAGTGCAGAGCCGAAAGCCCTGTTCCCTTGCTGTGGGTATATTAGCAACATTGCTGTAAATTTCTTAGCAGCTGTGTGTACAGAGCAACAGTCATACAGCTCCTAGTACCTATGAGATCACAGCAGACCCACTGCTTGGGAGAAGTGCAGCTACTCCTGGCGCTGAGGCCAGCTGGACTTTTGCCTTATTAGAAGACCCTGCATGACATCATGGGCAGTGTACTCAGCCACATCCTCAGAGGACACACAGTGACTTCATGCTGCCTCTCAGTATAGGCTGATGACATCAAGCTATAGCACACGGAGTCCAAATTTGATATAGTTTTGCCATTGTGACTCAACCTAGGAATAAATTGTAGAATTTCTAGAATGTCCTTCAAGTACCCATCACTAAATATGATTTCTATGGGAGAAGATTTAGAAAAATGCAGGTGGTGATAGCTTCAATGATACTCCCTCATGAGTGAAACTCTCTAATGCTGTCAGTTAAATATGCACCCACAATCTGGAGAAAATCCAAGACCCTAATCAGGGCTATATACCCTGAAAGATGACCCATCATCCTCTATTTAGATGTGAACTGGGGGGTTATTCCTAGGAAAACTTTAAAATGAACTATGATGCACAGATAAGTGGATGAATGCATTCTCACATAGAACGACTGCTGATTTTTCTCCACAAAGCTGGTGAAGGCAGGTATATAACCTAATGACCAGTTCTAAGGTGTAAAACTAGCATAGCCTAGAATACCAGGCTTCTGAAAGAACTTCATAGAATATCACTTAATAGTATGTTACCACTACATGAAGGCAGATTTGTATCACTGCTACAGAAATTTCTGAGAAAACAATGGGGAAAAACTGAGAGCTTTTCCCCTAAGGTCAGGAACATGGCAGGGATGTCCACTATCACCAACTGCTATTCAACATAGTTCTAGAAGTCCTAGCCACAGCAATCAGACAACAAAAAGAAACAAAAGGCATCCAAATCAGCAAAGAAGAAGTCAAACTCTCACTCTTTGCAGATGATATGATACTTTATGTGGAAAACCCAAAAGACGGCACCCCAAAACTGCTAGAACGCATACAGGAATTCAATAAAGTGGCAGGATATAAAATCAATGCACAGAAATCAGTGGTATTTCTATACACCAACAAGACAGAAGAAAGAGAAATTAAGGAGTTGATCCCATTTACAATTGCACCCAAAACCACAGGATACCTAGGAATAAATCTAACCAAAGAGGCAAAGAATCTGTACTCAGAAAACTATAAAATACTCATGAAAGAAATTGAGGAAGACACAAAGAAATGGAAAAACGTTCCATGCTCATGGATTGGAAGAACAAATATTGTGAAGACGTCAATGCTACCTAAAGCAATCTACACATTTAATGCAATCCCCAACAAAATACCATCAACCTTTTTCAAAGAAATGGAACAAATAATCCTAAAATTTGTATGGAACCAGAAAAGACCCCGAATAGCCAGAGGAATGTTGAAAAAGAAAAGCAAAGCTGGTGGCATCACAATTCCGGACTTCAAGCTCTATTACAAAGCTGTCATCATCAAGACAGTATGGTACTTGGCACAAAAACAGATGCATAAATCAATGGAACAGAATAGAGAGCCCAGAAACGGACCCTCAACTCTATGGTCAACTAATCCCGGCAAAGCAGGAAAGAATGTCCAATGGAAAAAAGACAGTCTCTTCAACAAATGGTGTTGGGAAAATTGGACAGCCACATACAGAAGAATGAAACTGGACCATTTCCTTACACCACACACAAAAATACACTCAAAATGGTTGAAAGGCCTAAATGTGAGACAGGAGTCCATCAAAATCCTAAAGGAGAACACAGGCAGCAACCTCTTCGACCTCAGCTGCAGCAACTTCTTCCTAGAAATATCACCAAAGGCAAGGGAAGCAAGGGCAAAAATGAACTATTGGGACTTCATCAAAATAAAAAGCTTTTGCACATCAAAGGAAACAGTCAACAAAACCAAAAGACAACCGACAGAATGAGAGAAGATATTTGCAAATGACATATCAGATAAAGGGCTAGTATCCAAAATCTATAAAGAACTTATCAAAGTCAACACCCACAGAACAAATAATCCAATCAAGAAATGAGCAGAAGACATGAACAGATATTTTTCCAAAGAAGACATCCAAATGGCCAACAGACACATGAAATTGTTCAACATCACTCGACATCAGGGAAATTCAAATCAAAACCTCAATGAGATACTGCCTGACACCAGTTAGAATGGCTAAAATTAACAAGCCAGGAAAGGACAGATGTTGGTGAGGATGCAGAGAAAGGGGAACCCTCCTACACTGTTGGTGGGAATGCGAGCTGGTGCAGCCACTCTGGAAAACAGTATGGAGGTTCCTCAAAAAGTTGAAAGTAGAGCTACCCTACGACCCAGAAATTGCACTACTGGGTATTTACCCCAAAGATACAAATGTAGTGATCCAAAAGAGTATGTGCATCCCAATGTTTATAGCAGCAATGTCCACAATAGCCAAACTATGGAAAGAGCCAAGAAGTCCATCAACAGATGAATGGATAAAGATGTGGTATATATATATATACAATGGAATATTGTGCAGCTATCTAAAAAACAATATCTTGCCTTTTGCAATGACGTGGATGGAACTAGAGGGTATTATGCTAAGCGAAATAAGTCAATTAGAGAAAGACATGTATCATATGATCTCACTGATATGAGGAATTCTTAATCTCAGGAAACAAACAGGGTTGCTGGAGTGGTGGGGGTTGGGAGGGATGGGATGGTTGGGTGATAGACACTGGGGAAGGTATGTGCTATGGTGAGTGCTGTGAATTGTATAAGACTGTTGAATCACAGACCTGTACCTCTGAAACAAATAATACATTATATGTTAAAAAAAAAAAAAAGAAGAAGATAGCAAGAAGGGAAAATGAAGGGGGGGAATTGGAGGGGGAGACGAACCATGAGAGACTATGGACTCTAAGAAACAAACTGAGGGTTCTAGAGGGGAGGGGGGTGGGGGGGATGGGTTAGCCTGGTGATGGGTATTAAAGAGGGCACGTAATGGAGCACTGGGTGTTATACGCAAACAATGAATCATGGAACACTACATCAAAAACTAATGATGTAATGTATGGTGATTAACATAACACAATAAAATAAAAAATAAAAGAAAGTAGGAAGGGAAAAATGAAGGGTGGGAAATTGGAGGGGGAGACGAACCATGAGAGACTATGGACTCTGAGAAACAAACTGAGGGTTCTAGAGGGGAGGGGGGTGGGGTCATGGGTTAGCCTGGTGATGGGTATTAAAGAGGGCATGTATTGAATGAAACACTGGGTTTTATATGCAAACAATTGAATCATGGAACATTACATTAAAAACTAATGATGTAATGTATGGTGATTAACATAACATAATAAAATAAATTTCTGAGAAAATACTGGCTGCCCTTTGGGCCACTGAGCAGTTGAGCTGGTATGAGTTCAGTGCCAGTAGATGTGGTTCAGTGCAACTGGAAATCACGTTTTGGAGTGGTCTTTGGGCAGACTACAGTGCATTGTGGAATTGCTTGGATTCTCCTCTGAGTGACTCTCAATCTGTAGTTTCAGGAGTGATACTTTTCTCTGCACTGTCAATTTCATGGTGGGATCAGGAAATCCAAATGGGAGATGTTCAAGGGTCTTTAGAAGTCACTTAGCACAAGCTCTTCATTTTACATGAAGAAATTAACAGAAGTTGGTTTAGGCCAAGTTTACCAGGTTATTTATTAGATCTCTGACCCAGAATCTAATATTATTTCATACTATTCTTTTTTCTAGAACATTATCTCACAAGTTCAGGAATGAAGACTCTGCCAAGTGAGTACATAAAGGCTATTAAAAAACTTATTTTTGATAATATGGCAAAACCACATTTTTACTTCTTGTAGCTGGTCTATATTTTTAGTAAGTTTTTTTTCCTTCTCCAACAAATGGAATTTGTATCTTGAGAAAATTTATAAAATAAAATTCCAAATGAAAAATAATTTATTTTCCTCCAGAATTTTTCACATGGGAAAAAAATGTTTATTTCTTGTTCTACATTTTTGAATGCATTGCTTACACAATTTGTGTCCTGCTAATTTTATGTAAAATCATGGCATAAGCATTTTCTAAATCTTCTTTTTTTTATAAAGATTTTATTTATTTATCAGAGAGAGAGAGACAGAGGCAGGCAGAGGGAGAAGCAGGCTCCTTGCTCAGCAAGGAGCCCGATGTGGGACTCGATCCCAGGACCCTGGGATCATGACCTGAGCTGAAGGCAGACGCTTAACCAGCTGAGCCACCCAGGCATCCCAGCATTTTCTAAATCTTCTAAAGTCTTTGTAGAAATCATTTTAGTGGATGGGGTCGGTTAACTTCATTTTATCAAATGTTTATCTCATGGTATGCTCAGTCTTCCCCTATTGCACAACAAAGTTTTTTCAGTGTTTCTCCATTACAAATAGTACTGTGGTGAACGTCTTTGGTGAGAAGTGTTTTTTTTCCTTTTTAGGGTTTTTATTTAAAAAGATTCTCAAAAATAAAAATACTTCACCAAAGTGTCTAAATGTGCCTAAAGCATTTGATAACCTCTTCCAGACTGCTCTTTACTGTGGTAATACCAATGTGTCCTGCCACCATTAATGTAAGAATCCCTTGTCATTTTATCCTTTGAATGGTGAATCATAGTGCTGTTGAATATTTCTTAAATCTTGCTAAGGCACTGTTCCCTATGATGCTTCGTAGCTAGTAGCTTATCAATGGACACACAATATCACCACCTAATATCTTTTCCCCCTACTCTCTCTCTCCCAAAGCTCATGGATTCATGACATTTAAGGTTTTTCTAGGAAGCAGACCTTACAGAAGTTGTGTGAATGAGTATCCATGTAGTTGATAGCAATAATTTTCCTTTTAGGTTCCCTGTTCTCTACCAGTGCACTATTAATACCCCCAAATGACATTCAGCCCACTATTTTGTCATTTATTTTCCTTCCTAATATATTCCCCATGAAGTCACCATCTCCCTGAGACTAGGACACATCTTTTATACAAATCCAGTGCTTAGTACAGTGTATGATATTGATCAGGAACTATTCAACAAATGTTTGTGGAATACACATATGAATGAACAAGTGTTTTCTCAATTGTGTTGCAAGTAACTTTAAAATAAACTTTTGGTCTATTAACTTCCTAAATCCTAAATTTGACTTTATGAATTTAACCATTAAATGGAAGGGAGAAAAAAGAACATGCCTAAAATATTTGCAAATTAAGGCAGAGAAGTATTCACTGAATTTTGGAATATATGATTATTTTGAATTTCTAAGCTAATACTATCTGGAGAACTTTAATATAACAGATAATTCATGAAAGTTGTAAGTGACTAAAAACAGGAGTTTTTGGTGAAAAGCATTTTGAAACCTGGCACTCACTCCTCCAAATGCCATAATGGCATAATGAGTTGCATTTCTAGAGCACAATAGAATGAGTTAACTGAACATACTCCATGATTCCTTGTGTCTAAGAGTTGCAGTTCAACCCTCACATTGTACGCATTCAGTTTTTAAGCTTAAAAGGATATAAGGATCTGTCAACAGAAGCCCTTTATTTCTTACAACAAGAGAACGCTGTTTATAATGTGACACCAGCTGCTCAGGCAAAATGGGTTCTATTAGAACTAATTTAATTTTACATAAGTTGATCTATTTGCATTTTGAGTCCCCAGTTAGACGACTAGGTACTACTCTACAGACTGATCTTGTTTCAAGCTCCAGTGTATGGACAATGCTTAATCAGTGTGTACATCAGAAAATAAACATAATCATCAAGTACACTAATTAAGCCTAGAAAATGTTGCAACATGCATACAGTGTATGGATTAACAAGGCAATTCATTAAAAATCTTAATTACGAATACTATATTTCTCATACATTTTATTCCACAATGTTTTCGATGAGTTCAGCAGTTCTATAACCCATTGACACACTCGCGTAAGTGAATTTCTTTTAAATCATGACACATCTGTGTATCCTCTCTACATTGACAGCCTTTATAGAAATAATACTTCTCACCTTACACCAGATAACTTGACATCTTCTCTTGGAGTAGCTAATGAAGAATAAATTAACTGCCAGTAGAAATGTTGAAAATAATTACAATGAAAAGATAGAAATGTATCAAATGCAATAGACAATAAGCAGTATCCCACTTTCGCACATTCATTCTTAAAACATAATAATTGATATTTATGTGCTGTACAGATTTCCTTTAGAAGAAAATACATCAAAAAAGATGAATGTAAAATAAGTATGTAAGTAAAACATACAAAAATACAGGTAAAAACACATATATATGTATATGTTATAAGTATATAATATATATAATAAATATATATAACTATATATGTCCTTTACCTGTAAACTTAGTTTTCAGAAATCAACATTTCTCAAGCAAAATTTCATTAGAGTGTAGCATAAATAAAAGAAGAGTTGTATAGTATATCAATGACACAACACTTTTTGTTCTGTCAAAAAATAGATAATTTCCAATAATATATAATGAAAAAGGGAAGGAGGTGAGGGGTTTGTCCTACCTACTCCATCTTGCTGAACACCTTCACTATAAATACAAAAACCTAAACTAGTAATCCCGTCTCACAGCAACAGTGTTATTACATTCTAGTTGCACCTAGTTTTGATATGTAGTAAATCAATTTTTTAAAAAAGCATCTAATTAACAAATAACAACCCAGTTTTTTAAAAATTGTCCAGATCTACAGTCTTGCCTTGAAGTCTATAAAAAATGGTCCAGTTACTTTCATAGTTTAATAATTGGTGTTATTTTCTCTTTTCTCAACTTTTTGAATTCGTATTTCTTATTCATGAAGGAATGCAATTTTGTGTAAGAGTTACGTTTACTTGTCTAATTATGTAAAATACACAGAATTTTTTTAATCTTAAATCAAACCATATACAGAGCTTTATAACATTTTAATTCTGATGTTCTTTACTAAAAATGTTGTTATGTTGTTTATTCCTTCAGACTGAAAACTTGCCAGTATTGGCAGGCTTGGTTTCTGTATGATGTATAGTCAAAACTCCAGATATCAGCTGATTTAAATTTAAATGCAAACACTTAAAAAATAATTTAATGAGGCATACTTCTAGTCATTTTTTTAACTACAAGTAAAAACTTAAAATAAGCCTGACTACTGAAACTGAAAATAGGGAAACTATATAAGTAAATAAAAGCTTTTTGACCTTGTGGATAGAAATTGCACAGTCTTCTACTATCTAGATTATAATGTTGTCTATTATGTCCTTTTAAAAAGTAAATTATAACTAAAATGAGATGGATGACTTTTGTTAAAGTTCATTTCAAGTTTAAATTCATTTGTTTCAGTTTATCAACTTTGAAGCAATTTCGTCTCAGTGCATTTGGTGTTGTCATATCATCAAGCTTTGCCAAATCCAATCCATCATTGCTGAAGGTCCAAACAACAATAATTTCTTCATTACCGAAACGCAAGTACAGTGCAAGTAGATGTTTATCTGTGGTAAATTATTATCCTCCTAACTAAAAAGTTGGAGGAATTATAGAAAATATGCTATGATTTCTAGAAACTAAGCAGACTTATCTATAGATAGGCTCTTATAATAAATCACTTAATATTTTTAAGGGGAGGGCATCACAAACCATTTTGTGAAGCTGATAAAAGCTGTGGACCCTATTCCTGAGCAAATCGCTTATAGTGATAAACATGAGATTTTTCACAGCCCCATAGTACACTGCTTCTCACCTCCACATCACATAAGTGAGACAAAAGAAAAACGCCAAAAGTCTCCAAAATTTAGAAGGTCAGAGCCCACCAGTGTAGCAAGAAACAAATGTGAGAAACACTTCTCTAAGGATTCATGATTCCAGGAAAAAATACACACACACACACACACACACACACACACACACACACACACACTCACGCACCCATCCAAGAAACCCAAAAAGAAAATTATTTTCACATTTCTTTTAGATAAATTATATTTGACATTCCATTTTGCAGCAGGAAGCAGACACCTTGTCTCAAGAGAGGAATCAGTTCCTTCCTTTGGTGCCTCTCAGAATCTGCACCCACAGGCCTAGCACAACTAACCAGCTCAGTCACTGTACATAAAACCAATTCCACACATTCTAATTCCACAGGGAACTAAATAATCTATTTTGAGAGTGGAAAACAAATAATTATTTGTCCAAATTATGGTCAAAGCTGTAAAATCTCTAATGTCTCAGCTGTATTTGACACTTTCTAGATCAGAGACTAAGGACAGATGACGATAGAGGTTGTTTGGTACTGAACAATGCCCCAAAGAGTGGCGTGTTAGAGACCTGGTGTGTTAGAGACCTGTAGAAGAGATGTGTTACATTTGTTCCTACTCATCCTGAGCCCTATTTCTTGACAATGTCACAAGCCAGTTCAAGTCCTCTCTTGCTTCAGGTCCCTGAAATCATGCAAGTTATAGCTCTTTTGTTTATCCTAAAATAAAATAATACCCAGAACAGTAGAAGATAGCACTTTCCTTCTCTTTCTTATGCTGCAAATTAAAATTTCAAATCAAGAAAAGGATTTCCCATCTCACGATGTTCTTAGACTTCAGAAGAAATTTATTAAATATCATTTAGTCTGTGTTTGTAGTTTGGATTTGGATATGCTGTGCTTCATCCCAAAGAGAATTTGAATAATGAATATACTTTCAAAACATGCTAAACATAAAATAATGTATTCAGGGGTGCCTGGGTGGCTCAGTCAGTTAAATGTCCGACTCTTGATTTCAGCTTAGGTCATGATCTCAGGGTCCTGGGATTGAGCCCCACATTGGGCCCCATGCACAGCAGGGAGTCTGCTTAAGGATTTCTCTCCCTCTCCTTCTGCCCCTCCCCCAGCAGTCTCTCTCTCTCTCTCTCTCTCTCTCTCTCTGAAATAAATAAATAAATCTTTTTAAAAAATGGTGTATTCATCAAGGTTAATACTAAAAAATTGGGACTTTAAAAGTAGAAACAAAACTAGCATCACCAACAATAATTAGAAAATATTAAATAGCAAAACCACTTTAGGTCATCCTTAAACTCTAGGATTACTTTTAAAGTTCTTATTAAGATTTTTATGGTTTTTTGAGACAAATATATTTTCAACATGAAGAGAAAGTGATCTTTGAGACCACTATTATTTTATAAACCTTAATTTTTTGTTTCCAGGACAACCACATAGAATTGATAGCAATTCCATTATGGAAGTGAATGTGATACATGATCAGGTTTTGCACAATGTTACATAAATGCATAAAATACTATAAAATTAGTTATCTTGTGAAAATACACTATGGAGACAGAACTTTCTAGTTGACAATAACAATACTATATCTATTAATGATTATGACAACCATGAATTTCGATTACTTATCTTGATCTGGATGCTATGAATTTTTATCTAAATGCTGACACTATCCTACTACATGGGATTTTTAAGCAGGAATGAGCATAATGATTATCTCCAGCATCAAAAGTTTGGGAAAGAGTTTTTTTTTCCCCACAGATGATGAGAAGGCATTAGGTAGTTTCCATTTGCTTTCAATATTTAAAGTCAATAGTGTAAAAATTTAAAAACACCTTCCCATGAAAAATAAATAAAAACACAAAGTATTTTTGAACATAGGTAAAAGGATTAAATAAATAAATAAATAAATAAATAAATAAATAAATGTATATGTGAGCAAACCAGGATGCTAACAGATATTTTGGGAACATCTGCCAATCCCTGGTTCCCTGGAGCTTTGGTTTTAGTTGGCTATGCAGAGAATGGTGATAAAGCCTATGGCCATGCAATGTGGGAAATAGATTTGGATATATCAACCCCCACTACTTGAGAAACCTGAGCCCATGGAAAGAAATGCTCCAAATGAAAAGATAAACAATAAAAGAAAATATGACTCATCTAGGATAATTAAGAGTAAAGTTGCCTGCCTTGGACCTGCCTCTGGGTGAAGGTGGAAAATAACCACTAACCTAGATATACATGGTGAACAATTCTACCTTCAAATAATAAAAATAAGTTGTAACAATAATTAGTCTCTCAGGTGGGTTTGGCACCTGAATCCACCTATTGTTGTAGTCCCCCCAAAACCAAGTTAAGAATTTAAAGCGGTCAGGTTGCCTCCTGGTGGAAGCAAACACAAATTTTTCTGAAGGAATAGATCTTTAATCAGTCATCAAAGAATTCCTACAGATAAGGCTCCAATACATATGAATGCATATTTTTCCAAAAGACAATAATAAAACATGTGAAGAACTAATTATAAAAATAAAACAAATGAATGAGAGACAGTAAACAAAAGGACAGCAGTATCATACTCATAAAATTGCAAATTATGGAAATAATGGCTATAGAATATAAAATTTAGCATCACTGATGAAATAAATGAATATATCTAATCGATGATTAATGAACAACAAACTATCAAAAACAATGAGGCAGGGCGCCTGGGTGGCTCAGTTGGTTAAGTGACTGCCTTCGGCTCAGGTCATGATCCTGGAGTCCCAGGATTGAGTCCCGCATCGAGCTCCCTGCTCAGCGAGGAGCCTGCTTCTCCCTCTGACCCTCTCCCCTCTCATGTACTCTCTCTCTCTCATTCTTGCTCTCTCAAATAAATAAATCTTTAAAAAAAAAACCAATGAGGCAGATTTGATAAAGAACTAATTATCACACCTAGCAATGAAGAATGTAACAAATAAGAATTTTGATAGATGGACTAAACAAATTTGACACATTTGAAGAACTGGGAAATAGATCTGAAGAATTTACTCAGACTGTAACATCAAGAGATAAAGAAATTAAAACATTAAAATGATTTAAAAATATGGAAGACAGAACAAGAAGGGTTAACATATCTCTAATAGGAATCTCAAAAAAAAAAATTAGGAAGAATCAAGGAGCTCAAAGAGAAAGTGAATGAAAGTTTCCTCAAATTTCTGAACCACAATGAATTCCAGTCAGAATAAATAAAACAAAATCTATACCTATACAAATGATAGTGAAGATGCAGTACTTAATGAATCAATAAGAAAAATTGAAAAACAGCAAGCTATTACTTAAAAGAAAATGTAGTAAACTGCTTGGAGCCTTCTCTGCAACAAAAAAGGAAGCCAGGACTCTGGAGATCATCTCCAAAGGCTAGGAGAAACCACCAGAAAATAACTGCCAATGTAGTTATGTGAAGTGAGCAATTTTTTTTTTTAAGATTTATTCATTTATTTGAGGGAAAGAGAGCATGAGTGGGAGGGGCAGAAGGAGGAGAGAGAATCTCAAGCAGACTCTGCACTGAGCACGGATCCCCATACAGGGCTAAATCTCAGGAGCCTGAGATCATGCATGACCTGAGCTAAAATCAAGAGTTGGACACTTAACCGACTGCGCTACCCAGGGACCCCTAAAGTGAACAATTCTCTCTTCCAAACAAAAGGAAAAGAAAACCTTTTTCAGACAAATACAACAAAGACTTTACTACAAATACACCCACCCACAAAGGGTCTTCTAAGTAAGGCTATAGGAATAAAAGAACCTCCAAAATGCAAGTCTGCAAAAGCATTAATAAATGAAAAAGAAGGTTAAAATGTGAGCAAACTAAACATTGACTCATAGGGCAATAATAATAACATCAAAGTTGGGGAAGAATTATTAAACATGGTTTGAAAATAGTATAGGAGTCAGGGGGGTTGGAATTGATTTAAAGAAGCCTATGATTATATTGTCTGAAAAGATGGTGAAGATATTGATTAATTTTAATCTTGTTAAGTAAATCATGTATGAAAGTTTCTAGGGAAACCAGTAAAAGAATGAATTATTAACTGAAGAAAAAAAATTATCAGTTCAAAGTAAGGCAAGAAAGAAGAAAAACAAAGAAAAAGCAGACAAAGAGAAAATCACAAGATTTCTCTTCATCATTTGTCATTATATAATGACAAATATTCAGTTTATCAGGAACATATAACAATTCTAGACTTGTAAGCATCTAATAACATAGCCTCAAAGTATGTAAAGCAGACATTGAAAACTCTAATAAGAATTGACAAATTGCTATCATTGTGTGGAGTTTAATTCCCTCAGTACCTGATTAAGGAGATAAGCAGATAAAGATCAGTAAGGCTGTGGATGATAAAGACAATATACAAATTTGAGCTAATAGACTTATATAGAACTCAGAATTCTTTAAAAACATAGAATAAGTTCTTTATATATTTTGGATACTAACCCTTTATCAGATATGTCATTTGCAAATATCTTCTCCCATTTCATTGGTTGCCTTTCAGTTTTGTTGATTGTTTCCTTTGCTGCAGTAGCTTTTTATTTTGATGTCATCCTAATAGTTTATTTTTGCTTGTTTCCCTTGCCTCAGGAGACATATCTAGTAAGAAGTTGGTATGGCTGATGTCAAAGAGGTTACTGCCTGTGTTCTCCTCTAGGATTTTAATGATTTCATGTCTCACATTTAGGTCTTTAGTGAATTCTGAATTTATTTTTGAAATTTATTTTGAAATTTATTTTGAAATAGAGAAAGTACTCCGGTTTCATTCTTTTGCATGTTGTTGTCCATTTTCCCAACACCATTTGTTGAAGGGACATTTTTTCCCCATTGGATATTCTTTCCTGCTTTGTTGAAGATTAATTGAGTATATAGTTGTGAGTTCATTTCTGGGTTTTCTGTTGTGTTCTATTGATCTATGTGTTTGTTTTTGTGTCAGTACCATACTGTTTTGATGACTACAGCTTTGTAACATACCTTGAAGTCCAGAATTGTGATGCCTCCAGCTCTGCTTTTCTTTTTCAAGGTTGCTTTGGCTATTCAGGTTCTTGTGATTCCATACAAATTTTAGGATTGTTTGTTATAGCTCTGTGAAAAATGTTGTTGGTATTTACCCAGAGAATACAAAAATACTAATTCAAAGGGATACATGCACCCCAATGTTTACAGCAGCATTATCTACAATAGCCAAATTATGGAAAGAGCCCAAATGTCCATCAACTGATGAAGGGATAAAGAAGTTGTGGTTTATATATACAATGGGATATTACTCGGGCATAAAAAAGAATGAAATTTTGCCACTTGCAATGATGTGGATGGAGCTAGAGAGTATTATGCTAAGCAAAATAAGTCAAAGAAAGACAGATACCATATGATTTCACTCATACACAGAATTTAAGAAACAAAACAAATGAGCACAAGTAGGAAAAAGAAAGAGAGTGGTAAACCAAGAAACAGATTCTTAACTATAGAGAACAAACTGATGGTTATCAGAGGGGAGGCAGGTGGGGTGATGGGTGAAACAGGTAATGGGGATTAAGGAATGCACTTGTTCTGATGAGTATCAAGTGTTGTATGGAAGTGCTGAATTACTATATTGTACACCTGAAACTAGCATTACACTGTATGTTAACTAAGTGGAATTTAAATAAAAACTTAAAAAATACATTGAATATTATAAAAATGACAATATACTATAATATAAATTTCAAAGAATTAATATCATAAAGACCATGTTCTTTAAGCATAAAGTAATTAAGTTAAAAATCAATAAGAGTAACTTAAAGAAAAACACATTAAAAAATCAAAATTTTAAATACTTTTAACTAACTCATTGAGCCCACAGGAATTAGAAAACACTCTTACAGGGGCACCTGGATGTCTCAGTTGGTTAAGGGACCAATTCTTGGTATTGGCTCAGGTCATGATCTCAGGGTTGTAAGACTGAGCTCTGAGTCAGACTTCATTCTGTGCATGTAGTCCCTTTAAGATTTTTCTGTCTCCCAAATAGAGCTACCATACGACCTAGCAATTGCACTACTGGGTATTTACCCCAAAGATACAAATGTAGGGATCTGAAGGGGTACATGCATCCCAATGTTTATAGCAGCAATGTCCACAATAGCCAAACTATGGAAAGAGCCAAGATGTCCATCGACAGATGAATGGATATAGAAGATGTGATCTATATATACAATGGAATATTATGCAGCCATCAAAAGGAATGAAATCTTGCCATTTGCAATGACGTGGATGGAGCTGGAGGGTATTATGCTGAGTAAAATAAGTCAATCAGAGAAAGACATGTATCATATGACCTCACTGATATAAGGAATTCTTAATCTCAGGAAACAAACTGAGGGTTGCTGGAGTGGTGGAGGGTGGGAGAGATGGGGTGGCTGGGTGATATACACTGGGGAGGGTATGTGCTATGGTGAGCACTGTGAACTGTGTAAGACTGTTGAATCACAGACCTGTACCTCTGAAACAATTAATACACTATATGTTAAAAAAAAAAAAAAGAGGAAGATAGCAGGAAGGGAAAAATGAAGGGGGGGAAATTGGAGGGGGAGACGAACCATGAGAGACGATGGACCCTGAGAAACAAACTGAGGGTTCTAGAGGGGAGGGGGTGGGGGGATGGGTTGGCCTGGTGATGGGTATTAAAGAGGGCACATTCTGCGTGGAGCACTGGGTGTTATGTACAAACAATGAATCATGGAACACGACATCAAAAACCAATGATGTAATGTATGGTGATTAACATAACATAATAAAAAACTGTTTCTGTATAAAAAAAATAGATTTTTCTCTCTCTCTCTCCCTCTGCCCTGCCCCCACCTCTCTCTCTCTCTTTCCCTCCCTCCCTCAAAAAATAAAACCACTCTTACAAGAAGATAACAAAAATATGAGATATTATAACCTGTAGGATATGAAAACTGTTGTTGACTTAGGCCTTAGATGTATGTATATCTGAAATAGAAATGCCTGTACTGCCTAACCTTAAATACTTTCCATAAAAAAGAGGATAATCTCAAAAGTAATGAACTAAACAGCCAGTTTAAGAAGTTAAAAAAATAAACAAGAGAATAATTAATAAAGAAAAGATAAGGAAGGAAGTAATAAATAGCAGATGTTAAAGCAAATGAAAATAAAGATAAAATTGAGGGCCTCACCAGAATCGAAAGTTGTTTTCAAAGACATTTAAAAAGGGAAAACTCAGGTCAGGATAATTAGGAAAATAAGAATAGTACAAATAAACAATATGAGAACTGCAAAAGGGGAAGTACTTATAGAAGCATTAGGAATGTAAATAGTATGAACAACTTTATGTCAATACATTTGAAGACTGCTTCAGCAAACAGATTCCTCTAAAAACGTAAATGATTAGCCTGACTTAGAATCATCTAGATTTTCAATGATCTCATAGCATTAATTAAATTGAAATGGTACATAAAATTCTCCCCTGAAAAAGAAACAAATGGTTCTAGAAGGTTTAACAAATTAATTTTACCAGAGCATTAATGAATAGATGATTCTAACATATGCAAACTCATGTGGAGAATCAAAAAAGGGGGGATACTCTTCAACTCATTTTATGAGGTGAAGTAGAATAATAATACCAAAATCAGGAGGAAGGAGAAAAAATGGTTAGGAAAGAAAATTCCAGGATAATCTTACTAGTGAACTTTGACACACAATTCTAAACAAAATATTAGTAACCTCATCTAATAACATATCAAAAAAATAATCTGTCCTGACAAAACTGAGTTAGTTAATTTCAGTAATTCATTCACTAATGATGATTCAACATTAAAAATTCTAATTATATAACATCTTAAAATAGAAACATAAAGTATGTACTAAGGACTAGTTTACCACTGTGGGTTATTGGGGCTCACCCCCCTGGGAACCTCTGAGAGGCTGGAGAAACCTGAGAATAGCCCCAGGAGGGTGTGAAGAAGCTGGGTGCTCCCCTCCCTTATTGGATAAAGCTCCCTCCCTGGCACTTGTGGCCCACCCTATGTAGGCTGAGCACAATCCATGGTGAGCGAGCAGCCCTCAGGCAGAGAAAATGAAGCGTTTGAGATACAAATCCCTCGGTCAGTACCAGAACTGTCCTCCAAAGCTGTAGGTGCTCTTGGGTGGGTTGTGGGTTAAGGGTGGGGCTCCTACAGTACTTGTAGGCAGGAAACAGCAGAGGCCCTGAGAAAGCAGCGTACCTAATATATCTGGGGGTGGATTATCTAAGACCTTGAATTGTAAGGAATTGGCCTTCACTCCTAAAAAACATGGAGGGGTTTGAGTAGGGGAGTGACATATATGATTTTTAAAATAAGCACTTGAGCTACTATACCATGAAGAGTGTATAAGAAGAAAAGGGTAGAAGCAGGAAGACTAGTTAAGAGGTAAGACGTGATTATAGCTTGAAACAGAGAGAGGTGATGAGAAGCGATCAACTTCTGGATATATTTTGAAGTTAGAATTGATGATTTGTTGATGAATTAGATATGAAACAGAAAAAAAGAGAGAAGTCAAGGAGGGCTCCAAAGTCTTTGACTTGACAACAGGTGGATAGACCTGCCACCAACTGAGAAAGGGAAGATGAAGAGACACATGTTGAGGGGAAGGTAGAGAGCATGTTTAGTATGTCCTGTCTGCGGTGTCTGTTAGACACTGAGATGGAGATGTTGAGAAGAAAGTTTGATATAGGAGTCTAGGGATCAGGAAAAGCTGGAGATATGAGGACTGTCAATACAATAATGGTGTTCAAAGCCACAAGCCTGATTGTGAGGTGACTCCAGGTAGGCTAGCACCCTCAATAGTTCACAGGTCAGGGGAGTGACAAAGCAGGAGCAATGGAAGTTGAAAAATAGGAGCTGGTGAGACAGGAAAAAGAAAAACAAAACCCAGGAAATGTCAGTGAACTAAAAGTCTAATTTTAAAAAAAGAAAGAGAAAAAGGAAAGGAAAGAAGTAGGAGGGAAAGAAAGAGGAGGGAAGGAAGAAAGGAAGGAAAGAAGAAAGGAAGAAGGAAGGAGGGAGGGGGAAAAAGGAAAAGAAAAAAAAAGAAAAGAATTTCCAGGAGTCAGTGATAATGGAGATAATGTTTCAAGGAAGGATTAACCATATAAAATACTGCTGATCATTCAGGTAAGGGAAAGATTGAGATGTGACTGGTAGGTGTAGCAATTTGATGTCACTGTGGACCCTAAGAAGAGGTGTTTCTATGAAATGGTTGGCTAAATCCTGAGTGGAAGCAAAGTCTAAGAGAAGAGATGAAGAATTGGGTGCAGGAAGTACCGACAAGTCTTTTAAGCAGTTTTGCTGAAAAGGAAAGCAGAGAAGTAAGGCAGAAGATGAAGGAAGAAGAGTAGGCAAAGTAGTTTCTGAAACTATTATAAAAAGGGAGAAATGATAGGAGGTTTCTATGTTGATGGTGATGATCCAAGAGAAGGGGGAAAACAGACGTAAGAGAAAGAATAGGAGAATTGTTGGAGTGCTGAGATGCCCTTGCATTGGTGAGAAGGGATAAGATCTAGTGGGAAAGTGCAGGTTGGCCTTTGATCAGAGCACTGACAGTTCAGGCAGGAAAACTGACTGCAGTCACTGGTAGGTGGGTAGATGGTAGCTTGCAGAAGTTCTCTTCTAATGGCCTCAATTTTCTTAGTAAAAGTTCATCAGTGAAAAATGAGGATGGAGGAAGAGCTGTTGGAAGTTTGAAGACACAAATCTAAAAGTAGACTCATGAACAAACTAGGGAAATGTGGAGTCAGGGCTGAGATTTGTGGTCATTAATTTAAAATGAGATCAGTCAGCTTAGCTAAAATTTAATCCAGGCCCATTCAGCCACACTGGTACAGATGAAAAGAGGCAAAAACAGGATTTAACCAAAAACAGGATTTAACTTGATTTTTTTAAATCAAGTTTTTAACCAGAGTTTTTCAAGAGAGGTAAGAGGAAGCAAGAGAGGAACAGAGTTGGGTGGTATGCATGGAGGTGATTTGAGAGTTTGATCACAGAAAGTTAGAATACTGATGGTAGAAGATTTTAGATCCTACTGCAGTCAAAGGATGAGGGAGCTGGAATGTTAAAGGGCCTTGCTCGGGAAAAAGAAGGTGGTGGTGCTCAGAAGAGATTCTTGAAAGTGAGACAAGGAAGCCTTGTAGTTCCTGGTCAAGGGCACACCCATGAGAGTGAGTGGCTGGAATGAATACAAGAATTGAAATGCTAGGGTTTATAAAGGAATCATCTATGACATATATTTTATGTGAATGTTGAAATCACCCTGAAAAAATCACCCTGTTGTTTAAGAGTGTGGCTCTGAGCCTGGAGCAAAAATCTTCAAGAAATCAGAGGAAGTGATGGAGGGATGTCCAAATGACTACCCCGAGGCAAGGATACAGAGCTATAGCTGTTTAGGGAGAGACAAAGAAAATGGCCTGGAAGCAGCAATGGTGGGAGCTAGGGTTGGGGGGATAAGGGGCTGGGACCTGGGGGTTAAAAAGGACACCTGTTTCCCCTCTATGCCCATTGTCCTGAAGGACTTTGGAGAGAAAACAGCACTACTTTTCAAGAGTTGCAGGGGATGCAGTATCCTCAGGGGAAAACCAGAGTTGGGTTAGAACAGAAGGTTAAAGAAGTTCGGGTTATAAAGAATGTTGCTGATGACAGACTATAAGTCCCAAAGAACAGGGCGTCTGGGCTTTAGGAATTGAGAAGGAAGGGAGGATGGGATTAGAATAAGGAATCTGAAAACCCTAATGGGGATTAAAGTGAAGGAGAAAACATATTTCCCTCTTCCCCTTAAAAATCAAAGGTAGCTTTACTTATATGAGTTGCCCATTGTTATTTGGAAATATCTTTAAGAAACTTGCTTATCATACCTGTAAGGTATTTTTTCTCCTATATTTTGTATCACATCAGAAGGTACAATAAGATGATAAATCCAAGTAATAAGGAAGAGAATGTTGGCTAGCCATAAAGAAGGACATTCTGAACAACAAGAGATATTTGAAAATGGAACATGCTAACTTATCATTGGAAATGTATGGGGAGAGGCTGAAGGGTTGTCTATAGAGAGGTTTCTGAGACGATTTTCCACAAGGAACAAAACTGGATGGGGGGAAGGTTGGTGGGCTTCTAAGATTTCTTTCAATTCCAAGGTTCTCAGGTCTTGGTTTCCATGACACAAGAAAAATGAATATTTAATCTTGTATCCAGCTTTACACCATGTTTGATTCTGGTCCAAGTTGAAGGCTATGATCTTGGTCATTTCCTTCTCATAGTCTTTTACTCTTAGAAATAAAGGCTAGAAATTTGTAATGAAGATAGAAATTCTTAATGCATATACCCAAAACATTTCTTTAGTTTCACTTTCTGTTGCTGAGAGAGATGTGTCTACCTTGACAACGGAATTGCCTTGTATTTTCCTTCCTTCTATTTCTCACTGGTTTCCAGCTTCTCCCCCTAAAAGTGAGAGGTCGGATGCCAGGCTCTGACCTAGACTGGTAGGAAGTAGGGTCGTATCACAAAACATACATGTGTTTCCAAACCTTACCTACATGTGGCTGTCAGAAATACACAACGCTTTTGATCTGGGAAAGAGGGGGAGATCATGACTCTGAAGGTACACAGAAGGTGTGTTTTTGGGTGAAACATGGAGGCCCCTGAGTGATTTGGGGCACAACTGCAATGATGGTCCTCCCACTGTCACCAGAAAATACTATCAAGTCCTTCCAGATCTTTGGAAAATATCCAATCTTTGCCACATTTCTGTTGGTCTTCATTGCCTCTTTCCCTCAAGAAGCATGCCTTTTCTATAACATGGTCATTGACAAATCAAAGTGCCACTTGTGAGGTTGATTCTCTTTCTGTTACTCTACAACAATGTCAGGAATCATATACAACTAAAAAGCCCTTCATATGAAGTTGACATTTAGTCAATTTCCAAATGCCCACATTTAGAAACAGAAAAATATGAGCTTTAAAAAGAAATAACATTGCATTTGGTGTTGGGCACAGTATGAAGCTGGCAGTATTTTTTAATCAATTTTACATGTAGGAAATAATAGCATTCAAGAGATAAAGTGCCTTGCCTAAAGTCATATCATTGTGCAGAAAATAGCAGACAGCAAATCCAGGTGTTGGACCCAAGTTCCATAATTTTCCTGTCCCATGCTGCCTCCTTGTACATGATATTTTTTAAGCTGTAAATTCCACACAAATATAAAGTATTTGTGTTATCATTGTCATTTGTTCCTTGTTGCAAATTCTTTCAATTTAAGAGTCTATGAGGATTATAAAAAATTGCAACAGCTGGCCAGTAGCTGGGGGATGTGCTAATGAGCACAGGAAGAGAGGTAGCCTCCATTCAGCACTAATTATGCATGGCCAGGCAATTGGGATTTTCCTCACATTTGAACCCACATATATCTGACCCCAAAATGCATGCTTATTTCGCTAAACTATGCTGCCTCACAGCAACATTATCTGGTGACTAGATAATCACCAACTGTGTGGTTCTCAAAGTTTGAGCTCTGGACCAGCATCACCTGAGAACTTAGAAACAGAAATTCTTGCATCCCATCCCAGAACTATTGAATCTGAAACTCTGGGAGCGAGGCCTGGAAGTCTGTGGTTTAACAAGCCCTTGAGGTGATTCTGGTTAAGTATGATACACTCTCAAATTTGAGAACCATTGGTCTAAAGAAAAGACTGGGCAAAAATGTTTTATCTACAATATGTAAGGCAGAAACATGTTACTGACTTTTATAAGAAAATTGCTCAAAAAAGAAATCTAAAACTCTAGTAGGCATTTTAAAAGATTAACATCAAAATACATAAAGGTCCAGATAAAATAGAAGAAATTCAAAAAGGTGGTCATCCTCAAATTTCTATGTACATACAATTGATCCAAGATACCAAAAATTTTATTTAATTTTATTTAATCATTTAATTTTATTCAATAATTATTTTATATGCTAAGATTATAGTAAGATTGTCTGGATAATGTTTTGCTCTATTAATGAGTTTCTTTTTGTCCTTGTATTTCATTGTGTGAAACAAGGTGATGCTCTTTGTCTTACAGACAAAGTGGTGGAGGGAAAAAGAGCAGCTACAAACCTTTTCTAACTTTATTTTAAACAAGCAAATAAAGATACAATTTAAAAGCTTAGTTCTGTAGGGATTTTTAGACACAAATAAATATCTCAAAATAACTCTTCATAGAATTTCTCCCAAAAGAGGCAGAGAGAAAGGGAGATGGTAAAGCAAAAGACAGAAAAGGGAGCTGTGGGGCCTCAGGGGCTATGGATCGAGTAGACTGTAGGGCTGATAAGTAGGCCACTTCTACCCAACCCTGGGCATTGAGTCAATGTGTGGGGTCGGTAACCCCAGGTGGGATTGAAGTGAAGTTTCTCTGCCTATCCAGCATAATGGATGCTCTGAACTAGAGACTACAAGGCCTTTTATATAATAAAGTTACATTATCTGCCCTAGTGGGCAGGGACTCATATCTAGTACAACTTAATTCACATGAATTTTACAGGAGTCAACTCAGTCTCTCTGGGTTTCAAATGAGGCATCAGAGACCAAGTTGAAGGCTCTAGGACACAACGAAACAGCTTCAAGCAGCAGTGTGGTCAGGCAGAAACAGAGCAACAGAACAGGCTGTGGCTGTAGGAAGAGCTATGGTCAGCTACCATGGGCGGAGGGGCATAGCACAGGATCATGAAATGTCAGTCACAACCATATACTAAAGCATGCTATATAAGCACTTTGAAAACCTTTCTTCCCCCAACTAATCTCTCTCAGAAAAATCCACAACAAACATTATGAGAAAAGTCCATATTAAATGGCCAGTTGGCCACGCAGACCTGCACCTAATTCCATACTGTTGTAACTAGATCAAAACCATTCCACCCTTTGGTATCACCCTGAGTTGCAGCAGAAGTCACTTACTTTTACTTTGATGTGTCAGGTAGGAACACTCCTCATCATATTTAGAGAATCTATAAATAAGACTGAAGAAAGAGATAAGGAAGTTAGGAAATAAGATGAGGCCAGAATGAGAAAATATGATGAGAAAAAGTCTCTCAGAGAAATACAGATTATCATTCAGCATTGTCTGTGAAGAGTATTAGTATTGGCAGAAATCTTAGAAAGATAAAGATTGTGGTAATCAACTCTCAAAACAGCAAAAAGGCCTTCAAAAATATTGGCCAGAGCAGACTCAGGAGTACAAGATGAAATTCTGACAGAACAAGATCAAAGGGAAGAACAGAAGTGAGAAAGTTGGAGTGGTGGGTGGCAAGGATAGATGGGCCGTGTGGCCATCACAGACACAGCCTCGGGCTCCAGCCTTCTCAGACACCTGCAGAGCCATGCCCTTGGGTGGGAGTCCTGGAACCTTCTCCTATTTTCCTAGATGATCATCAGAGCTGCTAGATGCCTCTTGGCATCTAGACTACAACGAAACATAACTGAACTGTAGCAAACAATCCTTCCTCAGAATGATAAGAATGGGGTTTAATCTGAAAAAAACAAAAACAAAAACACCTTACTTTTAAGCCTGGGTAATGCTCTCTAGTACCCTGTTCCTGTCCTAGGGCTTTGTGCTGATCGTTCCCTCCAGGGCACGCTTTACTGTGCTGGATGCTGGTATCTGCCCAATACTGGCTTGGCCAGCAGTTGAAGCTCCGCAGTAAAGTCTCCAGAGCACCAACACTAAGTCACCACCCTGATCTCTCTCCATCAGAACACCCTGCTGGTTTCATCACAGTGTCAATCATGGCCCGAGACTTACCATCTACTTAGTCTCCTTCCCACCAAAATATAAACTCCACAGCAGGGATCCCATCAGCCTTGTCCACTGTCCCATCCCAGTGCTGAGAACACAGTAGGTGTTATGGAACATTTGCTGAATGAACTGCAATATTTGGCAGATGCCTCTTCCCCTCCCCCCATGTACAGGTCACACATGCTCTGTCTCTGAGCTGTCAGTCTGTCTCACTGCTCTGCGCTCACAGCAGTTGGCCAGACCTGGCACATAATGGAAGCTCAAGTAGTTTACTGAGGTCCTAAATGCTGGTCAAGCCTTGCTGTGGTTTGCTCAGAAAAAGAAAATTCATCTACTATTTATCAAAGAAGTTTCTGTTGGTTGGAAATGCAGTAAAATATGAAAGCAGCCTTGACTATTTCTCTTTTTTGTAATATCACTGTAATAATACCATTGATAAATACTTTATGTTAATTATACTCCAGAAGAATCCAACCACTTTAAAAAGCTGTAACTGCTCATTTTTGTTCAAAATATATTCATATGCCTTCATCTTTTGGTTTACAATAACTCTTATGATAGTGTGTTTCCTTTTTATTTCTCACTTTTCAGTTTCATGAATATAGGCGTTCTCCATTCTTTTACATAGTATTCAGCTGATGACTGAAAATGTACATAAGCTTTTCTGGTATTTACTAAAAATCACTAAAATATTATTAACTCTTCTCTCAGAAAAATATTTAACTTCAAAATTTAGAAATATGTTCACTGGTAATACTTCCAGTGCTCCATGCATGAATGTTGAAAAAAACATCTATTTTTGCACAGTGCTTAAGAAGTACCTGTTTATGTGTTTAATAAGACAGTGTCACTTCAGTTACACACAGAAATGCCCTGATGTAAGAGGTGCTGGTGTTTGGAAGCCAGATGGTCCTACATCATACAACAGCATGAAGACAAACAGTACTGGTTACATTTTGTGCATGTGTGTGTATCAATGGAAGAAATGTTTCTCTAAATATATTCTGTGTGCATGAAATATCTATTAGCAGATGTAATGACACTAGAAGATATTATTTCTTACAAGTATATCCACCTACTGCCTTAAACAGCCTCAGGTGTGTATCTGTCGAGCAGAATCTTCTCACTCTGGACTATAACACGTTATTAACATAAAATGAATAAGCTACGACACGCCGTCCTATAGGGAACAGTCTTGGCTCGACATTCGCTTCAGTGATCTCTGGGAATACTGAGGAAGGCATTTAGTGCCAGTGTGTGTCTATTGAGTTTAATTGTTTTTACTTTTATTCAGATTTACAATTGAGTGTTTTTAAATGATGGGGCTCATCTCAAAACCTTATTCCACAAGCAAATAAACACAGAGCCTTGGTTTTGTAATACTGAGACACTAATGCTTAGAAATTAGGTTGTCAATCAACTCTGTCTCCTCCCTTCAGATAAAGGAGGAAAATCTCAGATATGGGATCTGTGTATAATGAAGTTATTCTGGCCTCTCTCCTACGAACAAATAGGCACACAGAATTCATCAAATTAAATATCATTCTATCGTGGCCTCAACAATATCTGTAGAAGGTTGGAAGATTGTAAGAATTATGTGTGTTCCCTCTGGACCTTGAATTCCATATGTGTAGACATTTATACATCCATACAGTTCCCCCTCCCGTCGTGTGGTTTTGCCACATGTACAAAGTAGCAGAAGCCTCAATTCTGCAAAATTATACATGAAGTGTTTCAGTTCTCCATTAACTTTCATGATTCCTTAGAGAGATACTAAAAAGGTAATACACGATAGTGGAAGAGACAAAATGTAGATGAAGATGCAGACTTTAACACTGTTCTGCAGGTCCTGGCTATCAGTCCTGAGAACCTCCCTGACATGCTGTGTGGACAGAGCTGGTTGCGCTCACCATCTCAAGGAAAAGGAAAAAAACAAGAACATTTTATACACATGACATACACCTGCATGGCTCAGTTGGTTAAGCATCTGCCTTCAGCTCAGGTTGGGATAGAGCTGAGGTGGAGCTGAGATTGCAGCCCCTCATCGGGCTCCCTACTCATCAGGGAGCCTGCTTCTCCTCTCCTCCCCACTCGTGCTCTCTGTCTCTATCTCTGTCTCTCTTTCTCAAATAAATAAATAAAATCTTAAAAAAGACAAAAGTAAAAAGTGCTTTGGGTTCCATGTTTCCAAATGCTGGGTCAGTAGCCAACATAACATCTATCACAACACTTTGCCTTCTCATTTCTTGCATCCAGAATATGATTGCTGCATTCTTTACATGGAATTTTTTTTCTATTTTTGCCGTGTTTGCTTCCTTTACTTTATCTATTTCATCTATAAAATTTGATTACACTAGTTGGAGACTCAGTTTCCTCATTGATAAGTGTAGTAATGCCTTCCTCATTATTTATACATAATATATTGTTTTAAAACCATAATGCACTATACAAATGTTAGTAATCTTTTGAGTGGAGCTCCAAAACCATATCAATCATTTCTTGTCCTGGAATGGAATCTGAAGGCTTATCTAAAAATGAAATAAGATTGTTTCCTTTCAGTTCAAATTCAAGTGACACTAAAAGCTGACTTGGCATTTCCAGCAGTGGCTCATAGCCTGGTTTTCCATGCATATTTGCACATGGTGGGCATCCTCCTCACTGCATAGTGCTCACACATTTACGATTGGGAGTGTCCAGGTGAGTCCCACGCATAGCTTATCTGTTTAGATTAATTTGTGTGCAGTGTGAATAGGGGCTCCAGCCCTATTACAGTTTCTTACCGAAAGGATATTTTCACATACTCTTTAAACAAATTTGCTGTAAATACGGGGGGAGGTATCATTGGCCCCAAATGAAGCCAACCTGAGATCCTTCATTTGCTTCTGACCCTGAACCGGAAAGGAACTGAAAAATGGACTGGTTGAACTCCCCGAAACAAATGATGCTTGAGTGGTTTCATGCATAATAACTGCCTTTGATGTAAATGGGGCCATCGGTCAGCAGCCACCAACGCTGCAGTGCCCCTCATCCAGGGACCAAGCCCACCAAGGAGCTTGCTGTTTCAGCACACCCCAGGCACAAGAAACCAGCCAGACCCTCTTGCAACTGAGGACCCTCTCTTTGGAGAAGATTCCCAAAAAGACTCAGAGGAAACCGGAAGGCAAGGATCTGGCCTATGTCTCTTCCTAGCAATTTTATTAGAGAAGTTCACATTTTAGCTGTTGTCGGCTTCCCCGCTGCTCATGCAAGGGTAAATGAGGTGTCATTTTCATAAAACCCACAGACAGGGGGTGCCTTTCTGATAAAACCAAAAGAAGATCCCTTCAGTCTCAGGTACTCCTGTCAATGAGTCAGCAGCCGATGTGAGATTTGTCTCACCACTTCACCCTCTTGTTTCTTGCCTCTAGCACATGATTCTTGACAGGACAGAGCCCCCATGTTTAGGCTAAGTCTCTGGACTCACAGCTACTGTGCAGATAGTATTGCCCAGAGTTACCATACACAGCTCACAGCCTGCTCACATTACTAGCAAGTTGTATGCTATTGCACTTTATTTCTTTTAAAACAAATATATGCTTATGTGCTTGCGGTTTGTATGATGAACTCAGAATGCAAATAAAAGGAGATGGATAGGAGTCATTTTCGGACAAGATTTACCTCTAAGGAGCCCGTCAAGCAGCAATTCATTTCCTCACCTCTAGCCTGACAAACCAGTGACATTAAAGTCAAAGGCATGTCCTAATCATCACGCATGTAACCACTTTTTTCTTTTTTTCACATTTGTATGCTAATCACGAGAAGCAAAAATAGACTTAGATTGGAAATCAAAGATTGGTTGTATACAGGTAATAGAGCGCTTGAATGCTTTATTTAAAGATAGAAGGCTCTTGAACAAGGCTTTATTATTGAACTAAGACTATCTATCCTTTTTGACACTTTTTAAATTAAGTTCTTCCTCTAATTTATGTTTTTGTCAGCTTTCTTCCCTTACCTGGTTTTAAGCTGGCTTTCCCCCCGCCTCTCTCTAAGTAATAAACTACTCCAGAGCAGAGAAAAAAATTTTAATGACCCTAGAAATTCAGATTAACAAAATGGATCATTTGTATACAGCCACAGAATTATGAATCCTTCTGAAATATCTGTGCAGAAATTTTACCTGATGCAAAATTTCATTTTCTCTCTCTCTGAAATCTCTCTGACTTCCCCCTTTTCAAAATGGAATGGTCATGGTACATCTTCAGTAAGGTCAAACACTGCAAAGGAAAGAGGTTTGGGGGACAATTTTGAAGCTCACACAAAAAAAGCTTTTTTTTTCCTTTGGAATTAGGGAGACAATTTCCAAACATGTGTTAGCATATCAAATAGAAAAAAGTTTATAGAAGCTGGACTTGAGTCACCAGTTCTGCCTGCCTCCTCACTGGATGCTCAGCTTGCCTCCTTATTACTGTTAAGCCAGCCTGACTCCCAGTATGTTCTGCATCCACCTGACTTCCATGGAGTTCGAGAGAGCTTAGGACAAACAGAACAGGGGAGTAGCTGCATGGTGATGACTGGTGGCAGCCAGATAATCTACTATGAAGTCTTGTTGGAAAAAATTTGGGACAATGTAATTTCTCCAACTTGACACAATCCCTGCCTGGAAAATGCAAGCCAAACTTAACATGCAAATTCTCCTGCTGCTTGGCATTGTTTTTTCTTTTTAACACTGTGCACATAGGGGAAAAAATAGTGGAATGCTAGGGGAAGGTATAATTGTAAATTGCTTAGATTTGATAAAAAATTAGGGATCAGAAATTATTTTTAAAATAACAATGACTTGTTGGTAACATATCCCCCCCCAAAGTCATTTGATTTCTCAACAGATATCTGCCATCAAATTCTGCTTGATTTCCACAAATGACATGCTTCTGCTTTTCCCATGTTATGTAAGCTGTTTCTTCTGCTGAGAAAGCTTTTACTTTCTCTCTCTGCTTACCTGTATTTTACCATCTGTCTAAGTGAAGTCTCACAGTCTGTGTAGTAACTTTAAATACCAGCCATCTCTCACCACTTAACACTCCAATCGTCAGAAGAGTGAATAGCACGATGAATACAGAACATGCAGGCCAGAGCCAACCAGCCTGGGCTTACATTCTGATTCGCCCATGCCTCAATTTCCCCATCTTGAGAATGGGGCAATAATTGTTCCTGTCTTACCAAATTGTTGTGTGCATTAGAACAAAGTCTGGCAGGTAGTAGGCACTGTAATAGTATGTGTTAAATAAATAACTGCAATCAATATGATCAGTATGATACAATTTATTTTTTAAGATTTAAGAGAGAGAGAGAACAAGTGGTGGGAAGGGGCAGAGGGACAGAATGTCCAAGCAGACTCCTGCTGAGCAGAGAGTCCGATATGGGGCTCGACTCACACAAGCCATGAGATCAGGACCTAAGCCGAATCCAAAAGTCAGATGCTTAACTGATTGAGCCACCCAGGTGCCCCAACATGATCCAATTTAAAAGAATCAAATCAGACAATGATTTATTGAAAAACAACGTGAAATCACAGTGTAAGTGCTACAGATAAATCCCAGGTCTTGAAAAAAAAAAGTTGTAATCTACTATAGGATCTAAAACAAGTGTACAAATAATAGTAATTACTTTTTTAAAATATTTTATTTATTTATTTGAGAGAGAGACAGAAAGAGAGCAGGGGGAGGGGCAGAGGGAGATAGACTCTGAACCCCCCCCCCCGAATGCGGAGCTGGACGCAGGGCTCTATCTCAGGACCCTGAGATCATGACCTGAGCTGAAACCAAAAGTCCAATGCTTAACTGACTGAGCCACCCAGGTGACCTTACAAATAATTATTAAATAAAAAAGATGAATATTCAAAATTTCCCAAGAGTGAATTCCAAAAGAAAATGTCAATAAAAATGAATGTCAAATTTCTTTGAAATTCAAAGAAAGATGAAGTTGCAATTAGTTGAGGAAATGCTAAAAGCTTAATGTAGAATGACATTAAATATGATTCTTTGAGAATTTCTAATATTTTAATAATAAGATAATGTATGAGTCAGAGAGATAAATGGAACGGAACTGATACTTCATGAATTGAACTCAGTGTAGGCAAAAATTTTGTACAATAAAGTATTGCCTTGACTCTATAGATACCACCCTTACACCTACATGAAAATGGTGCCGGACAGCACAGGAACCAAGAGTACAGGTTGGGGGCGTGCAGGCAGCTGGCCTGGACTCAGACAGAGCCCCCGCCCGCTTTCCAGCTCTGTCACCATAAGCTAGATACTTCATCTCTAAAATAGGACGCTAGTAACAATATTAGTTCATTGGATGGTTGCAAGGATTAAAGTAAGCAGTGCATGAAAAGCAGTTAACACTTGCTCAATAAGCACACAATATATAAGAGTAGAATTATATTTTTTAAATTATTTTTAATGTTAATGTTAAATATTAACTCCCACCTGTAAACATAACAAAATGAATTCCATACAGAGTAAAAATTTAACGAAGACCTTAAAACCTATCTAGAAAAAAAAATGATTGTTTTAGGATAGCTAAAGTTCTTTTTTTTTAAAGATTTTATTTATATATTAGAGAGCACAAGAGAGCACTCAAGCAGGAGCAGGGGGAGAGTGAGAAGCAGACTCCCCATCAAGCAGGGAGCCCGATGTGGGACTCGATCCCAGGACTCTGGGATCATGACCTGAACTGAAGGCAGACGCTTAACTGACTGAGCCACCCAGGCTTCCCTAGGATAGCTAAAGTTCTAAGATTAAAATCAGTGGAAGAAATTATAAACACCAAAAAATAATAATAAGTCTGACTTCCTAAGATTTAAAAAGTTAAGTTTTGCATCAAAAACGTCATAAATTGTAAAAGCTACCAATAAAGTGGGAAACATTTGTTACATATGTGTAATATATAAAAAGCTCATAGATTTAAAAAATATATTCTAAATTCAACAGTAAGATGATAAAGGACAGAAAATTATAAGTCACATAGTGAGAAAGTGGCATTAGGACACTTTCTCTTAAAACACCTGCTATGTATGCCCTAGAAAGTGTGCGATCACTACAAACCATGAATAAATGGTCTCAGCTGAGCCAATGAGAGCTGTCACTAGAGGTTATCTAAGGTTGAGTTTTTCTTCTGAAATTAATTGACAACAGTACATAAACTTTTTTAGGTGTTTTCCCGATTATTGTGTCATATTCTATAATTCCATTCTCACACCCTCTGGCCCCAGCTGTCTACTTCTAAATGAGCACCTCAGGTCACGATCCCAGGGTACTGGGATCGAGCCCCAGGTCGGGCTCCCTGCTCGACGGGAAGCCTGCTTCTCCCTCTCCCACTCCCCCTGCTTGTGTTCTTGCTCTCGCTATCTCTCTCTCTGTCAAATAAATAAATAAATAAATAAATAAATAAATAAATAAATAAAAAGAAATCTTAAAAAAAAAAAAAAAGACATAAATGAGCACCAATAGGAGGAAATTTAGACCCTGACTCCTGGCCAACCACTAGGGCATCATCAGAGCCCTCCACTAGCCCCCCTGTCAGCTAGAAGAGGATCCCATGAGGCATTCTAGGGCCCTGCCTGGGAATGATACACTTCAGTTCCGCCTGTTATTTCACTGGCCAGAACATAGTTGCTGGCCCCAAATTAATGCCGGAAAGGTTAGGAAAAATAACTTGTTGTGCCCAAGAAGAGGAAATGGGATTGGTGAGCATTTAGCTAGTCTCAGCCACTCTGTTGCGCACTCAAAGGATAGAATGTTAAGTAGCTCTAGAAAGTGATATTTCTTAAGAATATTCAATGTTATGGAAAAAGCCTCATTTTAGAGTAGTGACTCAAAAACATTAGAACATGAATCTAATTAAGTGAAAAGTCTCAATAGATAAGACTAAAAGTAATATATTCAGGGATGCCTGACTGGCTTAGTTGGTTAAGTGTGTGATTCTTGATTCTGGTTTAGGTCGTGATCTCAGGGTGGTGAGATCGAGCTCCAGGTCCGGCTCCACACTGGGCATGGAGCCTGCCTAAGAATCTCTCTCTCCCTCTCCCTCTGCCCCTCTCTCCCGCCCTTTCTAAAATAATAAAGTAATTAATATATTGAATATTCATAATTGATAAATTATGGTAACTTGCATTTATTTTTCTCTTTTTTTTTCCTGTGTGGAACATGCATGCATTACATTTATTTAAAAAGTTTTTTAAAGTAACAAATCTTTCTTTTAAGATGGAGACCTGAGCCTACCATTCAACTCCCCTCACTGAATTCTGGAAAACAGAAATGCATGGACCCACAGAACAATATGAAATTC
This sequence comes from Callorhinus ursinus, assembly GCF_003265705.2. Taxonomy (NCBI): domain Eukaryota; kingdom Metazoa; phylum Chordata; class Mammalia; order Carnivora; family Otariidae; genus Callorhinus; species Callorhinus ursinus. The sequence goes on from NW_027397067.1 coordinate 5,509,634, forward strand.
AGTAAAATTCCACAATATAAAATTGTGTCTACATATTTACCGTTGCCTTCATACATACTTCTTTTTGCATCTCATACTTTCTATTTGAGATATTGTTTCTACTTGCACTACATAATTAATAATGTTCTTACTTCCTTAAAATATTGTTTTGCTTTTTTTTCCCTCCCAGCACACTAAAGATATTTTCCTTTCTTTCCACTTCCATTCTAACTGCTAGAAAGTCAGCTGTCAGTATAATTCCTGTTTCCTTGTAAGTGATCTCCCTTTTCTAACTGGTCATTCTTTTTGATGTTGTGAAGTTTTATTGCTGTGTGTACATTTCTTTGCAATTGGCTTTGTAATTTTGGGGTTTCTCAGATTTGGGATTTAGTGTTATTTAATAATTCAGTAAAGTTCCTAGCTATTATATTTTAGAATGTTGCCTCCTCCTCACACTATTTTCTCCCTCTGGAACTCTAATATATACATATATGTTTATTATACAGATACATTTCTGTATATACACACATAACAATACATATACCTTTATATCAGATACATATTATTTGTATAACAACATCTCAATCATTTTATCTCTTTGCCAGCCCTTCATACTTCCATTTCTTTGTTTCTCTCTGGGTTGCATTTTGGGCAATGTTTTTAGTCTAACTTCTATTCATGATTTCAAATCTCTCTTTAGTTTTGTCTAATGTGCTCTTTATAATCTTGAAAAAAGCTTAATCATCTTTTTCATTTCTAGTTTTTTCATTCTGTTCTTTTTCAAATATTCAAAGTCATTTTAAAATATCATGTTCCATTCTCACATTTTCAAGCCTTTCTTTTCTACATTAAAACATATATATTTTTAAAGATTTTATTAATTTATTTGACGGGGAGGGAGGAGCAGAGGGAGAGGACTAAGCAGACTCCCCAACGAGCACAGAGTCAACGTGGAGCTGGATCCCATGACCCTGAGATCATGAACTGAGATGAAACCAAGGATCAGATGCTTAACCAACTGAGCCACCCGGGTGCCCGTCTACATTAAAACATATTAAACCTATTTATTTTATATACTAAATCTAATTCCACTATCTGAACCATGTTCAGACTGAGGTTTGCTTTGTTATTTGTTATTTCCTTTGGAGATTTAAAAATGTGTGTCCGTGTGTCTTGCAGAAATTTTTTCAGACCTACCTGAAATAGCATTGTTTTGAGCAGGTTTTTATTTGCTTTTCTGCCAATCACATGAAAGCATTATCAATCTGAGATTGATATCTTTATATTAAATTCTCACTTCCAGCTTTTCAACCACATAGGTGGTATGAATGCAGGCTGCAAGGAGGTGTGAAAGCAACTCTGGGTTACAAATACTCTTATTTGTGGTGATTTTTGAGGTGATTTTTCTCCCACAGAGCCCAGTTCAAATCATGTTATTTTAATTTGTATTCATGCTTTCCTGAAGCGGCAGGGGGTGGACCCTAAGCCCTAGCTCTTTGCTCTGGAGAGCCCAGGAGAGGTTCTTTCCCTTAGGAATCACAACAGAAGCTTTGGATCACAAAGAGTTGGCAATAACCCTCTTAGGGCCAAAGTTGCTTTGACTTTTTGATCAACCCTTTGGGGTCCCTTATTTTAAATTGTTTTCACCCTTCTGTTGACTCCTTCTGTTAATCTAGCTCAGTGATAGATTTCAAAACAAAATTAATCCAGCTTTTTTTTTTCTTTTTAAAATGGTTTCCATTGGGAGGGTATGAAAGTTCATTTGTTCACCAGGCTGCCAAACACAGAAGTGTTTTTCTCTATTTGTAATCTTTTACTTATTAAGCAAGGTAATAAGGATATGGTTGTTTGTCATATTATTTTTGTAGGCTCGAACATTCATGAAAAATAAGAGAAAAGCATTTAATTCAAGAAGATAGAAAAAAATCAAGATTAATAGAAGTAGATGGACAGTATGACTAAATTATTAAATGTCAAACAATTTGGAGAACAAAGAATTAGATATCTATGTGATAAAAAGATATAACTGGGTTTTTGTTTGTTTGTTTGCCCAAATCTGTGAAATAGACTAGGGTTTGGAAAACTGTGGCCGGCAGGCCAAATCCTGCCCGCCACCTGTTTTTATATTACACTCGAGTTCAAATGGTTTTTAGATTTTTAAATAGTTGAGGGGGAAGGGGAAGAGGAATAATATTTCATGACACATGAAAAATTATATAAAATTCAAATTTCAGTGTCCATAATAAAGTTGTATGGGAACCTGGCCACACTCATTCATTTACATCCTGTCCCTGGCTACTTTCATGCTACAAGAGCAGAGTTAAATATTTGTGACAGAGGCCGTATGGCCTGCAAAGCCTATATTTTTACTCCCTGGCCCTTTGCAGAGAAATGTGCTGAGCCCTGAAATAAACAAGCCTCTGGTAGAATCGCCAGAAAGAGAGATGTGAGCTCAAGAGAAAGAAGAATTTGAGATGCACAACACGTATTAAAAAAAGAACATGCATGCAAATGCAGAAGAGATGTTAAACATTATAGCTCTTTTGAAAGTAAATTTGAATGTATCACTTTTCACAGTTTTTATTTTTAATTTTTAAAATACTTTCATTATTTATTTTTTTAATTCAGTTAGCCAACACATAGTACATCATTAGATTCAGATGTAGTGTTCAATGATTCATCAGTTGTATATAACACCCAGTGCTCATCACAACACGTGCCCTCCTTAAGGCCCATCACCCAGTTACCCCATCCGTCCTCCTCTCCAGTAACCCCCAGTTTGTTTCCCAGAGTCAACAGTCTCTCATGGTTTCTTGAACATATCATTTAAACAAATTATTTTCTAGGAAAATATGCACTACTAAAATATAATTAGGAAGAAGTAGAATATCTGAATAGCTTGCTAACAATGGAAGAAATATTTAAAGTTGTTGTAGAGATATACCTCCTTCCTTTCAAAATGACCATGTGTATTAATATTTTATAAGCAAGTTGTCTACATATGAAATAATTTCTATTTTTTAAACTGTTTTGAAGCATAAATTAGAGAGGAAATCTTTTAGATGTGTTTTCCAAAATTAGTATGACCCTGATACCAACATATGAAGAAGACAGCATAATAAACGATATAAAATTCCTGAAAATGGTCACATTTAAAATAGCCATAAAGTTAAAGAATGATGTGACTTGGACAATTAGTGTCTTTTCTAAAGCTGTGAGAATGTTTTAATATTAAGATGTTTATTTGCATGTTTGAGTATAGGGCAAAAGTCAAACTATTATCTCAATATTTCCCAATAATACATTTGATACAATTGAACATTTATTCTAGACAGAAACTAAGTGAATCAAGAATTGATATTTATTTCTAATATAAGAAAGCCTATCTCAAATCAACTGCCAATATTTGCACAAACTTGAAACACTAAAAACATTTCCATTAAGTAAGACAAAATATATTAGCTTCACATCAGTCAACATTTTCCTGGAAGTGCAATTCAATAAAATATTAGAAAGTGAGTAGAGAATCTATCATTATTTGCTGATGTTATTATGATCTACTTGGAAAATCTAAGAGAATCAACTAAAAAATTATGAGACATAGTATGAATGCCTTCCTTCCTTCCTTTCTTCCTTCCTTCCTTCCTTCCTTTCTTCCTTCCTTCCTTCCTTCCTTCCTTTCTTCCTTCTTTCCTTCCTTCTTCCTTCCCTCCCTCCCTTCCTCCCATCCTGGCACTAGATGTCCCAGGAAGGAAGTGGTGTGGCCACAACCTGGCAAGGCTACTGAAATCCAGGCCAGGTGAAGGTGGTATCTATGCAGTGCAGGGATCATAAAAGCCTGGCATGGGGTGAAGAGGGCTTCCCACTGTGGTGCATCTATAGTTCATCAAGGGTCTCCAAATCTTTGGAGAAGGAATAGAAGCCTATTTTGATTTTTGACAAAGGCGTCCACATAGGGTATGTATGGAAAAGATTTGGAGTTAGAAGCAGTGAAAGTGATTGATTAAATCAAATTAACATAACAACGATGTTAAATGAATAATAAAATATGTGGAGGATATTGGGAGCTATGCACCCTACTGACAGAGAAAGGAGTTACAAGTATGAAATGGGAGAAAATGAAAATAAACCCTATGTTGCTGGACTGGAATTGAAGGCATTGAGTGTGAATCATGGTCTTCAATATGTATATAAACAGATGTAAAAATAAATATAGATTTCAATGGTACGTGTGTGCCTATATTGATGTATGTATGTTCCCTATCACTGTTCCCTGAGAGCACCTATGTGCAGCAACACCTCCATCGCAATGGGCATGCCTGGCACCTAGATCCTGGTTTCTAAATATTATTCTCCACTAAAAGGAATTGTGGCTCCTAGTAGAAAAGGCTGACTCCAAAGCTAGGGCCAGGGGCAGAAAGGTACAAAGTGGACCTGAACCATTTTGTTGTGTCAAAGAATGGAGACAAGAGCCAACTGGAAGGAGTTCTTTTGCTGGGACAATCTGAGCATCACCATAATGATAGCAACTTATAAACCCCCTGACTAATGAATCTATACAGGTATAAAAATACGAAGAAATAAATGGAGAAAATATCTTATTTAGAGTAGAATGCCAACAAATACACATAGGATGATCGATGCCATTAGCAAAGTCACAATTTGGCCATCATAAGGAAAAAAAGTTTTATAAGAGACTTTGTTATCTAATCTCAAAGGACACTACTCAAGGGAACAAAGCATATTTACTTTTTATTACTGTTTGAAGGCTCAAAGTCCAAAGTCAATCAGACGGCAGGACCAGGCTCCCTCTAAATGCTCTAGGAGAGGGTCCTTCCTAGCAATTTCTGGCTTCTGCTGGTTGTTGGCAATCCTCAGTGTAACTTTGGCTCATAGAACCATCACTCCAATCTTTGCTTCTGTCATCATGTGGCCTTCTTCCCTCTGTTTGTCTTCAAATCTCTTTCCTTTTATAAAGATACCAGTCCTTGGATTTAGGGCCCCTACTACTCCAGCATGACCTCATCTTAGCTTGATTACATCCACAGAGTCCTTATTTCCAAATAAGGTGACACTCACAGGTGCCTGGGATTAAGACTTCAACCCCTATCTTCTTGGGAAATATAATTCAACCCATAACACACCTTTTTTTATTATTATTTTTTAAAGATTTAATTTATTTATTTGAGAGAGAGTGAGAGAGAGAGCACAAGTGGTGGGGAGGGGCAGGGAGAGAGGGAGAAGCAGGCTCCCCACTGAGCAGGGCGCCTGATGGGGGGCTCGATCCCAGGACCCTGAGATCATGACCTGAGTAGAAGGCAGACGTTTAACTGACTGAGCCACCCAGGTTCCCCAACCCACAACATACCTTAATCAAGAGATCTAAGTGGACGCCTGTAATGAGACAGAATCATGTACCACTGACAGGATGCAATGAGAAGGACATAGCATCACTTCTGTGATGTTCCTGCCCAAGGTCCATAAACTGAATGTAATCATGAAGAAACAAATTCAAATTGACAGATGTTCTATTAAAAAAGGTCTATAATATTCAGATGCCAAGGTCATGGAAGTCAAGGAAAGACTTAGGGGCTATTCCAGATGGAAAGGGTCTAAAGAGACATGACACTAAATACAACGCTTCATCCTGGATTTGATTGTTTTCCTATAAAAGACATTATTGGGACAACTGAAAGTATTTGAATGAGTCTATGGAACACATGGTAGAAATCTAAAAAGTTAGTTTCCTGATTTGGATGGTAATTTACTATGTTGTAATTATGTCCTTACTTGTAAGAATTACTATAGTATTTGAGGTGATAGGACATAATATAGATAACTTACTTTAAAATAGTTTGGAAAAAAATATCCTTTTTTATTTATGCAATCTTTTCTGTAAGTCTAAACTATTTAAAAATAATAATCACTTTAGCATAAAAAAGATATAAAATAACTGAGGGATATTTAATAAGTTTCATTAAATAAAGAGACATGCTATGTTCCTAGATGAAAATATCTACATATTTAAAATGAAGTTTTCATGTCAATTTTAAGAAATTTCAATTAAAATGGCAGCAAGATTTTTTCATACCAAGTAAATCTGAAAAAAAATCACTGTGAATACCTATACACACGCACATGTGCATACCTATACTTATAAAGATAAAAATAACAGAAGAAACTTACCAAGAATTAAAATATATCACAGATTATATTAATATAATTATATATTATATACTTATATAATATATAATTATACATTTATATATAAATTATTAATATATAAATTATATATTTATATATAAATTAATATATATTTATAATTATATAATTAATATATTATATTAAGCAGTTAAATGGAATTTTTCAAATTCTTTGGATCCAGAAATATTAATTCTGGAAAGTCACCTGAAGGAAATGATTTTATATTACTCAAGAATATATACACATAATATATGTATATTAAGAATCTCATCAAAATGATGTTTATCATATCAAAACTTATAAACAAGTTAAGTGAACAGTTATATCCATATTATTGTATTCAGGATAATTTTTTTCTTATACTTTGTCTTAGTCTTTTCAGGCTGCTGTAGCAAAATACCATTGGGTGGCATAACAACAGAAATTTATTTCTCATGATTCCAGAGACTGGGAGGTCCAAGATCAAGGCACCTACAGATTCAGTGTCTGGTGAGAGCCCACTTCCTGGCTCCTAGACAGCATCTTGTCACAACCCCACATGATGGAAGGGGCAAGGGAGCTCTCTGGGATCTCTTTTATAAAAGCACTAACCCCATTCATAAGGGTTCTACCCTCATAATCTAATCACTGCTCATAGGCCACACCTCCTAATACCATCATATCCAGAGTTTAAGATTTCAACCTACGAATTTGGGGGGAAACACAAACATTCAGTGTATAGCATGCTTTATTTGCATTTATTTTTTTTCAATGACTATATCATATTTAGGTAATACGTTTCATCAACAATTTAAGAATTACCTCATGTACTGAAATGTTGAGAGAACATTTCTTCTATAGATAAAGCTTGAATACAGGTAAGAAATTTTAGAATATGGTTCACGAATAGTTGCTGGTCCCATCTAGTTCAAGAATAAAATGTATTTTAGGTAACATCCAAGTGATATGGCTAGAAAATGGTTTATACCAAAGTAAATTTGTGCATTAGATCTTGGAAAAGGTTTTTCTCACTTCAGTTTTCTGAAAAACTCACTGTTTTCCTCCTAACTCAGTGGGCACTATTACCCCTCCTCCTTTGCTGATTTCTCCCCATCAATTTTATATCTGTCTGTGGGAATGCATGAGAGCTCAGTCCTTGGATGCCTCATGTCTTTATTGATACTCATTTCTTTATTGATGTCATCAAGTCTCATGGTTTTAAATATGATCTCTCTGCTAAGGATTTTCAAAGTTGTAGTTCTAGCTTGAATCTCTCCAGTCAATGCCAGTCTTGTGTAATAAATGGCCTACTTGCATTTCCTTTCAGATGTGAAATAGACATCTCAAATGTAATACATCCAAATGTGAAATTCTCCTCTTCCCTTTTCCATATCTGCTGTCTTCATGGTCTTCCCCATCTCAATGACAACCCATCCTTCCAAGTGCTCAGTACACATACCTAGAGCTATCTTTGACCTCTCTCTCTCACTCCCCATGTCCAGTCTGTCAGCACATCTTTATGCTCTCTCTTCAAAACCCATTATCCAGATAAGATAATTTCTCACTATCTCCATGAAACCTGCCCACTACTTTGGTATAAGTGTCATGACCTCTGGCCTGAGTTCCTGCAGTTGTCTCCTACCAAGATCCTTTACTTCCACCATTACCTTTTTACTGTGTTTTCTCAGTAGTATAACCAAAGTGTGTTTTTTTTTAAGTGTTCATCAGATAAATCATTCCTCAAATCCTTCAGAGGATCTCCAAGTTGTGAGTGAAAGCCCTCATCCATACAATGGTCTCAAGGCCACAGACCCACTGGCTCTCCATCTGTGTGTCTAGGCCCAACCATGTTGGCCCTAGACACATAGATATATCCCCTATCAGGGCAGCACAGTTGACCATCCTCTTGGCCCAGTTTGCTTATTCTCCATATACCCATATTGCTCCTCCTTTCATCTTAAAATCCTTGCTCAAATGTCATGTTTTTAGTGAAGCTCATTCTGGCCATCCTGAGATGCTAATTCAGTGTTTCTTCACCCTGAACTATGGATCCTCCTTACAACAATTACATTCCAGCATGCTTAATAATTCACTTATTTATTATACTTATTTTCTGACCCCTCAGCTAGAATGCAAAATCCTTAAAGGCTGGGATGTTTGTTTACTGTGTTAACTGATGTGTAGAATAGAGCTGGCATTGAGGAGATGTCCAGTAACCTTCTTGAAACAGAAACTACATGAAAAACAAATGTGAAGGGTATCATGTGTCAAGGTGGAGAGTATATACTAAATTTTGTTGGGGGAGGGGGGAGGAGGAAATCCATGCAAGATGTTTTTAAAAATACAATGGTACTGGGTTGTATCCCAGGTGAGTTAATATGGTAACAATTTGAAGAATAAAGTATGAGAGAAAAAGATTCAAGATACTTGCTGGAATACAATAGCCCAGGAAAGAAGAAATGAAGGCCTGAAATAGGACAGTGATGATGGCAGTGGAAGTCAGAAGCCTGGATGACTTCTGATTTACCTGATTTAATTCCTAGTTATAATACAGGTGACAAGAAATAGGTATAAATCAAATATATTTCCCAGACTTTGTGGTAAGTGACCTGGATGATAATGACCAAAATGCATAGGATTCAGTGAAAATTCTCATGAAACAGAGAATCAAAGCACTATTCTGGATTAAAAGCATTATGTGCAGGTGGGAAATCCAAATTAAGATCTAGAGAAGGCAGTTGAAAAAGTGCCTCTGGAGCTCAAGAACTGGGTCATGTTGGATGAATATGGGAGTCCTAGAGAAAGAATGAGGCTTTCAAGACTTTTATGGAAGATAAATGTACATCAAGTAGAGACTCTTGATCTTGGAATTAGCAAGTAAAACACAAAATGGACAAACAAAATCTTTAGGAAATAACTAGAGCTGAGTTCATGAATTTTCTGCTATTTGCCAAACATGTGAAAGAGAGTTTTAAGTATTGGAAAGACGAATATTGTAACCTTTCTTAGATTCCATATTTAGTAGATTTAAGTATACTATGTTAGATATATATAATTTACATACATTAATTTATAATATGGTTAGGTATGTTTAGAAGCCCAAAATTTACTTGAAATCTAAACTAGGGTCTGTGTGCTTCCCAGGCACAGCTTTCAAACTGGAGGTTACAGCTATACAACAGAAAAATCCAGGTTGTGGGTTGCTAAGAGCTTTGACTTAAGAAAACACAGTGGGGTGATTCTAGATCATGAATTATGCAAAGTTGCCAGTGCCCATAAAGTGACTCCCTAAGTAAATTTCTTTGAATTTGCCCCAATTCCAAGGTCCAAGATGTAGAGATCCTAATGAGATCCTGAGGGGAAGGCAAACAATGAATGCTACTTGGTCTTTTTAATGATTTGAAAAGTTCTGTCATCTCCATCATACTTTGGGGTATTCTGTCAAATTCTATGTTAAAAAATAACCCTTAGAAACCTTGCCATTTGCAATAACATGGATGGATCTGGAGGGCACTATGCTAGGTGAAATAAGCCAGACAGAGAAAGACAAATGCAGTATGATCCCACTTATATGTGGAATCTTCGAAAAAACAAACTCATTATACAGAAAACTGTTTGGTGGTTACCATAGGCAGTGGGTGTGGTGGATGAAATGGGTGAAAGGGCTCCAAAGATACAAACTTCTGATTGTAAAATAAATAAACCCTGGGGATGTAATGTATAGCATGGTGACTATAGTTAATAATACTGTATTATATATTTGAAAGATGCTAATGGAGTAGATCTTAAAAGTTCTCATCATAAGGGGCGCCTTGGTGGTGCAGTTAGTTAAGTGTCCAACTCTTGGTTTCAGCTCAGGTCATGATCTCAGGATCATGAGATTAAGCCCCATGTTGGGCTCCACACTCAGCACAGAGTCTGCTTGAGATTCTCTCTCCTTCTCCCTCTGCCCCTCCCACTCATGCTCTCTCTCTAAAATAAATAAATAAATCTTAAAAAAAAATTCTCATCACAAGAAAAAAAAAAACTTGTTTTTGTAACTATGGAAGGTGACAGATGTTAACTGAATGCCTATGGTGATCATTTCTCACTATATACAAATATCAAATCATTACGCTGTACACATGAAACTAATATGTATCAATTATATGTCAATTATATCTCAACAGAAATAATAAGTAAAATAAAATAGAACATTTTTTTTGAAAAGTAATCCTGAGTAACTAGGCAAGCCAGTAAATCACATGCAGATTAGATATCATAATAACATTGGGGTGCCTGGCTGGTTCAGTTGGTGGAGTGTGGCTCTTGATCTCAGGGTCATGAGTTCAAGTCCCACTTTGGGTGTAGAGGTTACTTTTAAAAAAAAAGATATCATAATGTTGGATTCTCCCTCACTCATTGCATAAGTTTACTTTCCATAACTCTATTTTTTTGAATATAAAGGCAATAAATGGACATTTGTGAAATTTTTGAAAAAAATAAGAAAAATCACCTCTGATCTTGTCAACCAAGATAATCATTGTTAAGATTTTCATATAGCCCTTTCATTTTATTTTCTGTGCATGAATGTACATGTGCATGTGTGTATGTGCCATATGTGTGTGAAGTACCCAGACACATAGTCTTTACATACTTTGTATATGCTTCTGTATTGTTTCACTCATTATAATGGTATAAGCAGTTTCCTATTGATAAAACTGTTTTCAAGAATCATTTAATGATTACATAATATCTTTTACGTGTATAACTAAACTGACCATTCTCTGATATTAGATATTTTGCTGTTTTCCACCTGAAGGGTAAATCATTTCCATGTGTAAGCCAAAGTGAAGAGAAAAGGAAACAGAGACTCCAGTGGTAGGAATTTCTTCACTGAAGTAGGAACATAAAATATTTTTAAAGTAACCTTAGGGGTCTTCTGTTTTCTCCCTGATTGCTGTCAGTGACATACCTGGGAACAATATTGAAGGTCATATGAACTCTGCCAGGAAGACCAGGTGAAAGGAATGAGCACATCAAACTGTCTTCTACCATTCCTAGACACATTTTTGTATATATTCACTCCAGTCTGTTCTCAATACCAACAATGACCCCAAAGCACAGCAAACCAAGGCAGATAAGGACACACAGATCATGAGTGAAGACATGCTGACATCAAGCTACATGTTTCTAACCATTTCTTAAAAAACAGAATAAAGAATATTGTTTGCATTCAGTAATTTGTAGAACATTTTACTATGAATTTTCTCACTTAGTTTCCAAAATAACTGTTAATTTGACAGTGCAGATAATTATATTATTTTACATTAGAAAATGTGGGCTTAGACAGGCTACAGAATCTAAGGCTCACACAGTAAAAAATTAGTAAGGCTGTGGTGTGAAGACAAGTTTCCTGACTCCTTCCTTGTGTCCTATCTTTATACCATTTCAGAGGGGAAATGCTTGATTTACTCGAGGTTCTAAAGAGTAAGATACCTCTCCTTGAATTTCATTCATGTACATGAGTCTTATACCCCCTTCTGAAAGGATAACTGTGACCAGGGAGTGGGTGGCTTTGGTCAGCATTTCTGAACTTGTCCCCAGAAAAGAGGATGACCCACCTGGGACCAATCAGACTTCCCCTTAGCCCGTGAGGCAGTGAGTGAACAAAGATGCTGGAGAGGTGGCTAGCACCGTCCGCCACGCTCCCCACATTTCCCATCCAGATGCCTTTGTAGGCTCAAAGAGGTTGGGGTAGTTGGCTAGTCAATACCAAAGCCAAGACTTTAAGCATTATACATCTGCCATGATACACAGAGAGACATATTTTATTTTTACACTACTTCATGAAACATTATCTAAGTGCCAACTGTGCACCAGTCTCTGTAGTAGACACAGAGAGAAAAGCCACCAGGACAAGACAAAGCTTCTGCTTCCCTCTGATGACCAATAAAGAATAAAGACATAAATAAAGACCTAGCATAAGGGTCAGTACTGATAGACTTGAGGAAGAAAAACCAAACAGAGTAAAGGCATCAGAAATGAAGGGTACTAAGTGGCAGTGGCTACCCTAGACAAAATAGTCAGCTATGTGTCCTTGTCAAAGGTATTAGAAATATAAGTAGTGCCTTAAAACTATGATATATGGGGGCACCTGGGTGGCTCAGTTGGTTAAGCGACTGTCTTCGGCTCAGGTCATGATCCTGGAGTCCTGGGATCGAGTCCCACTTCGGGCTCCCTGCTTGGCGGGGAGTCTGCTTCTCCCTATGACCCTTCCCCATCTCATGTTCTCTCTCTCAAATAAATAAATAAAATCTTAAAAAAAAACTATGATATATGGGTATTGTTGCTTAGTGTGAGGCTAATATTTATTTTAAACAGTGAGTGTATCCAAATAAAAATATTGATAAATAATAGTAAAGGGATGCATAGATATAAAATAATTAGGAAAATAGTACCCAAATGACAGATGTCTAGATGGGATGGGGGAGCTTTACTACATCTTTCTGCCTGTTCTCATGTCTGCATGTATCTGGACCAGTAATGATTATGACCTAGCCAGATCCAAGGCAATATGGATTCCATGGTCAGCAGCTCAATTCCTTAAACCAAACTATTTTACTTTCCCCACCCAGGACTCAGAAACAGCAGCCCTTAATATAAAAACCTGGATGTCATTCACTCCTTTCTTTTTCCTCCTGCCCCAAATTCTATATTATACTCAATGAATACTGCATATGCAGATGATGGAAAGACAGAAAACAAGAAGTAATTATTTTGCATACACATATTCAAAGAAAATTCAAAGAGACCATTAGTCTGGGTGCTTGGTCATTCAAAATCTCACTTAGTGTTTAATCCACATATATTTTCAGTCTTACATTTGTGACATGTTCCAATGCACAGCACTGCAATGCTTGAGATATGAATTAAAGAAAGAGAACGGGAGACCTCAATTTTCTTTCATATAGTTTAACGGAGTGGTGATGGCATGGCAATTACACATCTTGGTTGCTATAGATATCATCAGTGTTAGGAAGATAGAAAACAGATAAAGCAACTAAAAGACTCTGTGCCATGTCCATTGGTGATAATAAAACCGCAACAGTTTCACAAGTAAGTTATCCAAACACCTATACATGTGCATTATAGACATAATTGATGCTGTGTAACTGGTATGTCCTTTTTTCTCTCTTATTGAAGGTTGCTCAATATTTGCACTATAAACCTTCGTTTCTGTGACAGTTTTGATTTTGTTTTTTCATTGGAATTATATAGAAATTGTAAGCAAGCAAGGTGGAGTGAGGTTGTTTGTGGTATTCTGTGATTTGTTTTGATAGAAAAAATATTGCTGAAGGAAATCAATTCTGGGGCAAAAATAAATGGAATTTTGAAAAGTCAACCTTTTTTTGTGTGTGTGCCTACTATACTCCAATGGTCACAAATGTCTTCCTATTCCAGGGCCACTCAATGTGGGAGGCTCTCCCAGACTCCTCTTTCTCTTTAACCCTTCACACAGGCTCTAGTTTACCACAGATGGGCAGGTGGACCTATAAGCCATGATAAGGAGCTTGGATTTCAATCAAGGTGCAGCAGGGACTAACGGGGAGCTCTAAGCAGGGGAGTTAGGTGACCAAGTCACACGTGAAAATTCCCCAACTGCTCCGTGGGGCATGGGTAGTGGACTGCAGTGGAGGCCAGAAGCCACACTGAAAGCTGTTGAAGTCCATCATGGGGTCATGAGGAAAATCACAGACTGGGATGGTAGGATGACCATAGCGACAAACTGTCAGATTTGAGACTTATTTGGAATTAGCACCAGAGACTTCTTGACAGATTAGATATGGGATGATACAAACACAGAAAACTTCTAGATTCTCTCTTGAGCAAAGGGTTGACTAGTAAAGACCAAGGGAGGGGTGGTAAGGAAGGGGGTACCCACAAGTCAATTTAGGGACAGCTTCTGTTTGAAATGTTTATTAGCCCCTCAGAGGAAATGTCACGTGGGGCTCAGGAGAGAGGATGGAGCAGAGATGGGCATTTGAGAGCATCTTTGCCAGTCTCTTGTTATTTTCTTTCCTCTAAACTTTAAAAACCTTTACTGTTTTAAGTTTGATATGACCTAAGCCTAACATTATCTTTGTTCATGGCATCTCCTAAAACCCCCGGGCAAGGATTTTTTTGGCTCTCACTTCCTGCCTATGTCAGCAGTCAAGAGACTTCTCCCCTCTATGGTTCCATTGCCTCATCAAAAAAACCCATTTCTAAGGCTTTTTAAAATGTATTTAGCACAATATCTAGAAATATGAAAACAATATACAATATCAGCACTGAGCAACCAGATGAAAGACAAGCTCATAGAAATAATGTGTCATGTGTATGCCTGTGTGTGGGCTCATTGCTATTTAAATACAAACATGTTTGCATGTTCCATTGCATTTACCTCTTATAGGATCCCCATAAGATATGTTATAGGTTATTCTCCCATGTTTATAGTTCAGGAAACTAGTGGAGAGATATTTAATAACTTCCCCAAATCAGGTAAGTAGACAGTTGCTGAGATAGGCTTGAATGGCTTTCTCCCTCAATCCCATATTCTATCCATGTTCCATCTATCAGGCTTCTCAAGTGGTCAACATGCTCCCTGAGGTCAGGACCCACAGAGGTGGATAGGGAACCCTTCAGGAAAGATCTCACCATTCTGTTGAAAGGAAGTCAGTCAGCAGTTGCCTCTAGCAGCCAATGCCTTCAGAATACAACATTCTGTCAAAGGAAATCTCTGTAACTGAGCCCCACTCCTGCCCTAAGCTAAGAGAGTATATCAAAAACAATATTATAACCAGGGGAGAGGAGAGATTAGTGCTACTTTTGAAGATCTCAAGGATGCAGTGTGGTGTTCACTATCACATCTCCATTCAATTCACCAGGATGAATCCTACAGAAACCAGATGATCCTGGAGCATCTTTGCTAGAGCAGATTGATATGGCCTCAGATACATGGTATATGGCTATCAATTTAAGAAGTGCATTCTTCTCTATTCCCAACAGAAAAGAGGATCAGAAACACTATTCACTGGAACAACAATAATACTCATTTGCTGTTCCAGCCCATATGCCTGGTAACATGAAAGGCAGCCAGCTCTGAGTGGGGTCTGGAATAGGACACAGTTCTGCAACAGGTCCAGACTGGTACCGGCCAACCTTACTGTTTCAGCCATATGAACTGTAGACCCATGATCTTAGAGGTGTCAGTGGTGGGGGAAAAAAAAAAGGATGCACTATACAGCATCCTACCAAGAGAAGAAACACAAGGCTAGCCCCTGGATTTCTGGAGCAAGGACATGCTGTCTGCAGCAGAGTACTTTGTGCACGTTGAAAAACAGTTCCTGATATGCAATTAGGTTCTGGTGGAGGGCCCACTTGTCATGGGATCCCAGGTACCTATATCCTGCACTGCCCATCATCAACTGGGTCCTAGACCCACCATGTCATCAAGCTGGACTGCCCAGCTGCAGCCCTTCCAAGATGAACTGGTGTCTAGGGTTGATTCTGAACCACACATGAGGGCACGCGTAAGCTCATAAGCAGGCAGCCCAAATCCATGCACCAGCAAGTAATCTAGGGCCTGTCCACCAGCTTGCACTGTGGTTTTATGGGGCAGAGGAGGGTCTCAGCTGAAGGACTACCAAGGAAGGAAAATGTCTAGGCTCATTTATAAATTGAGACAATGTGTGGGATTCTGTTTACCTGAGCACCTCCTGGCACTCCTTGCCCAATTATACTGTGAAGGGACATGTGCAGTAGCTCTGGCCTGTGAAACATGTGGTTACCAGAAGTTCAGATGCCATAGGATGCAGGTTAGGTCACACCATCAGTTAGGTGACTCAGATAGCAGAGGTGACAACAAGGCTCAGAGGAACTTAGCATGGGTCTTTGTCTCCCCAGCTGCACTTCCTCCCACTAACTTCCCTTGAAGTGTCTGCCCAGGGGTGCCTGGGTAACTCAGTCAGTTAAGCATCTGCCTTTGGTTCAGGTTATGATCCAGGGGTCCTGCTCAGTGGGGAGCCTGCTTCTCCCTCTTCCTCTGCCACTCCCCATGCTTGTGCTCTGTCTCTCTCTTACATAAATAAATAAAATCTGAAAAAAAAAACAATAAAGCAAAGTGTCTGCCCAGAAAGAGAGACCACTGGACCCCAGCAGTGTGGATTGAGAAATAGAGAAACACAACACAGGGATGGCAGCCCTGAGAGGTGAAGCTCAGCTCCCCCTTCAGCAAAGAGCTCCCTTTCATCTGCAGGAAGTGCAGTCTACAGTGGACAGAGCCAACAGTCCCGCCATGACCACCTTCAGGACCTACCTGTGCTCTCATGCCAAGGACAGCCTCTCCCAGGCCATGGAGGCTGATAAACACATAACGGGGCACCACAGGGTGGCTATTTGGTGTCTGCCTAAACTGGGGCTTTGCCCCTGCCCCAGGGGCAGTCCTTGTTCACAGCTCCCCACTGGGTTGGCAAAGGGCAGCACTGCCTGTCTGAGGCTCTTTTGCCTTATCCCACCTCTCCCCCTTTTATCTTTGGGGCTTAAGCCCCATTAACCTCTTACACACCTAACTTTCTAAGCACCTGCTCCCACAGGACCACTATAGCATCTGCTTCCAGAAAACGGACACTGGTGCTGAGTGTTGGTGAGTGGCTACAGATAGAGATGTAGGGAATATGACATCCTTTTGTGTGCTCAGTCCTCAGATCTACAAGGAATTTTCTACCCCTACTATAGGACAGATAACATCTGAGGTGTTGCCTCACTATCTCAGTTCCTGAATGAAGTTTTGTACCTAGTTTTCTTTAGAGCTATCAAAGGCACTCAGTTTAACTAGTGTTAACTCCAGAGCAGATTATTAACAGCTAATCCTGCTTCAGGTCCTGATTCTGTTTAAATCACTTGCAACCAGGGGAGCCTGGGTGGCTAAGTCAGTTGAGCGGCTGCCTTCAGCTCCTGCATGTTCCCAGGGTCCTGGGATCCAGCCCCATGTCAGTCTCCCTGCTCAGTGAGGAGTCTCTTTCTCCCTCTCCTTGCCCCCACTTGTGCTCTCTTTGTCTCATTCACTATCTCTCCCAAATAAATAATAAATCACTTGCAACCAAGCTTCTCTCTCTTTTGCCTATGATCCTTTTCCCAATGTACTGAATATGCCTGTGACTGTAAACCAGCAAGTCAACCATGGCTCCTCATTCTCCAGCCTGATCTCCACCTCCAATCCCCCCCAGCACCACCTGGAGCCCCAAAGGCCCAGCATTCACCTTCCCCACTTGCCACCTTCCCTTCTGCCTATTATGAAACTGTCCTTTCTCTGCTTGGGTTCTCCCTCCTTGAGCCAGAGCATCAGGGACTAGGCCACCTATTATATTCACCTCACAGAGAAAATCCTGACCCTGGAGAGAGCAACCCAGCCTTGATTTTAAAACAGGTGGTGCAGACCTCATTTTCTGAAGAAGAGTGAAGCAATACACAGATGGCAGGAGGGAGGGGTGTGGGTTTCTGCCTCCACTGATGATGTGGTGGAGGTGCTAACAGGGGGCTTCCAACCACTTTTCATAAAACCAGAATGCTGACAGGGATTCTCCAATCAAAGACATCTGATTTCCTCTTTCATATGTGGCCAATGCTCTGATTCTACGGTGCTTACCTAGAAGTAAAAGAAACTGAAATGGCCAAATTAATGTTTGATTTAATCATATTCTATTTAACCCTTATATAGAAATAAAACTAAGCATCTATTCAATAAGGAAATCAATAAGGCATTGCTGTACATCCGTGGTGACCTTCTGTTCTGATGTGGTATTAAATAGAGGAGACAAGGGTGCCTGGGTGGCTCAGTCGGTTAAGCTTCTGCCTTCAGTTCAGGTCATGATCTCAGGGTCCTGGGGTCAAGCCCCGCATTAGGCTCCCTGCTCAGTGGGAAGCCTGCTTCTCCCTCTCCCTCTGCCTGTCACTCTGCCTACTTGTGCTATCTCTTTTTCTCTCTGTGTCAAATAAATAAAATCTATAAATAAATGAATGAATGAATAAATAAATAAATAAATAAATAAATAAATAAAGGAGATACTTTATTAAGAAACTTTATTGTACAGGAAATGCATTCTAAACACACATAATGATCCCTTGTTAACCCACCACCTTAGGAAATGAGGTATATACCACTAACACCCTAGACATTCACACAGCCAACTCCTTCACCTTTCTAAATCTTTGCTCATAAGTCATCCCTTCAGTGAGGCCTACCTGGACATATCTATTGAAAATTTCACCCCCTCCCATCCACCTGAACCTGTTTGTTTGTTTGTTTGTCTATAGTACTCATCACCTTCTAAAATACTCTTCAATGAACTATTATTTTATTGTCAGCTTTCTTCCATAAAAAGTTTAAGCTCCAAAAGCTTCTAACCTTTCACCTATTTTATCCCTGATGCCAAATACCGAGCACAGTATCCAGAACAGAGTAGTGCTATTAAAGTTTGTTGAAGAAAGTATATTTTATAAATAACTGCAATTAGCTATTCCTGCCAAAACAAATTTTAATTTGACACTTTTTAGTTAAAAATCTTTCTCATGTTTTCTTGGTATGTGCATCTCCATTATTTGCTCTTTTATTATTTTTTAATTACTTAAGTCTAACAAAAGTAAAATTATTACAGATAGTAGTAAACTTTGACATCACTCTGAAACATAACCGTGATGAGGAGTCTGGTGTGTACCTCCTAGAATCTTTTCTGCTGATTTAAATACACAAAGATGGACCTGTTAAGAATGATTGTGGTGTTTTGTGTTTTTTAGGTGAATAGCATCAGACTGTACCTCTTCTATAGCTTAAATCTTTCAAGTGATGTATACATATTAGATCACATATGTCGACTTTAAATTGTTAATTAGAATCTCATCATGTGAATATGCCAACATTTATTTTTCAGTAATTCCCTAAATGATGGGCCATTTAGGTCATCTGAACATCACTAAATACACCTCCTTTTGTTCAAGTGCAAGTATATCCTGACAGCAAACACCAGGTAGTAGAATCTCTAGGTGACAGGATGTGCATATTTTGAATTCAAACAGTTCCTGCCAAAATGCCATGCCAGGTGCCTGTGCTGGCTCAGTCTCCCCTCAGAGCACATGGCAGCTCTGTGTCCAGATCCTCCCCTCCCCTCGACATTAGCAAACTTTATAATTTTTGCAAAACTTTTTATAATTTATGTAGCATTGACAGTTTTATAGTACTGAGTCTTCCCATGAACATGATATATCTCTACATTCAAGTTTTATTTTATAGATTTCATTATTTTTTTATAGTTTTCTCCATAAAGACTATGGTTATTTTGGTTAGGTATTATTGTAGGCACTTTATACTCACTGTTACTAAGTAAGAACAGAATCATTTTTCCCTGTTAAGTTTCCTAAGTCACTAACATGTACAGAAAAGCTAATAATTTTTCCCTTGCTAATGTCTTCTTTTCAGAGTCTGTCACTTGGTTCGATTTGGTTTTCTAGTTTAGTGGCCACCTCCAATTCAGGACAGTACAGCTCCTGTTCAATATGTTTATGTCTTACAACTTCTCATCTTATTGTATTAATGAGGATCTCTAGGACCCTGTGGAAAAGTAATGGTGAGGGTGTGCATTGTTGACTTGAATGGGGATTTTTCTAAAGTATCACCCTGATCAGAAATTCGGGAAGATGTCTCTTATTTTTTTTTAAAGATTTACTTATTTATTTTTAAGGAGAGACAGAGAGAGAGAGTGCGCAAGCAGGGCAAGGGGCAGAGGGAGGAGAGAGTTCTCAAGCAGATTCCCTGCTGAGCCTGGAGCCCAACGCAAGGCTAGATCTTAAGACCCTGAGATCATAACCTGAGCTGAAATCAAGAGTCAGTTACTTAACCGACTGAGCCACCCAGGTGCCCCAGGAAGATGCCTCTTATTAAGTTAAGGAAGATTTCTTCTTCTCCCAACTCACAGTGTGTTTACCATGAGTGAATGTTAATTTTTTGCAATTCTTCTCTTAACTTGAACTTTGAATAATCTCTTAATTTAGTGAATTTGGTATTTTTGAAAACCACCTTTTGATTTTATTACTTGTAGTGGGTTGAATGGTGGCCCCCAAAAAGGTGTGTTCATATCCTAATCCCCAGAAGCTGTGAATGTGACATCATCTGAAAAAAGTCTTTGCTGAAGTAATTAATTTAAGGATCTTCAGATAAGATCATCCTGGATTTCCAAGTTGGCTCTAAATCCAATGACAAGTATCCTTATATAAGACAGAAGAGGAGATACAGACACAGAGGAGAAGAGCATGTGAAGACAGAGGCAAAGTATGGAGTGGTGCTGCTACAAGTCAAGGGATGCTTGGAGCACCAGAAGCTGGAAAAACAAGGAAGGATCCTCTGCTATGAGCTATGAACTATGGAGGGAACACGGTCTTGCCCACCCCTGAATTTCAGACTTTTCCCAGCATACAGCTGGGCCTCCAGACTGTGAAAATATAAATTTCTGCCATTTTAAGACAGTCAGTTTGTGATAATTTGCTACATCAGCCTTAGGAACTAATACGTTGATCAACCTGACTCTTTCCATTGTCATCATGTTTTCTACTTTCTTTGGAATTATTTGTTTAACTTTTAAGATGAAAGTTCTTAACATAAAATAGTAATTCATTATTTTTCAGTATTTGTTGTTTAACATTCATTTAAGGCTATGAATTTCCCCTCAGGATGTTCCCAGCATCCTGTTTTCTGCTCCCACCTGCATTGGTACTGTGGGAGCAACCATTTTGTGCAATGTGATGCTGCTTTTTTGGCATAGTTTATGGGGTCAGAAGAAAGCAACAAAGTTGAGCCAATTAAAATTCTTCTCTGGAATTTTGGAAAAAGATATTCTGTAATGGGAGAGATGTGTGAAGCCAGTACAGAGTGGGAAGAGGGAGAGAAAGTCTTGGCAACACGTGTGTGAACTCCTTTCTCCAGTTTTTCTATGACCCTTGTCCTCTCTGCAGCTTGGCTGTCTTGTGAGCTATTCAAAGATTCTTCAAGTAGTTCTCTGTCCCCTTCTTATTTTCTTAAATTCATTCAGATTGGATTTATGCAACTTGTGACAA
The DNA here is from genome assembly GCF_003265705.2 of Callorhinus ursinus. Lineage (NCBI taxonomy): Eukaryota > Metazoa > Chordata > Mammalia > Carnivora > Otariidae > Callorhinus > Callorhinus ursinus. Next base: position 5,530,922 of record NW_027397067.1, read on the forward strand.
ATAGCCTTAATGAATGTTCTTTTTAAAAAAATATATTTATTTATTTATTTATTTGAGACAGAGAGCGAGAGCAGGGAGGGGAGGGGGCAGAGGGAGAGAATCTTCAAGCAGATTCCCTGCTGAGTGTGGAGCTCCACATGGGGCTTGATCTCATGACCTATGAAATCATGACCTGAGATGAAACCAAGAGTCAGACGCGTAACTAACTGAGCCACCCAGGTGCCCCATCTTAATGAATATTCTGACTTTCCAGTATCGTATGTACAATAAACAAAAATAGAATTATAAAAATTATGACACTGATATCTGATGAATTTCTTTACATTAAAGCAACTTAATGTAAAGTTCTATAACTACGTCAATTATGTAGTAAAGAATAAACTAACATAGAGATAACAGAATGGCGTTATTTCTTGACACCCTTCATAAAATGTCATCCAACCCAGTATTTCATCTCTAAGAATTAATTACTAGTTCTGCTCTTTCAGAGACAGATTTCAATGTGACTACAAAACTGTGCTTTGCTTCTTCACCTGAAGGCACTTCTTTCTAATAGAGTAAATCAGATAAAGCGCTAATTGTTTTAATAGCCAAGAATACAGAATACCTTTGTAATCTAATTCATTTTTGTTAAAAGCCAACCAATAAGCATAGTTAAGTCATATCCTCAGGCAAAGAAAACACCCACACTCAAGAATTACTTTGCAACAATACCGATAACTATAGTCTATGATTTGGTGTGTTACTGGAATATCTTGAAAATCTTGCGTCAACTGTTGCTACCAGAGGAATCTGTAGCTATCCCTAATCAATTGATTGACAGCTATTTCTTAAGCAGAGATTATGCACTGGGCACACTGCACTGGGGTCTGGAGCAGTGATAGTCATACAGTCTTCCTGACAGGCAGCTCCTTGAAGGAGCCCCTGGCCAAGAATCAAGTTCTACAAAATGATCGTGATGCAGTAACTCTAGAGATGGGAGGGAAAGAGCTGGGTTCTAGACACCAGAGCAACGTGTCCAGAATAATGCAGTAAAAAAAAAAAAAAAAAAAAAAATCCTGAAAGCAGAAGAGGCCAAGAAGCTAGGGGTCTTGTCTCCCACCCTTACCACAGATGCTCCATTTGACCTGAACTTTAAGTCCAATTTTGTCACGTCAGTTTTGTTACTTAGAACAAGCTATAGTCTCTCTCTTTTTAAAATGATACTAACTAGGGTTCATATAGCTTGTTTTAAGTAATAAAACAGAGAAGTGACAAATCTGGACTTAAAGCCTAGAATGTATGATCCAAAAGAGTAATCTATACCTTTTTTTGTGAAAGCACTGGAAAATAAATTTGGAAAATTAAGGTGGGCATATTTTTTTTAAGTTTTGGATGCCAGTCTAAGGACACAGGACTTAATTTTTAAGCAACAGAGGACCAACAGAAATTCTGAGAGTGGTGACATGATCAAATGTTACTTTATGAAGCTTAACCAGCCTGCGGTGTTCAGAACAAATTGTGAGTCAAAGAAGCAGGGAGAGAGGCAGAGAAATAAGTAGGAGATGATCAGAACACCAGAGGTCTGATGTGGGGTGAAAATAGGTTAGACAGAAAGAAAAAAGAAAAATATGATAAAAGACGGTAAAAGGAAATCATTGTGATGCTTAATGACTAACTTGAAGCAGTTCCAACCTTAAATAACTGAGAAAATGATGACACCATTGTTATATACAGGAAAGTCCTAAGGAGACTGATTAAAAGAGAATTAGCTCAGCATTACTGACTGAGGAATCTATAAGCACCTGATCCCATAAGGCTTAAAACAGATCAGAATGTAATATTTTTGCATGGGATCTAATGTGAGAGTGGTCAATTTCTGGTATTTCTTTAACTTCCCTATTCCCAGATACATTAGCTAGGAATCTTGGCCCAGACTCTTTCTAGATGGGATTCAGTGCTACTATTCCCTTTTCTGCTCTAACCATCCTCATTTAGGAATAACTGAGGGTCTCCCCCAAATAGTCCACACAGGCCACTCAACTTCCCAAACAGATTAAATATTCACACCTGGCAGCCGGCCACATAATACTTGGTTGTTAGAAGTCTCAATAAACTTTAAATGTCTCTCAAGCGTTCTTTTTCCATATATCAGGATAGCAGCTTGAACTGCTTCTGAGAGAGCTATAAAGAAAATCTAGTCATTTTTCATAAAACCTTAGGTTGAATCCTAACCTGACTTCAGACTCTCATCCTTAGTCACCTGGGGCCATATGTATAAAAATACAAAGCACAGACAAAATTTCAGAAAACTGTATATCTCAAAATACAACACACATTTTCCAACTGTTAACGTTTCTATCAGTGCAGTAAAAATTCCAAAAACAAGGCTAAAATTTGATTGGCAAGTCTCAATCTTACCATCTAGTTCCATTTCCAAAGGGGTGACAACAGGATTCAGCATATAGCAGTAGGGGAGAGGACAGAGGGAGTTTACAAGAACCACAAATGAGAGAATTTATTACAGACAGAGGCACAGCATGCTGAAAGCAAGACTTTTCTGGCAACTCTAGGTGCCACCATGTAGAAAACATTCATTGGTGTAACCTTTGGTTTAGTGTACGTAGGTTTATACAATTGGATAGAACCACAAGATTCACATTTGCAATAATGAAAGATGCATAGTTATGAAACTCATTCTGTATTAAAATGACCATTAGCTAACTATACATTTAGCCAGGTGAGGCTATAGACATATTAACAAATTCAATAACATAAGGCAAAGTCAGTGGTGCCTCCTTTGTCCCAATAACAATGCATAAAGATGTATATTTTCAAGCTGGGAAGTGATAATCATGGAAAATTTATGGGAGGGATATCTGAAAAGCAGCTTAAAGGCCCAGAAGCCATAGGGAGCAGCACAATTTCATAAATACTGAAAAAGAATTATTGCAAATCCCCTACCAAGCCCATTATATGTGTCAGAACTCGGGAAATTTGAGAAAAGTGATTTAACGCCTGAGATGGTGACTGCCAAGAATGAATATGTCACAATTTCTCACAGGAGTGAGGAAACCATCACAGGGGCTGGTAGCAGTCAATCAACAGCCCACAAAGAGTCCACTGGTCCAGGCCAAATCCAAGAAGTGCTCCTGGGGAAGCCAGAGAGGCAGTGTTCAAGGGAAACTGCATATCTCGCCAAGGGTCACTACTGGGGAAGGAGCCCCACAGTCTCCATTTGGGCTTGGTGTTAGAGTCGCCTGGTCCACAGTTGACTGCAACCTCCTGTGCCCATACCACTCACAAGCAATAAAGGGCATGAAGGCAAAAATAGCAACTATACTCTGCTATCTGGCAAATATCAGAGCAACCATCTACTGGTCAAGTCTACCCAGCATTTACTCATAAGCACCCCGAGAATGTTTTCCTAATGCAGTCATTTCTGGGAATCTGCCTTTTTCCATACCAATGGAGTGCCTCACTTGGGTGGAGGTGAAGTTTGATGCAGTAAGGTACTTTTTGTCACTTCTTCCTATTTCTTGGGTTGATGCATATGGCAAGACTGGCCAGCCCTGCTCCTTCTTGAATTCTGTCCAGCCATCTCTACTGACCAAGAAAGATGATCTGTGTAAAGTCACTAGGCCTTGTTCTGTCTGCCTAAAGAAGGAGAAGAAAATATACCACCGAGATTTTTTTTAAGTGCCATCTTCCTGTGGTCTAGAATAGCAACTCAAATTTCCAAAATCTCGTTACTCTGATAATGCCCAGCAACTTGCTCATTCCCTTGTAGAGTACCACTGTTTCATGTTTTCCAGGCAGCATTTTTTTCCATATTGTTTTAGACACAGTGCCATTATAATCACTTGCAATTGACCAGTAATTGTTGCAGAAGCCGGCCTCCCTCTGCCAGTGCCACCCAGTTGCTGGACTACACCCAGCTGAGTGCGATAAGTTCCAGAATCCAATCAAAGCTAAGCCCCATCAGTATCCAGGTTTCTCATTATGAAGTTGAGCCAACACTTGCTTCAATGCAATACCTCCCTCTTACAGAGCACACACAAAGCATTCCATTTTAGCTATGATTCAGGTCCCTGAAACACCTCTGTAGGAAAACTGAATAGGTGACTCCGCCGTGATCATTAATTCATGTTTGAAGATCTCTTTGCAACTGGCTTTATAACCGAAATGGATATGCGTACCCATATCCCATCCGGAAAATGGGAATAGTAACATTTTCTTTCAGGAATGTGAGAATAATCTTAACTCAAGAAAACAAAGCTGCCGTGCATCCCCTAGCCTTAGCAATTGGACAGAATAGCCCCAGGAAGGATAACTATCTCTGAGTATCTATCCTACTCTTGGTTTATGATTAAATTTGAATCACACATGAGAAATGCAGACATACAACCCTGCACTAATTAAGCCTGAATAATTTTCCTATCTTCTAAGCTATTCAATAATGAGCAACCCGGAGTAACGGAACAGAATGAGAATTTATTAACAGGGTGATCTTGGCCAAACTACATAACCTGTTATTTGTAAAATGGCATTTATAGGACAAAGCGTCCTCATCACCTGGTTATGAGGCTTAGACAAAGTAGGTGCTAGATACAGGTTTGCTCCCTGAGATAACTTCCCACTCCATCTATTTGTCATAATGCCGATAATAACAATACCTGGAATTTACTGACTGCTATTGAGAAATAAAGTGTACCACGGCTCATATCCACAATTTAGCACATGGTATTCACCCCTCCAGAATTTCCCAAACCCTGAGGATTTTTAAATTACAACACAAGCTGTCTGTCACCCAGCTCTCGTGAAGCAATGCCTCGTAGCACACGCTCACCAGCACGCGGACTTCCTGCCCACTGTATACAACGTTATCCTGGGCACATACATGATTTCATCTAGCCCTAAGAATGACAATAATGAACAAAACCATCATAAAAATACAAACTCTTGAAAACAACGTACATTTCAGTTTTTTTCAATAAAAAATGCCAGCATTTTTCAGCAAGTGGACTGAGTGTGGATGTAAGTGTGCCAGACCGACTGCTGATAAACAGGAGAAGTTTCAGTCTGCTGGGTGAAGGATGTGTCATATCTATCTGGTGGTTTTGGCCTCCTCCCAAGTACTCCAGCCATTCACATTGAAACTTGTAATGTGCCTGTTTCATGAAACAGAACTTTCCCTTCCCACATTTCATTGCTTCTTCAACATCGCCTCTTGTGCCCTAATTACTCATTTATTTCATTTTTCCCCCTTTGGTATTAATTTAGCTTTCTTCCTCTCACGGAACATATTCCAATGACCAAAAAAGAGGCAAATCTTTTTAGAGGGATGATATGGGTGTATATGTGTGTGTGTTTGTGTGTGTATTTCTGTGTGGGTGTGTTTGTGTTTGTTGGGAATGGTAAAAACAGCTGACCCTGGCCTTTCAGAGTTACAGGTGTTAATCGAGTTCTCAGTCTTTGTGGGGGTAGGCTCCATGGAGACACTCTACAGCCTTCTGCATATCTAAATCGATGCATTCATGACAGAAGGTCTTCTCTAGGAGCCTTCCTTATTTGTGAAATCCTGAACTCTGTAAGGAAACCAAGAAGGGTTGACTTAAACCCCATTTCTATTAATGCTTCCCCAGAGGCTTAAAGAAGTTGCAAAATATCACTACCTCTGCTCTTCCATATCTGAAAGGATGAACGGCCTGCTTTCCTAGCTAACAGTGGGTTGTTTCACTAGTGAATGTTTGTGTAGTGCTATGAAGTGCAATTGTCTGCTACAAAGGCTTTTGTCTTGTGTGTTTACATGTTTTGTAAATGATTGAGTGTAATAGAACTCAGTTCATCTCAAGACCCTTATCGAATCATGGATGGCAAACATTAAAAATGATCTTAAAATATGCATTTGCCCTAAGGTCCAGAAGGAATTTTACATCATTTTCTTTATGTGTCCAGTAGATTAATATTTCCTTTATGTTAATATGCAAGTTTATTATTCTTGTTATCTTCTTTTAATGTCCTAAGGAACCAGGTGAGACGATTTTGTGAGTGTAATGATCACTGGCATAAAGTATACTTGAGGGTCACTCAGGACATGCCATCCTTTACAAGGCATTTTGCCAAAAGAGCCTGGAGTTAATTAATTAATACTGGGAAATCCCCTGCCAGTCCCAGCTTTGAGAGACAAAATAATAATAATAATAATAATAATAATAATTAATAATAATAACAGGAGTCTTCTAGGCTGTAGGCCAACACACCTCTTCTATAAAAATTAAAAGCCTAATCATAGAACTCTGATATCAAATATTCTTTTAAAGAGTAGCTAATACAGAATTCATTATATGGAATAAAGGAGAAATAAATGGTGTGCCCAGTCACTTTCTGGTATAATATATGGCATCTGTATCATTCTCTATCATAAATCAAGTGACCTTTATAGCTGTGTTGGAGTTTGTGTTGATATAATATAGCTTCCGAGGACCATGACGTCACATACAGGGCAGGCCCTGTGCTCATCTGACAGGTAATGCTTGGGCAGGGAAGGAAACACTGAGTGGAGGCAAAGGGCAGAGAACTAGAGAGGGCAGAATGCTTGACGGTCCCTCTTCGGCTTGTACAAACCACAGCGTGTGCCATGTCTCAGCACACATGGAAGGGAGAAAAGCAAAGAGGCAGGCACCAAGAGAGAGTGAATAAGAAGCCGAGAGAGAAAGAAAAGAGCCACAGAGACAGACTGGGAAAGAAAGACACCTGAGGGAGAGGACAGAAAGAACACCAACTGGGGATGGGGAGGAAGGGGGCACTTCCTGGTTAACTCATTCCCTTGGTTTGATTGGCTGCTACTTGAGGACTGCTTCCCAGGCTGCAGCTGCTGTGCAACCGCTTCCTGCAATTAAGTGACTTTATTTACTTTGTCTGTTCTTCCCCTCCTTTAACCTCTTGTTTGCCAAGCCATCTGAGGAGCCCACAACCTTGGTTGGAGGAGGTAGATTTATACTAGCACACTGTATATTGTACAGACCTGCATCCACTTAAAGCTCTGAAATATGTATAGATAAATATATGTATTTATATCCTATAATTTTCATATAAATTTATGTTTATATTTATATAATATCTTTATTATGTTTATGTTGTATAACACCCATTTATGTTATATGTTATACATAAATATATATTTATGTTATATAACACACACACATATATCTCCTAAATCACACATCATATATGTGTGACTACAATGTGGATTAATTTAAGTAGTCATTTCCTGACCATGATATATACCTGTGCACACACATGCACACACCTTCACATACACAAGTAACCAAATGCTGACACATCCGACCTATCTCAGCAATGAGAAATAAAGAAGGAGAAAGCATAAGTCTGACGTGGTTTTAGGTAGGACATTTATGTCTACAGATATAAAACTTGGCAAAATGGTTGCAAAAGCATAGCTACACAGTAAATTTAGTGAGCGACTGAATGTTGAATTTACTGACAACTCTGACTAAACAGCTTAACAGTGCCTTCATGGAAGACAAGGGTGTGTCTTACAGTGTAAAGCCACTGAAACATAATTTTAGGGTCATGGTTTTATGTAGTGAGCGAGTAGTCAACTTAATCTAATCATTCCAATAATCTATAACAGTTACCATAGTCAAATCTGTATGCGGCTAGGGCTCAGTATATATTTTAGGGGGTGGGGAGAGGATTCCTACTCTCACATTCCAAAACCACCAAAAATTTTTTTTGATAAATAATGCGATACTAAAAAATATGTGTGTGTACATGTGTGTATGTACCTGTAACAAAAACATATGACAAATAGAACAAAATGTGTTTTTCGCACTATAAAGTACAGCCACTCATGGTTATATGTTATATGTTAAATATACATTAAATATTATCCTAAGCATCTAAACAGTAATCAAAATAGATTTAATATTTTGGAGAAATATTTCTCATAGGGAAAAATACTTAATTGATTGCATGACTTAATTTTGAGTATAGTCCAAATTTGTACTCTCTTGATGTATCTCTTTCATTTTTTCATTTGTAAGAGTTATGATTACAAAATTTTCTCTGAGAAACATCTTGAAATCCTTACACTTTACTCAGTGTTTTTTTCCACATTCAATTTAAGAGAAGAGAATTTTCTAATGATAAAACCATATTCACTCGGACCTAGAACTCATTCATTCTTATTGTGACTAGAAGGCATGATAAAGATACCACTTCCCCCAAAGAGCACACAGTGTAGCTTATTTTTTTAGCCAAAGCTCAACAGAGCCTGTGGATGTACTAAGAACACGGTATTAATCATTCAGCGACCCTAGAGGACCTTATTATTATCTCCATTTTGCAGATAAGAAGATTGGTTCTCAACTAGGTTGGATAAGTTGCCCCAAAACATAAAGCATGTGAACAACAGAAGAGGAATCAGGCTCAGATCTGTCTGACTCTAGAACCCAAATTCTCACCCACTGAACGAATTTGCACCTGCTTGGGCCAGAGGAGAGACTCAGCTTTGCTTTGAGAAGTGATATGTTATAAAGTAAGGTATGTATATTTGCAGTATTAAAGAGGACATTCTTCTAACTGCAGTGTCCTAAATGTTTCTCAAGGGAAAGTTTCCTGCAATCTCTTGTGTAACTAATCATTCTACCAGAATAAGACTTGCATAGCATTTTCTATTAAAAAGGAAGGTTAAATAGGAAAGACAAGTGGCTGAGAGAACACCACTGAGAATCCTTTAAAGAAAGCAACCAGCTCAGCAGGAGTGCCTATATTTAGCCAATTAGTCAGACACATTTCTTACCTAGGAAGCCACTGGGCTGAATGAACAGGTTGTAGTTTCAGTTGAAAGGAGACAGGAGAAGATGATTTGAAAGAAAAGAAATGAAAGAATGCTAAGAACAATAGGATTCTTGAAAAGAGCAAATGACAGAAAAAGATAATGTCAAAGTCAAGTCACAGAAAGAAAATTGTAGGGGGAAGAGAAAAAGAAAGCTGAAGACAAGAAAGACAACTTCCAGAAAAGAAAAAAAGGAAAATACTCTTATAGTTCTTTACGTTCTTAGGAATTTTGCAACTGGGCTCCCTCACACTAAAAACTATTGTGCACAATATATAAGCCCTTCAATTCCTGGCAAGTAGGATTCTCTTCCTACTGAAACTTGGCCACACTGAAAATATCTTGTTTCTAGGTTGACTTATTATTAATAACATCATCAGTGGCAAATTTTATCAGAACAAATAGACAAATTTCTGCAAGACCTCAGAGAAAGCCAATGGTCTCCATGTCTGAGAAAGAGACTTATTTTTGGAGATTGGGTCACCCCACTCCAAGAGAAACCCTTGTCAGTTACATGGCAACTCTCAGATATCACCAGAGAGGTCATTTGCTCTCTCATGTTGGGCAATAAAAATGTACTTAGAGGTCCCTGAAGACAAACACCTGTTCTATCTTTAAATTTTTACTTTATATTCTCTGCAATTTTGATGTCACAAAATACCTAGTTTATTCCACACTTTAGCTAACAATATTAAGCTTATCTCTACCTGTTTCTTTCATTCTCTGATTTAATGAATACATAGATAAGTAAATGCGTTTTCGCTAAAAAATATCATGTTTGACAAACTCTATTTACTAATTTCCCTTTGTTTCAAATGATTATATGATTTTAAATGTGAAGAAACAATATTATTTCCCCTGATTTACAAGTTCTTAAAACTACATTTTTTACTGAAAAGGGAAGTATCCAACTGTATAACTCACTCTTTAGAATTTTCATAGAAAGATCACTCTCCCTCATAGAAATCTGGATCATGGGATTATACTATCAGAGAATATAAATTTAGTAAATGACATACAGACAAATACTGAATTTGGATTCTGTTCCTTTTTTTCTAGTTTACAAGACATTCTTCTAGGAAATCATCATGCCTGGTTTGAAGAATCTGTTAAAATATGTCCCCAAGCATTGAGGTCTATGAAGACTATGGGACTTTTCCAAAGGGATCTGTGAAAAAAAAAAACAAAAACGTGTTTTCCCAAAGCTACCTCTGGCTCTGTATTTTCCCTCTGTTTGTTATTACAGTTCTGAGGTTTGGATCAAACCAGCTCACCTGCTCCACATTACTCATTTCCCTCAGCAATGTCTGATAACTCAAAAGAACCCTTCATCTACCAAAGTTCCCATTTCCATTTCCTAACCCACAGAGATATTTCTGAGCCAGCTTCACCCACCCTCTCTCACCACCTGATGGTCTTTCTCTCAGAGGTCACAGAAATTAAAATGTCGCCACAGTTTGTTGGATAAAGAACAAAATTACAGTATTTGGAAAGAGTATCTTGATAACTGAATTGGAGATCTCTGATCTCTGATTTTTTGGCCTAAATGCTATAGATGTTTATTGCTATCTTATTTAAAATTTTTTTTCCACTTTGGTGCCTTCTGAACATCCCTTGTCTAATATGAACCCTAAACTTACTACATCCAAAATGGAATGTGAGCTCTTTATCCAAAACAAAGGAAAACAGTTTTAAAGTTGGGGCACCTGAGTGGCTCAGTTGGTTAAGTGTCTGCCTTTGGCTCAGGTCATGATCCCAGGGTCCTGGGATCGAGCCCCACATTGGTCTCTCTGTTCAGCGGGGAGCCTGCTTCTTCCTCTCCCTCTGCCTGCTACTCTACCTGCTTGTGCTCTCTCTTGCTTTCTCTCTCTGTCAAATAAATAAATTCTTTAAAAAAATTTTAAAGTCATTGTCCAAAGTTCTAGGTTTCAGGGAATCACATAACCATTCCAAAACCCAGCAATCTCCTATGACAACTCCCTTCATCTACCCTAGTCAATTTGTCATCAATCTTGTTGACACAAATTCCTAAATACTACTACAAACTTGCATTTCTCCCAATTCCAAGAGAATACCACCTCCTGCTGTGGCTTGTGAAAATCCTCCTGTCTGATTGTTCTAGGTTTCCACTCTTTCCTTTCAGGTCCTTTTACCTGAAAGTGAAAGGTAGACTTAAGTATAGTTAAGTCTTTCAGGGCCCTCCTATTGCTGTGTGAATAAAGACAATCTTTAAGTCTAAAGATTAAATATTTAATCATTTCCCACTGTGTTCTCCTTCTTTCCAGCCCCAACTGTCCATCCTTTCTGGAGAATACTCTTTCATGCCCTCTTCATCCTGCCACCTCCTACCTCAAGAATCACTAATAAACAAAAATGCAGTGAATGGAAGTCTTCATCAATATAATCCTTGTTTTTTGGATTTTTGGATTTTTTAGGTGAACAGACAACAAAATTCACAGTCATCTCAGGAGCCAAATCTGAATTTTCTGCCTTTCATGGTCAGGAAGAAAAGTAAGATCTAGGTATCTGGATCACAGCAATGAGTGCTAACTGTAGAAGAAAAAATTAGGAAAAGCCCTCTAATATATCTTCTCTATTCTCTGGGTGAAGTGGAGTGGGATGGGGTAAGAGGAGCAAGTAGATATACTGAAATCCTGTTTTTTAGTTTATCGATGATCCATGTAAATTTCTCATGACAGAACAGAAAGGAAACCTACTGAGTGAGAGAAGATATTTGCAAATGATATATCCAATAAGGGGTTAATTTTCAAAATATATAAAGAATTTATACAACTCAACACCAAAATAACACTCTGATTAAAAAATGGGCAGGGATCTGAACAAACATTTTTCCAAAGAAGACATACAAATGGCCAATAGGCAGATCAGAAGATGCTCAACATCACTATTAGAGAAATGCAAATCAAAACCACAATAAGATATCACCTCACACCAGTCAGAACTGCTAAAACCAAAAAGACAAGAAATAGCAAGTGTTGGTGAAGATGTGAAGAAAAGGAAACTCTTGTGCACTGTTGGTGGGAATGTAAACTGGTGCAACCACTATGGAAATCACTACTAGGTATTTACCCAAAGAAAACAAAAGTACTAATTTGAAAAGATATATGCAGCCCCGTGTTTATTGCAGTATTATTTACAATAACCAAGATATGGAAGCAACCTAAATGTCCATCAATAGATAAATGGATAAAGAAGAGACAGTGTGTATACACACACACACACACACATACACACACACACACACAGTGGAATATTACTCAGCTATAAAAAAGAATGGAATCTTGCCATTTGCAACAACACGGATGGACCTGGAGGATAGCATGCTAAGTGAAATAAGTCAGACCAAGACAAATACCATACTATTTCATTTACATGTGGAATCTGAAAAACAAAACAAATGAACAAACAAAAAACCAGACTCCTAAATACAGAAAACAAATTGGCAGTTGCCAGAGAGGAGGTGGACGGTGGGGAACCTGGGTGAAATAGATAAAGGGGACTAGGAGGTACAAACTTCCAGTTATAAAATAAATAAGTCACGGGCATGAAAAGTTCAACATAGGGAATATAGTCAATACTATTGTAATAACATTATATGGTGACAGATGTTGATTACACTTACCGTGGTGAGCGTTACATAATGCATAAAATTGTCAAATCTCTATGTTATACACCTGAAATTAATATAATATTGTGTTAATTATATTTCAATAATTTTTTAAAAATCAGAATAAAATTCTCATGAAAGAAAATACGTAAGCAGTTGGATGCTTTCTGACTTTGCAGGATGATGTACCCAGGTAGGGTTCTGAGTCCTGAGCAGCGGAGTGATGTCTGTTCTGCCCCTCACATAGTCTCTGTCACAATCCTTAGCCATGCATAAAATCTTTTTCCTGCTTTTAAAATACCTTCATTTTCTACGATTTTGACACAAAGGCAATGCAACCGGTTTGTAACAAGTCAAGCCTTGCTTTCAGAATAACATATACTTTTACATGCTCACTCCACTGAAATATGGGGAAGTCATTTCAGGAATTTATTTATTCCAAATCTTTCAGAACCAAGTAAAGATGTTTGTTTTTCAAAAGGTTGCTTAATGATCATTCTTTTTGACATTACATGACGGAAAGTCAACAATGTGACATTTGCCATAAGAAAAACAGAAAGATGGGGCTGAGAAGTACAATAACAAGAGCTGCCACCGCAGCAGCCAGTAAGTCTGGGATGATTTTTCGGTGCAATTTGTTTCTTTTAGTCTGGCAAAGGTTTTGGCTTCAGTTTCATGTTCTTTGATTATTATTATGCCTGTCTACTAGTGGAAACTGCAAGTACCCTTTCTGTCTTTCCACCCTGGAAGACTGGAAAGAAGAAATGAGCCAAATCTGCTCTGAACATGGGTTTAGAAGAAAACGATCCCACAACTGAGTGGAAAGATCCAGAAGGGCTATTTATCTCTACAACTCCATTCACTGGAGAGTCGCTCCATTACCAAGTCTCTGCACATATGCAGGGCGAAAGCTTCGATGAGCAGTGTGTGGGGTATGGGGCTAACTTGGAACTAATTTGTTCAGGGTAAGCCATAAGCTTTATTGCTGACAGCATTTCACAGAGACGCCAAAGCCTTCTCCATTTACAGTGAAGCTGTCATTAAACTGCATCCCAGGCACCACTGCCTCAGGTACACAAGGTGCACAAAACCCTGCTTTACCCTGCAATGATCTGTGAACAACAGCCATGTGATTAAGCATAACTAGCTGCCAGCTAATGGCTTTTCCTTCTGCCACCCATGTTTTAAGTTCAAAGTGATGTACAGCTATACTCTGTGCCCTTTGTATATGGTGACTATATCTATATTGCAAGAATGTCAGGATGGATTGCACAGTATCTTTCAAAAGAAAATGTCATTCTTGGATGAACTTTTTTAAAATGTAGAAAATATGCCTATACCAATTTCAAGGAATTTTCTCCTTTATTTATTTTTTTTCTAAAGATTTTATTTATTTTGACAGAGAGAGAGAGACAGTGAGAGAGGGAACACAAGCAGGGGGAGTGGGAGAGGGAGAGGCAGGCTTCCCGCTGAGCAAAGAGCCCGACATGGGGCTCGATCCCAGGACCCTGGGATCATGACCTGAGCCAACTGAGCCACCCAGGTGCCCCAAGGAATTTTCTCCTTTAATTGGCATATCTTCTGGTGGTTCCTAACGCAAAATAAAAATATATATAATTTGTATTTAAAATATTTTATGAGTTCTCATAGCAGAAAAACACTCAGGAAAGAAAAGAAGTTTCATGAATTCCATTAATGAAACGCTACTATATAAAATTAACATGGAGAGTGTATTAGTTTTTTGTGGCTGCATGACAAACTACTACAAGCTTAGTAGCTTAAAACAATGCATTTGTATTAGCTCACAGTTCTTTAGATCAGAAGTCCACGCAGAGTGCCCAGGTTCTCCACTCAGGGTCTCACAAGACTGAAACCAAGGTGCTGGCAGGATGTGGACATGTCTGGGCCTTGGGAGTCTCCTCCACACTCATCCAGGCTGTGGCATGATTCAGTCCGCTGGTCTGAGATCCCTGAGATCCCTCTTCTCTTGCTGGCTGTCAGCTGGGGACAGTTGAAACTCCTAGAGGCCATTCTCAGTCACCTACCATGTGGCTCCCTCCATCTTCAGAGTCAACAGTGGAAAATCTCTCTCATGTGGGATCCTTCTCCTGCTTTCAGTCTCTGACTTCCTCTCCCTCTGACCTCTCGACCAGATTTAAAGGGCTCATGGGACCAGGTCAGGCCCACTGTGGACCAACTGCCTTCTCAAAGTCCACTGAGCTGCACACTGATCACAAATGTCATCCTAGTCACAGCCTCAGATACCATGCCAGGCACGGACAGCAAGAGGAGCAGACCTTGGGGGCTACTTTAGAACCTTGCCTCCAACAGAGGTTTGGACATTACTCAGGGGTTCTCAATTCCGCAGATTTACCTCCTGGTTTTCCCCTTGAGGTGTTGGACTTGAGCACAGTTCAGTGGAGGACACTGGGCCCTCAGCCCAGTTGTCCAAGGCTAAGAGCAGCTCAGCCTACTCCCCCAGCACCCTCACTCCCCACTTCGCACAGCTTGGGGCCAGCCAAGGGTCCCACTCATGGCCACACGGAGGCTACTGCTGTCAGCTTTCCCTTCCTCTGCCACCTCTTTTCAAGTTCTATTTTAGCTGCTGGGATGTTACGGATTTTTGTGGATCTTTTGACACCTTTAATTGCTCTTCTCTTCCTACGCCTATTAAGTTTTCTCACCCTTTGATATTGGCATTAGGAACATTTTAAATAATTTGCCAAATAATGTTTTACTACTGCTGTTCTCCGTAAGTTACACTGCTTTGCCTTTAACCCTGTATTAATTTTGCTGTAAAGTGTTAAGCTGCATAGAGTGAGGTTAGTTTACAAATAAGATAAGAGGGCTTCTTAGATACCAAGTCTTATTTCTCATGGCTACTAACTCAAAGCAAAGGCAATTTAATATTGCAAATTTACTTTGAAACCCAAAAACTGATTTTAAAAATTATTTCATCTTTTGGCACACAGCTAGGGTGTGCCTATCCAGCTAGATTCTCAAATAATACCCACTGCTCCAGCACTTGGCTTTTCTTCTTTTTGTCATCAGTCCTCTTTCTGCCCACCCCACTCAATTTCTGTGAAATGTGGTCCATGTTCTTACGACACACTCTGGTGGTCTCCATACCAGGAAAAAAGGATGCTGTTTGTTCTCCACTTTGTTCCAAAGCACAACTTGAAAATGTGTCTCCTATTGTCACTGAATTCATCTTAACAGTAAAGTGAGAGGAGACAAAGAATGCAGTGTCCTAGAGGGAACCTTGAAAACAACTAGAAGGGAAGTTCTGACAAACACCTCAAAGACAGAGTATTTCATACCTCTTTCTTAAATTTAAAATAGGCACAACTGAAAATGTAAGATTTCCTGGGGTCCTGTATGAAAATAAAAGATGGCATTAGACTGGCAGTTGCCCTCAATCATGCTGAATAAAATGGAAGTCTATTGTCTCCTAACCGCCCCCAACCTAACTTCACCCTGCAGCACGCATGGTAAAGGTGCAGTTTACAAGGACATCTTAGATTGACACACAAAAAGAATTACCATTTGTTTCTTTTTTTTATTTTTAAAGATTGTATTTATTTATTTGAGAGAGAGAGAATGAGAGATAGAGAGCACGAGAGGGAAGAGGGTCAGAGGGAGAAGCAGACTCCCTGCTGAGCAGGAAACCGGATGCGGGACTCCATCCTGGGACTCCAGGATCATGACCTGAGCCGAAGGCAGTCGCTTAACCAACTGAGCCACCCAGGCACCCTACCATTTGTTTCTGACAAAAGTGTGTTTACTTTGTAGTTGTTTACTGTGGGGATCCTAATATCAAGCACACAGAAAGAGATGAGCCAAAAACCTTTCACCTGGCAAATCACCAGGACGAAATGTTTGACTATGAGTCAAAAAGAATGCGAATTATAAGGTTCAACTTTTTAAGAAAACAAGGAAATAACCTAAAAATATCTAAAAAATTGCTAAGACTTTGAGATCTTTTCTTCTCAAATCTCTGTTTTAGGTAGAATATTGACCTCCTAAAGTTGTTCATGTCCCAATCCCTGGAACCTGGGAATATGTTGTCTCACATGGCCAAGGGGAATTAAGGGGAAGGTAGCCTGCAAATGGAGTGTAGGTTGCTCATCAATTGACCTTGAAAAGGGAAAATATTGTAGACTATCCAAATGGGCCTAATGTACTCACAGGGTCTCCTAAAAGTGCAAGAGGGGGCCATAGGTGGAAGCCAGAGTGATGTGATATAAAAAGACTCTATCTACACTTGTTGGCTTCAAAAATGAAGAAAGTGGCCATGAACCAAGGAATATGGGCAGCATCTAGAAGCTGAAAGGGTAAGGAAACAGAGCCTACAGAAAAAAACATAGCCTTGCCAACACTTTGATTTTAACCTGGTGGGTCCTTGTCAGACTTCTGACCTCCAGAACTGTAGGAAATAAATTTGTGTTGTTTTAAGTCACTACATTTGTGGTGATTTGTAATGGCAGCAATAGAAAACTAATATTGTGGCACCATTGGTTAAGCATCCAACTCGGTTTCTTTGGCTCAGGTCATGATCTCGTGGTCATGGGATCGAGTCCTGCATCAGGCTCTGTGCTCAGCAGGGAGTGTGCTTGAGACTGTCTCCCTTTCCCTCTGCCCCTCCCCAAGCTCTCTTTCTCTCTCTCTCTCTTTCAAGCAAATAAATCTTAAAAAAAAAAAAAAGAAAGGAAAACTAATACAGCATCAGACACATCTTTACTCACCAATTTGTAAGAAGTGACAATGTCTGAACTGACACATCTTAATCGAGATGTAAGACAAACTGAGAGCTTGTCCTTTCATTATGAATCAAATGGCTTATTATATTAACTATTAGATTAACATGGTAGATTAAACTACTGGTTGCATTAATGATTGCAAAAAATATAAACATCTTAACTCTGCATTATGTTCCATAAGAGGGGCTGTCTGCATACTTTCCTAACTTGAATTCCCCAGGGGCCCTGAAAAACAGTAACACCTCTTGTTAAAAATGTCAGTGCCTTTGCAGTGGCAGATTTCAAGAAAGACTACGGTTCTATTTTCCAGCATTCTTTACAGCAAAGGAAAGGTGTGTTTTCTACCTAGGATAAATTCCAAGAACAAAATGCAGTCTAGACTAATACATTCTCCCATCAATTTATATAACCAATATTAGAATTTTCATATTTAGACACTGTTCAGATTTTTTGGTTATTCCCAAAAAGTCCGTGGTCAGAATTTTTCTATAAATGAGAACACAGATTTGACTCATGCTCCCTAAGATGGATTAATGAGATTCTTCTGCCTCCTCCCACCCATTGCTGCAGCTCTACACATAAGACCTAAGGCTCTGTGTGGCCCCCTTGGTCCCAGCTCAGCCTCAGGGCTGTACTGCTATGCTGGTGGCAGCCCCAACCGGAGGATTCCCAGCTCTGTCATGACCAGGCATACTGGAGGGCCCCACCATGAGGCAGGATCCCCTAATAAACTGCAAAAGAATATCCATCTTCCTTTTATTTAAAGAAACAGCTCTCCAAAGAGCATGCATCTTGAAAATATGTTCTACTCAGAGGCAAACAAGAAAGAGAAAAGAAGCTGTATTCAAGGGAGGAATCCAGAACAAAAATGAAGGTGAAAGATACATGCATACACACAGGGAGAGTGAGAGAGAAAGAGAGAGAGAGAGATTGACTAACTCTAGGATCTTGTACAGGATTTCGTGTAACTCTTACCCCCAAAATAGTACAAAATAGTCTAGGAGACCAACAGCTGTTGTGCTTATGATGTTCCAGACCACTATGAGGATGAGAACATGAGTGTTATTATGTTATGTTGTAAAATCTCTTATTGGAAGTTTCCAGAACCACCTTCCATGAGTCAGTTGGTTGGGACAGTGCATCTAAAACTTCAGCATACACCCAAGCCTTCTGGGGCCCCGCTACAAGGTAGATTTGGAATCACCTGAGATCCTATGTTTTTAACGGACTCTGAAATTTGAAGCTGCTATTCCAGGGACAACACTTTGAATAGTAAAGAGCTAGAACCTGGGACTCAGCCTGCTTTATCCACCTCATTTTACTAC
This sequence comes from Callorhinus ursinus, assembly GCF_003265705.2. NCBI lineage: Eukaryota > Metazoa > Chordata > Mammalia > Carnivora > Otariidae > Callorhinus > Callorhinus ursinus. Next base: position 5,549,477 of record NW_027397067.1, read on the forward strand.
TGTTCTCCTGAGAACATTTTATAAAATCCCTAAGATGAGACATTTTTCCCTGTCACTACTGTACAACTATATAACACAAGGCAATAATATTTTTGATGCTGACCTTTGTAAGTGTCATAACAAAGTGACTGGTAAAATTACAGAACAAGGTATATTTTCATTTTTTGTGTGGGGGAGAGACATATGGGTGAGGTAGCAATCTGGAAATACGTTACCTATATTCATCAAAAGAGAATGACTCAAAATGTCAACAACTCCAAAGCTCTTCCACTGACTAAGCAAGCAGGTGCTTTATTTGTCAGTGGGATATGGAAACATACTTATGATAAACAAGGGCTGGTAGGATTCAAAATCAGTTTTCAGTGAAGGAAAGCTCTTTAGCCAGGGCAGAGGTAGGGGCATGGAGTTGAAGTGAATGCCCTGCATGCAGAAATAAACCAGGCCATTACTAACCCGCCAGACAATAAAGCTTCAGGAGAGTCGCGTTTTACTACCATATTTTACAAAGCACCGTGCCTTGAACTGCTCCCAGATGCACTGTTCAGGTTCACGCTCCTCGTCTCCCCTTCCTACTTTATATGAGGTGATCATATCTTTTACTCACAGAGCTGGGAAAGATGTCCTTGAATGTACCAACCATAGACATTTCTATCATTAAAGCTTGGTTATAAAATCTCCCCAAAGAACAAACGGTAGGGACCATGCTGGCTTTATAAAAGTTCCATTAGTCCTAGAAGCGAAGTCTCCATGGCAGAAACCCAAATCCCTCACACACAGTGGAACCATCGCTGACCGTAAAGGACAGAGAGGCTATGACCTTTCACACAGAGTCATTTGTAAGTGAATTAAAGTTATCACCAAAGGATTAAAATCATGGCTATGAATCAACAATTTCCGCTAGATGAATACTGCTCCACAAGCTAACAAGTAGAAGAATGAGATTACCTTATTTAATTGCAGATTTGCAAAACGTTTCTTTTAAAATCCAGACTCCAGATGCTTCAAATACTTTCAAATGTATTTTAAGTAGCCATTTACGTTTTCACTTGAAAGTGTTAATATTTCCTGCTATATTAAAGGAAATACATTCTATTGAAAGGTATTCTCTTCTTAGCTAATATAAACACACAGTATGGATATGCTAATAAAGTATTTTCAAGGAGTAAAAAAAATTACCATTTTATGCAGATGATAATGTAATGCTTAACCAGTAAAATAATTCCCTCATTTATTACAATAGCTGTAATTATAATAGCTGTATCATCATTAATAGCTATATAATAGCTGTACAGCTATTAATACTAAGGCACAAAATCAATTTAAATTTAGTCAGAACTTTTGTTATTATCAAAAAGTTATTAAGACTCCTTTTATGTATAATTTTAATTGCCCCCAAAGCATTCTAAATATTTAAGTCATTTAATAAAGAGCAGATATCATAAAAGAACCTTATTCTCTTCCTAAAGCTATTACAGAGTTTGTGTAACAAAGTACTAGAACTTTACCTTTTGTTTTTAAGATGCAGAGAAATATTAAAATAATTTAATTTTAAATAAGACCCTTGGAGGCTGTCTTACTTCCTTGGTGAAATATATTAAACCTGATTAAATTCCCATATGATAACTGCCACTTCTAATGAAAGATGGTTTTAATCAATAACATACCAGAACATCATTTCAAAGTATTAATATTTCATATTTTCTAACTTTAAAAGTTAAAAGGTATTAATAAATAATAACAAAGCTAATATTTATGGAAGGTTTTCCACATGTCAGAAACCACGTTTATTGCTTTACATTTATTCTACCCTTTGATTCTAAGGCATGTACTTATTTATTGCTATTATTATTGTTCCCATTTACAAATGAGAAGCCCAAAATGCTAAAATATGGCAGTTACAAAATCTGAAGGTAAGTCACTTGGAGTCCAAAGTTTATGTACTTAGCTAATATGCTATGTTGCCTCAACTTACAGAGAATTATAAGATAATCTTTAATTATTAAACAAAAGAAACATCATTTGCATTTCAATTAAAAAGATAATTTAGACTTTTGATTCTGAAAGACAAATTAGTCAGGCAAGATTTGCCTCTTACCTTTCCTGATAGCCCAATAAGATGAAAGTTAAAACTCATAAAAGTAATGAATCTAACAGCAAAGATAATTGGAGTGTGGTCTGTCAATGAGTGATGATTTCAACACATTTCTGGAGGGTAAAAAGTGGAGGGGAGAGGACTGACACACAAAATGCATGGAGAATACTATGTCCTAGAATCTATGAGCAAGGGGCTGCAGAAGAGGTGTGGGCAAGTCTCTCTGACAAATTCCAGAGAGTCTTACAGTGACAGGTATGGTATGAGCAGGAGTAAGACACAAGGCTGAGATTGGGCCTTCAAATTAGGTCAGCTATACCAGCATCACCACCCAATCTCCTCCAACTATGTCCAAAGAGTGTAAATGTCTGAAATTTCCACTCAGGTCAAAAGTATAACAGCTCTTTTCTAGGGAATCTGAACAAACTGTCTGGAAAGACCCAAGCATTCGAATGTATGTATCTCTACTTCCAGGGGAAAAAAAAAAAAAAAAGCCCTTCTTATTTTGGCATTTGGTAGGACACTCAACTTGACCATTTCTTAACCACTCACCAAAAAGTAAAGATTTGTAATCATTAAACTATTCCCTTCCCTACTCTACACTGAATCTCTACTCAAAAGAAAAAGATTTTTAAAAATCCTAAAAATGCAATAGCAAACAAAAAGTACACTGTCTACCCAATAAAACACAAACAGACCATTAGCTATACAAGAAAAATGATCATCATGTAAGAGAGAGACCAAACATATAAATAAAAAAACTGACCCCAGAGGAAATAGAGTAAATTCAGGGAACACAATAGAAATTAAAGAGTGAATATGTTAAATAAGAAAGCTAAAGATATTAAGTGAATTATTACCTCCATACCTCCATTATATGTAAATTTTTTAAATAAGAAAATAAGCAGAAAGTCTTAAAAACTAAATATGGAATTGCCAAAATAAAAATTTGAAGAGAAAGCCTACAAAATAAAGTCAAGAGAAAAGGAAATTCCCTGTTATACAAAAGAAAAAGACAAAAAGATGGACAAATATGAATGAGACCAGTCTAGTAGATCCAATAGTCAACTAAGAGCACTAGAAAAACAAATGAAAAAAGTGAGAGGGAAGAAATAGCAGAAAAGAATTTCTCCTAGTAACAGAGGGTTGAATTTCCAGACTACAAAGGCCCGAAGCTCAATAAATAAAAAATACCAAGACCCAGACTCATGATCATCAAATTTCAGAGCACTAAAAGCTCCGGGAGGAAAAATTAATGAAGCCAGCTGCCAAGTAATGATAAATGCAACTGCATCAGACTTCTCGTTAGCCACACTGGTGCTAAGTTAATAGAATAATATTTTAAAAGCTTTGAGGAAAAATAATTTGTAACTTGGAATTTCATCTCCAACCAAACTTTATTCCAGAGTGAGAGCTAGATGAAGACATTTTCTAATAGGTAAGGAATCAGGGAGTGAGAGATGGAGATGGCTAAACAGAGTGAATGGTGTGATTTTAGGAAAAAGCCGTGGGAGGAAAAGCGATCTCTGTGGAGAGAAAGGGAGTAAATAGAATAAAGGGAATGCCTGGAGTGGGGAAAAAAAAGCACACAGAAATTCTGAAAAAGCCAAAAATACAGAAAAAAAGCCATGGTCCTACTTAAAAAACTGAGGTTAAACTGTGGTTTCATTTTTAAGGAAAAAAAGGGGGGTTAAGTATGTAAGAAAAGAGTTGATTTGGCCTTGATCCTGGAAACAATCTCCTTAGAGTGACCCAGGAACCAGGGCAGTGGGCACACACAGGGAAATATGTAGTGCCTGCACAGTGCCTCTTGACCTAAAATAAAACATTATTTGTAAGGTTATAATGACATAAGTTGTGTTTATTCCTTTTTACCTTTTACTGCCAGTCCATCAACAAGGCAAGAAAGACTTGCTTATTGCAGATGGCAGGTACACATGTACAACCTCAGCCATCCTAACAGTATACGCTGATGGGGAACAGAACATGAAAGATAGGAAAGTAAAGGAAAAGGTACTCACATTATAAAGAAGGCAGTCAACAGAAAAATGGCAAAAGATGATAGAACAGTAAAAGCAGCTCAGATGCATTATGTGAAATGTCAAGGGCAACCAAAAGAAGAACTAAAAGTCTCATAAGCAAACATTGGGATGAAAAGAGGGAAGAAGAGAAGGGTAGGATAAAGGTGATCACTCCTCATCTTTCTTGTTGGGGAGTTGATATATATTTTGTAAAATTAATTTAATAAAAATATACAGTGCAACATCCTTAACCATTAATGATTACTCACTGTGTTTCAGGCCCTATTCTAAGCACTTTTATATATTTATTCATTTAATTCTCACAATTGTAAAAGAAAAAGGAAGAAATTGGGGCAGAGATGTTAAAGAACCTACCCAGAAGAATCATCTGGAAAAACAGAGGAAGCTGGACTCAAATACACCTAGCCTGGCTTCAGAGGCTGTGTGCTTCATCACTGCGTAGACAGACCTTCTTAAACTGCACCACCGATGGGTCAGGTACTAGTCTAAATTCATTATATGAATTGACTTACATCTTTAAAATATAGATATATATATAAAATGGTCAATAATACACTCCTCATTTTACAGATGAGGAAACTAAGGAGTGATATCATTAAGCAACACACCGAGGTCAATCATATTCTAAAACTATGACAGAGGTCATGGGGGGGAAAGAAAGAATTTTTAAAAAGTTGCCTCTGAGAAGTAAGGCAAGGGTGGATTTGGAGATGGCTGCATTTCATTAGTAGTTCTTCTCTTCTGTTATTTGACCTGTGTGTGTATGTGTTAATCAGTGTTCTACTCTTCTGGGGCACTTAATCTAACTCTTTTCTGAGAGGGGTCTTGCATCCAGGCCCTTTACATACAGAGGTGGGGAAGGGTTGCATGGGACAGTTCTTGCCAATGAAATATGATATGTGTCAGCAGTTCAGGGTCAGTGTGCCTTCTCTACCCTGCGTCTCTCCCCTTGCAGCAGATGCAGAGAGGATGCCCACAACTCAGAGGGAGGAGCCCAAGTCCAAGAGTAACCACACTGAGCAGAGAAGCCCCTCCTCACACATATTCTCCACAAGTGCATGTTGAACTCTGATGTGACAGAGAAATGAACTCATTGTGTTAAACCATTGAAATTTTGGAGCCACCTGTTAGAGTGCTGAGTTTATCCTAATAGACCACAAATACAGAGACGCTAGGTATTCCCAGCCTCCCCTTCTTCAATACCAGAGGATGGCCAATTGCACTCCCTGAGCCAAATCTGGACTGAAGCCTATTTTGGTGTGGCCAATGAGTTAAGAATAGTTTTTATATTTCTAAGGAATTGGAAGAAGAAAGGAAAGGAGGAGGAGGTGGTGGAGAAGGAAGAAGGAACAGAGGAAAAGGAAGAAAAAAAAGGAAAAAAAGAAGGAGGAGGAAGAGGAGAAACAGATACTGCATGTAGTCCTTACAGCTTAAAATAGTTTCTATCTGGCTCTTTATAGAAACCATTCAGCAACCCCAGTTCTATAGTAGGAGCTGGGTAAGTAGCTGCCCCAAATGAAGACTATATTTCTCAGCCTATTGGCAACTGCAACCATGAGACTTTGCACTGGATGAGGCTAAAGCAGAAGTGTCATGGGCAGCTTCTGAGCATTTGTTAAAAATAGCTGGCATACAGGACACCTGAGTGTCCCAGCTGGTTAAGCCTCTGACTCTGGATTTTTTGGCTCAGGTCTTGATCTCAGGGTCCTGGGTCCTGAGTCCGCTTGAGATTCTCTCTCTCCCTCTCTCTCTGCCCTTCCCCCCTCTCATGCGCTCTCTCTCTCTTTCAAATAAATAAATAAATAAAATCTTAAAAAAAAACAGGTGGCATGCATCATGACTCTACCTTCTTCTTTGCCTCTTCTTCTTCCTCCTGGCTTCCTCCTCTGGTAGAAGTTTGTGTCCCCAGGGCCTTTGTAGAATAAAGCTGTCATATTTATCCTGGACTATCAATATTCTATGTTTTATGTGAGTGAGAAATGCATTTCTCTCTTGGTAAATCACTGTTATGTTGGGTCTTTGCTTCTCCCAGCTAAATCAACTGCTAACCAATAAAACGTGTGAATGTATTACTCCATTTTTAAAAAATTGTAGCTTACTCTGATTGACTTATTTTGCTCAGCATAATACCCTCCAGTTCCATACACATCATTGCAAATGGCAAGATTTCATTCCTTTTGATGGCTGCATAATATTCCATTGTATATATATACCACATCTTCTTTATCCATTCATTTGTCAATGGACATCTAGACATGTATCATATGACCTCACTGATATGAGGAATTCTTAATCTCAGGAAACAAAGTGAGGGTTGCTGGAGTGGTGGGGGGTGGGAGGGATGGGGTGGCTGGGTGATAGATATCGGGGAGGGTATGTGCTATGGTGAGAGCTGTGAAGTGTGCAAGAATGTTGAATCACAGATCTGTACCTCTGAAGCAAATAATACATTATATGTTAAAAAAATAAGAAGAAGATAGCAGGAAGGGAAAAATGAAGGGGGGGAAATCGGAGGGGGAGACAAACCATGAGAGACTATGGACTCTGAAAAACAAACTGAGGGTTCTAGAGGGGAGGGGGGTTGGGGGATGGGTTAGCCTGGTAATGGGTATTAAAGAGGGCATGTATTGAAGGAGCACTGGGTGTTATATGCAAACAATGAATCATGGAACACCATCAAAAACTAATGATGTAATGTATGGTGATTAACATAACATAATAAAAAATGTAGAAGTAAAATTCCAATAAATAAATAAATAAATAAATAAATATTGTAGCTTACTCAAAGGTATGTTGCATAGAGTTTGAGCCCATCCCAACAAGCAGACTAAAAATTGGTCATGACCTCATATTATAAGATAATGCTTTTTTAATCGAAATGAAATTGTCATTTAACTCTGTTTCCTGGAGCAAATATAAAGGAAGAATATTAAGTAGAAACTGACTTGCAGAGGCCAAAATAAAATAAATCTCTGATTTCCAGCACAAATAAGTAGTTCAACTCACGAATCTAGTTTTTCTCTGTATCAGTCAGGGCCCTGGTGGGAAACAGATGGCACATTCAAACCAGATAATCTGAGGAGTGTTAAGAGACTGCAAAGGTGTGAGCAAGGTAGGGAAAACAGTAAGGCATGAGTAAGGTAGAGCATGAAGGAGTGGGGGGAGAGGGCAGCTACCCGGGGAGGACTCCTAAGAGGAGCTGTGGCTTCTGAGAGAGACACACTTCCCACAGTAGCCCTTCCCGGAGGTACTCCAGGGTCCAAGACATCAACTTCACACCGTTCCCATTCTCCAGACTCTCATCCACAGAACCTGACCTGAAGTCTGAAGAAGAAGGACAGCCAGGGTAGGGAGCAAGGGGAGCAGTGCAGAAAATGGATTTAGAAGGATAATATCCACCCAATTCTCTAAAAAGAGAAAACCAGAAGTTTGTCTTCTGAAATATGCAGTGAGGTTCTAACTTAATGAATTAGTAAACTTACAAAAAATAACGTCTGTTCGAAGCCCTTTACTCAATGTCCCAATCATTACAGTCCATTAGGGAAAAAAGCACACAGTGGATCGCTGCACCAGAAAGTGTTTTCTAAAAACCCAACGGAAATGAACTTCTGTGATGTGTGTGACCTTGAGACAAATTATTGTGGTGTTGTCCTGGGTATAAATAATGCAGGGTCAGATTCGGAGAGTGGAGACCCACAGGGCTAGGGAATTAGGCATCATGGAAATACCAGAGGGCACTTGTTACCATCACTATTTTAACATGAAATGAAGGACAATTATCCTTTGTTTGGAAAACATGACAATAACAAATCAAATGTACTCATTTTCTAAGTGTTGAAAACTCATTCCAAACTGTTGAGAGAGACTGCAAACAACCCTTCATGTGCCCCGAGTGGGATGGGAGGAGGCAAAGACAGAGGCCTTCGGACACTCCTCTATCTAACTTTCACCATAGAGCTTACCCTATCATTACTGGATATTTTCTTATCTATTTGCTTTTTGACTGCTACCCCCAAGAAATATAAGTGTCTTCATAGCCATAACAGAAAATATGTCTGTCTTCATATCTCCAGGTAGATGTTCAACAAATGTTTGTTAATTAAATGAATATCAAAATACATTAATCTCTGAGGCACTATTTGGTATAAGGCTAACATGGCACAAAACAGATAATTTCAGAACAACTAAGTATCACTCTGAAGGATGTTAACATCTGATGAAATGAGAAAACCATAAACTCTCTTTTTAAGTGATCCCTCCTCCAGGAAGCCTCCCACAATGAATAAAACGTGCTACCTCTGGGGCTCCTGGATGGCTCAGTCGGTTGAGAATCTGACTCCTGGTTTCGGCTCAGGTCACAATCTCAGGGTCCTGGGATCAAAGCCCCTGTGGGCTCCACGCTCAGTGAGGAATCTCTTCCCTTCTCTCTCTCTCTCTCTCTCTCTCCCCTTGCTTGCTCTCTCTCTAAAATAAATAAGTAAATCTTATTTTTTAAGTGCTACTCTGCTAAATCTCTAAAGTTCTTTGACTTACCTTTCAGATCTTTTAGTCATTTTTTCCTACATACCACTTATTCCTTGCTACTACATTATCAAGAACAGATTCTTTGAAGACAAAGGCCTAACGGCATGTGTTTTTTACCTCAATGGAGGACAATAAATACATATTGAATCAGTGAGAATGAGATATACTAGCACCCTTGTAACATAAGGACATCTTTTCTAACTGCCATCTTATCTTTGATATCAATTTTTACACATCTTCTATATAATTCTGAAAGCAAACATGTGCCTGGATTGCCTTATCAAGTGGAACTAATGCTACTTACACCACCCCAAGTGGGGGAGAAAAAAAGCTTTTAAAAAGTCAAATGTGTTCTTCATATATTTGTCATATTATTTGTATGTATGGAAATGAGTGAAGATTTGGGGGCCAACTTATTTTATCTTCAAATTAGAACTCCATTAGTCTAGATTGATTCATTTCAAGGCAAAATGGCTTGACTCTTGGGGTGGTTTGCAACAAAGAATAGTCTATTAGAAATCTAGAATCTAATGTTGTATAGAAAACAAATAATTTTTACGTACATAGTCACAGAGTCTGAGGAGAGAAATTCAATCACTGGTCTGAATAGATGTTAAACACTGGAATCAATTTTATAGGAATCCAAAAAAATGTATTCAAATAGCAGTGATGGAAATTCAGAAAAACAATGTACCTGTGGCTTTGATGAAAACCTAAAGCTGTGTAGCTCTTAGAGTTGGAAACTGGATGGATGAAAGAAAGAGCCAGAAATGCAAAGTGTAGCTTATTTGGCAGGTTCAGATGCCAAACAGAGCACCTGCCCCCACCTCTTCAGACACCCATAGGCTTTGGCATGGTTTACCATGTCTGCTAAAAGTGACTCTTGAGGAGAGGGACGTGATGGAGAGACAATGGAGACAAAGTCAGCCTGAACTGCGCTTGGCTAAAACAAGGCCATGAGGCTCTGCATTCTGCAAGCACCAGATTCACTCACATTGTTGCCCAATGTAAGATTTTCTCAATACCCAAGCAACAGAGTGAGTACAGACACATGAGCATCTTCCAGTGGTTATATTTTTTCATTAAACAAGCAAAAACATGGTCATGAATCCCAGAGAGCGTTCAGGGATTCCAGGATGCTCGCTCTTTTCAGAATCTGTGTATGCATCCTCTTTCTATATACTTATGATTTTAGTTTAAGTGAAAGTAACAGTGGCAGCTGAATAAACCTCTTCAGACATGTCTAGAACAATTTTCCAGGTGAAGGTAGACATAAGATGCTTAAGGCATTGGAACAGCAAGAATTTAGGGAGCATCCATTGTCTACCAAGCATTGGGAATAAAGTACACACTGAATAAGAAAACATAGTGCCCATGTCCCAGTGGGATGAACAAATAAAGGTGGTATGTGTTCAGTCTACATTTAGTGAGAACTGAATAAGTCAAAGCATTAGACAGGGGAAGACATCCCTGAGAACTATAATTGAGGAAGTACTAACAGCTGAGTAACCAGCTATGTCACAGGCACTAGGCTAATCTAAACTACCTCATTTCCCACTCACAAGTATTCTGAGAGTTAGATGAACTTTATACCATTTTACAAATGGCACACTGAAGTTCAGTGTGGACTGAAATAACCAAGCTATGCTCTCACAACTATTATGGTAGATTCAGGCTTCATCCAGCCCAGTCTGATTCTCAACTCATCTACTATGTTAAGCAAAATAAGTCAGTCAGAGAAAGACAAATACCATATGAGTTCACTCATATGTGGAATTTAAGAAAAAAACAAACAGATGAACATAGAAGGGGGAAAAAAAGAGAGACAAACCAGAAAACAGATTCTTAACAATAGAGAACAAACTAAGGGTTACTGGAGGGGAACTTGGTGGGGCATGGGTTAAATGGGTGAAGGGTTAAGGATCACTAGATCACTAGTTAAGGTCACTAGATCGTACACCTGAAACTAATGTTACACTGTATGTTAACTGGAATTTGGGGCATCTGGGTAGCTCAGTCGGTTAAGCTTCTGCCTTCAGCTCAGGTCATAATCCCAGTATCCTGGGATTGAGCCCCACACTGAGCAGGGAGCCTGCTTATCCCTCTCTCTCTCTCCCTCTGCCTCTCCCCCTGCTTGTGCTCTCGTGCTCTCTCTCTCAAATAAATAAAATCTTAAAATAAAAAACTAACTGGAATTTAAACTAAAACTTGAAAAAAATTTAAGAAATAAAATAAACTCCTGTACTTTCCACTATCCTACACTGTGTTCCCTTAACACTCAGAGGACAAGTGGCCTAGCCTCAAGAGGTCTGCCATATATTATATGGAGTAAGATGTACATATGAATAGGCATATCATAAAATAGAAATATGTGCTATAAAACAAACAGAATGTGCCAATGGTGCCAATGTGGGAGAGTTCTTAGATAATAATAATAATAATAATAATAATAAATAATATTTATTGAGTATTTAATAATATACCTAACATTATTCTAAGCACTTTATATGTTTTTGTCTAAATTTCTAAAAGTATAAAATAAACATAATCTTTCTTAGGTGGCTTATTGTAAATAAATCATTTTAAAGCCCCCATAAATAATGTAGTACCCTGTTGCAAATAATATTTTTAAACAACAAATAATATCTGTAGGAAGTCTATTGGGAAAAACAAAAAATGGTACTAGATGCTGAGAGGAGATAAAGCAGAAATAGAAGGTATTGTCTTTGGTGCCAGAAAGTTTCCAGTCTAGAAACATACTCTGACAAACACACACACAAAAATGTATGAGCAACTAGGAATTAACATGGAGAAATGAACTATTTACATAAATATTAATGGAATTCAAAGTAAATGTATTTTGATGGAAATAAGAGTTTTGCTCAGGTGTTTTAAAGCATTTGCAGAGAAGAATGGAAAGATAATTATAGGTAAGGGAAATGGACTAAAACTATAAACAAATAAAAGAAGAAATGATTGAATATAATAAGATAATTAGTGTAACTCACCTAGCATAGTACCCAACCAAAAGAGAATGCTCAGTGAATGTCAATTTCTGCCTCTTCCTTCAACCCTGCTTTAGTTAAGAATCTTAGTTGCAGGAGATAGAAAATACAACTCCATCTGCTTTAAGCCAAGCAGTGTTATTTATTGGCCTGTGATGAAGCTGCAGAGTCCAGAAGACACCTCTGTGTTTCTCAGCCCTTTTCCTCTGCATTTCCCTCTAGGCAGACCGACTCCACCCGGTAAATGCCTTCCTCCAAATCCAGGCTTTCACCCTCCAGCCCCAAATCCAGCACCAAAGAAAGAACTTATCTTTTTAAAGTTTGAATAATTTCCTATATTTGGTTCTCACCGGCCAGAACTGGGTGATATGCTCACCCATTAGTCACTGAAAGGGATTTTGCTTTTACTCTAAATGAAATGGGGAGTCATTTGGATGTTTTGAAAAAAGGAGTGACATGATCTGACTTAGCTTTTAGAATCACTCTAGCTGTAGTAGGTGAGAGTAGGATGTGAATGTCCAGTCAGAAGGCTCTAGCAGCAATCTGAAGAGCTGTGATGGTAACATGGACCACAGTAATGCCAGTGACGTTGTGAGAAATGGTCAGATCCAAAATACAATGTTTTGAGGGCAGGGCCAGGACAATTTCCTGAATGACTGGGTGTGACATGAGAGAAAAAGAAGAGCCAAGAATAATATTTTTAAGCCTGAATAACCAGAAGGATGGACTGTCCTTAACTGAGACTGAACAGGTGTCTTGTTTATTAGACAAAGTCAAGATGTTTATTAGTTATCCAAGTGAAAACTTTGAGGAAACAAATAGATATACTGTGTTTGAGTTCTGAAGAGAAATCCAATCTGGGCATCTAACAATATAAATGCAGATAAAAAAGAGACAAGGACAAAGGATTGAGCTCTGGAGTCCTCCACTGTTACTTTGTGAGAAAGGAATACAAAAAGGAAAGTGAGAAAAGTTACCAGTGAGATAGGAGGAAACAAGAGTATGATGTCTCTGATGCCCTATGTAGATATATAGCAAGTTAAAGAGAGAGACAGACAGTTTCAAATTTCAAAAGGGGCCAAGACAGACATCTCTACATGGCCTATAACATTGACAGTGCTTGGGCAAGACCACAAACACAGGCTCCTCACATGTCTAAATATTTGAAAGTTATAAATCAAATTCAAAGACTACTAATTAAAATGTATTCCATTCTCCTGAATTAAGAACTATACTTTCCTACATGCCTAGAAGGCCATATTCAAATTAAGAATTTTTAGACTCCTCAGGACTCTACAGGGAACTCAACAACACACAACTACTGGACCCATCTCTTCCCCTACCACATGGTTAGGGGTCTTGCATACAGAAGTATGGACATCCCAGCCTACCCTTAGATTTAGGAAATATCTAGTTTCTTCTCTGTCTGTACACACCCATGTCCCTTCTCCTTAGCAAGAATCCACAGGGCCAAAATGATGTTCCCACTTGGATCCAGTATCCCTCCCTCTAGACCATGTTCTGGTAACTAGGCATATGGAATTGCTTTCTAACGGCCCTGAACCTGCCTCCAGGGCCTATGTGGGCCTTCTCCCCAGGGTTGCCAAAGAGCAACAGTTTGCAGGAATGCAAACAAAATGAGGACATGTGTGCTAGGATATCCACATTTGTGAATGATGACAGTAAATATCACTAAAAAAGAAGATATAAAGCTAGACAGATAATTGCAGCCTAGGGAACTCCAGAGCTCCATCCCTCCACAAAGACAATCAATGAGCCGAGGGAAAAAAAAAAAAACCTGTCAGAATCAACTTTTACAGAACTCTAGAAGCCAGCCCAAAACATACAACATATCGGAGAAAGGCCTGGTGATTAAAGAAGTTATTACTTTGTAGTAAGAGAGCTCTGTGACATTTAAACTTTTCTGTGAAATCTAGTTCTGTGAAAAATACAACTGATATTTGGTAGGGAAAGTAAAAATCTGAAGATTGTTTTGGGAAGTATGAACATTTTCACAATTCTTTCAACCCATGAACATGGTATGTCTTTCCTTTTTGTGTCATCTTCAATTTCATTCACTGATGTTTCATAGTTTTCAGAGTATAGGTCTTTCACTTCGTTGGGTAAGTTTATTCCTAAATAATTTATTATTTTTGGTGCAACTGTAAGTTTAACTGTTCCCTTTTTTAAAAAGATTTTAATCTATTTGACAGAAAGAGAGAGCGAGAGAGCACAAGCAGGGGGAGCAGCAGAGGGAATGGGAGAAGCAGACTCCCCGCTGAGCAGGGAGCCCAACATGGGGCTCCATCCCAGGACCCTGGAATCATGACCTGAGCTGAAGGCAGACGCTTAACTGACTTAGCCACCCAGGTAACCCAGTTTTTTTAAATTTCCCTTTCTGCTACTTTATTATGGGTGTACAGATATGCAACAGAGTTCTGTATATTAATTTTGTATCCTGAAACTTCACTGAATTCGCCTATTACTTCTAATAGGTTTTTTATGGCATCTTTAAGGTTTTCTATGTATAGTATCATGTTATCACAAATAGTGACATTTTAATTTCCTCCTTACTAATCTGGATGCTTTTTATTTATTTTTTTTTTGTTTGACTGCTGTGACTAAGATCTGTAGTACTATGTTGAATGAAAGTGGTGAGAGTGGCCAACCTTGTCTTATTTCTGATCTTAAAGAAAAAGCTCTCAATTTTTCACCATTGAGCATATTAGCTGTGGGGCTTGTCAATACGGCCTTTATTAATGCTGAGGTATGTTCCCTCTAAACCCACTTTCTTCAAAGTTTTTATCATGAATAGGTGTTGAGTTTTGTCAAATGCTTTTTCTGCATCCATTCAGATGATCATACGATTTTTGTCCTTTGGTAGGTTGATGTGGCCTATTACATTAACTCATGCATGTTAAACCATCCTTGCATCTAAAGGATAAATTGATCTTGGTCAGAGTGTATGATCCTTTACTGTGGTGTTAAATTTGGTTTGCTAGTACTTCATTAAGGATTTCTTACATCTATGTTCATCATGGATAATGGCCTGTAATCTTCTTTCTTTGTAGTGTCTCTTCTGGATTTGGTATCAGCATAATGCTGGCCTCAAAATTAATTTGGAAATGTTTCCTCTTGCTAAATTTTTTTGAACAGTTTAAGGAGTATTGGTGTTCATTCTTCTGTAAATGTTTGGTAGTATTTACCAGTGAAAACGTCTACTCCTGAGCTTTTCTTTGTTGGGACAAAGGTTTTAAAAGTTAAATATGTTCAAAGAGCTAAAGGAAACCAAAAACAAAGAACTAAAAGAAACAAAATAACAAGTCTCACCAGATAGAAAATATCAATAAAGAGATAGACATCATCCAAAGAAACCAAGTAGAAATTCCAGAACTGAAAAATACTGTAACGGAAGTGCCAAATTCATTAGAAGGGTTCAACAGCACATTTAATCAGAAAGAAGAAAGAATCAGTGAATATAGAACAATTGAGATTACTCAATCTGAGGATCAGGAAGAGAAAAGGATGTCAGAAAATGAACAGAGTCTAAGAGATACATGGGAAACCATTAAGTAGACTATCATGTACATAACATATGCAAAATAGATGAAGAAAAAATGGCCAAATACTCCCAAATATGATGAAAGACAAGAATATACACCTCCAAAAAGCACAACAAACTCCAAGCAAAATAAAATCTAAGAGATCAACACCAAGACACCTTATAGTCAAATTATCAAAAGACAAAGACAAAGAGAGAATTTTGAAAGCATCAAAAGAGAAGTGACTTGGGGCACCTGGGTGGATCTGTTGGTCAAAAATCTGATTCTTGATTTCAACTCAGGTCATGATCTCAGGGTCAGGAGATTCGAGCCCCACATAGGGGCTTCATGCTGAGTGTGGAGACTGCTTAAGGTTTTCTCTCTTGCCCTCTCTCTCTGCCCCTATACCTCCCTCTAAAATAAATAAATAAATAAACAAACAAACAAACAAACAAACAAATAAATAAATAAATAAATAAAAGCTTAAAGAAGAGAGAGAGAAGTGACTTGTCACACACAGGGACATAAAACAGCCAATTTTCCTTCAAAAACCATGGAGACCAGAAGACAGTGGGATGACATATTTAAAGTGCTCAATGCAAAAAAACTGTCAAGTAAGAATTCTGTGTCCAGCAAAACTACCCTTCAAAAATGGAGACATTAATCAATAAAAACTAAAAGAGGTAAACACAAACTAGATGACTTCATTGCTAGTAGATTTGCCCTTCAAGAAGTACTAACAAGTGGGGAGCCTGGGTGGCCCAGTCGATTAAGTGTCCAACTCTTGATTTGGCTCAAGTGATGATCTTGGGGTCATGAGTTCAAGCCCCACATTGAGATCCCTGCTCAGCAAGAATCTGCTTGAGATTTTTTTCCCCTCTCCCTTTCCCTTTGCCCCTCCCCCTGCTCATGCTCTCTCTTTCTCAAATAAAAATAAAAATAAATAAATAAAATCCTTAAAGATTTTTTTTAAATAATCCAACTATATACTGCTTATAAGAGACTCAGTTTACAAAGACACAAACAGGTTGAAAGCCAAAGAATGGAAAAAGAAATTGCAAGGAAACAGTAACCAAAGGAGAGCTGTGGTGTTTATACTAATATGAGACAAGCAGCCCTTTAAACAAAAGGTGTTACAAGAGACAAAAATGACATTATATATCAATGACAAAATCAACCCATCAAGATACAATTATAAACATATTCGAACATAAAAATAGATCCCAAAATAATATGAAAAAAAATGACAGACTGAAAGGGAGAAAGAGTTCTATGATAACAGTTGGAGACTTCCATACCCCCACTTGCAATAATGGATAGAAGTAGACAGAAGATCAACAAAGAAATAGAAGACTTACACAGTGCTATAAGTCAACTAGACCTCAGAGACATGGAGAGAGAGAGGGAGAGAGCACTCCACCTCACAGCAGCAGAATACATATTTTTCTAAAGAGTACATGGAACATTCTCCAGCGTAGACCATGTGTTGGGCCACAAAGCAAGTCTCAATAAATTTTTAAAAGACTGAAATCATACAAAGTATAATTTGTGACCACAACCACAATAGAATGACAGTTGAAATTAATAACAGAAGAAAAACTGGAAAGTTTACAAATATGTGGAAACTACACAGCACACTCATGAACAACCAATGATCAAAGAAGAAACTACAAGTGAAATTATAAAATGTGTTAGGATGGATGAAAATGAAAATATAGCATATCAAAATCTATAGGATTCAGTGAAAGCTGTATTCAAGGGAAATTTATAGCTATAAATACTCACATTAAAAAGAAAAGAGATCCCAAATCAATAACCTAACTTTATGTCTTAAGAAACTAGAACAAGAATGAGCTAAAACCAAAGCTAGAAAAAGGAAGGAAAGAATAAAAATTAGTGGAGTAAATGAAAGAAAGAATAGAAAAAACAGTAGAGACAAAACCAAACCAAACATGGGTTCTTTGAAAAGATCAACAAAATTGGTAAATTTTTATCCCTTACTCCCAAAAATGAGAAAGGACTCAAATTAATAAAGTCACAAATAAAAGTGGGAAGATTGCAACTAACTTTATAGAAAAACAGAAAGAATTTTAAGAGAATGTTTTGAATAATTGCACACCAACAAATTAGATGAATTAGAAAAAAAGGACAATGAAACACACAAACTACTAAAACTGACTTAATAAGAAATAGAAAATCTGAATAGATCTTTAGCAAACAAAGAGACTGAATCAGTAATCAAAAAGAACTCCCAATAAAGAAAAGGCCAGGGTCAGATGGCTTCACTGCTAAATTCCATCAGACATTTAAAGAATTATTACCAAACCCTTCAAGAAAATAGAAGAGGAGGGAATACTTCCGAACTCATTCTATGAGGCCAGCATTACCCTCATACCAAAGCCAGGTAAAGACATTACTGTAAAATAAAACTGTAGATCAATATCCTTTATGAATATATATACAAAATTCCTCAACAAAACACCAGCAAACCAAATCTGGTAGTATATTAAGATTATATTCCATGACTCAGTAGAATTTATCCGAGGGATCTAAGAGTCAACACATGGAAATCAACCAATGTAATACACTTCATTAATTAAAGAAAAACCCACATGTGAATTTCAATTGTTACAGAAAAAGTATTTGAAAAATCCAACATCCTTTAATGACAAAACACTCAGCAAACTAGAAACAGAAGACAATCTCCTCCACATAATAAAGGACATTTAAGCAACTAGATAGAAGTAATGATGGCACAACACTGTGAATTGTAAATGTTACTGAATTGTACACTTTCAAATGGATTGTTACGTGATTTTTACTTCAATTAAAGAAAAGGGGGAGGAGGAGGAAGCGGAAGAGAAGGCGAAGTAGCCTTCATAGTCATCCATCATGACCATGATGAACAAGACTGATGAGTGCCCTGCTCTTACAAGATTTCCATTCTAATGTGGTGGACATAAAAGAAGCAAAAAAATAATACTTGCTGAAAATTTACTATGTGCCAGGCACTATTCTAAGCACTTTGAGTAAAAAATTATGAACGCCTTAGAATTATCCAATGAAATAGATTATCATCTTTTTACAGATAAAGAAATTAAGGAACAGAGAGATAAAACAACTTGCCCAAGTCAAATATCCCTAAAGTGGACAGTCAGGATTTTAAACCAAAAAGTCTAACTTCAGAGATTACATTCATAACTAGTATGCTGGGGGGGGGGGTGAATTAAGCAGGGTATGGAGATGGCACTGCTGAAATCTCTACATACCCCACTAACACACATTTTGATTGCTATAATTAAATTTGGCTGATACACATTAAGATTCATAAAAGTACACAGTAAATAGTCTGAAAGGTTTTGAGAGAACATGGAATGTTCAGCTTGGCTTGCATTCACTTAAGATAAGAATAGATACAGCAACAAATAGAGAACCAAATCCAATTAAAATTCACATTGTTAACCATAAAATCAAGTCATTTTCAAACTTCTTGTTGGAATCACTGAGTCACCTAAAATTAGTGTAAGAAATTAATTTAAATATTATCAAATCCAACACCACCCTTCATTAGTTAATGAAAGGGTTGCAGAAAAGCTAAATAACTTGCTACTTTGTGCCAGAGTTTATACCTCAATCCCCTAAATCTTAAACTATCGATCTTTCTGGTATATTTTGCCCATAACTACCTAGATCTGGCTATCAAAGTTCAGAGAGTTGGTGTGCAAAATTATTTAAAATAAAAATTTATATGAAATACTTAGGCTGAACTTTTTTATAAGCATATATGTATGTGTGTATATATATGTTTATATATATTATATATGTTTATTTATATGTATGCTTAATTCAGTCTACATAATTAAATATAAATAGATTATGGTACATCCTTTCACATTTCAGCTTTTGCATCTTAACACAATATTGCAATATTTGGGTTTCAAATGGTACAAAAAATTATTATACCTAAACAAACATTTCCTCAAAATACAAAAAGAGATGTGATGAGAAAATAGAAATAAGGGCTAGGAAATCCTGCAGCATCTTGGAAAAAATCAAGTGAACTTGGGAAAATTTTAGGCCTTACTGAGTTTTCCTAAACCCTAAATAAGTGTTGCGAAGTATTTTTCTATTTATTCTATACCTGTGTGTTATAAGAAAAATATCATGCATATGTTTTGAATTCAGTTTTACTTAAGCTGCAGATAATATAATTGTCGAGGAGCTACTTAATGTCCAGTAAGTTTTTTGAGTTTTACAAAGCCTTCCTTCTCCCTCTGATCAAGCAAGTGGTGTTTTGCCAGCACAGAACAGAGCTTGAACGGGGGGCAGATTGAGTTTGGTTCTAAACTTAGAGCATACAAATTTGAGTGACTGCCAAGCGTGCTGAAATGTGTTTTCTCCAATCTTCTTAAAGTGCATGAGGATTTCAAAGGAAAAATTGTAAAGCCTTCCATTGTGAATTTTCTCTTAGTATTGAATATTTCCTGAATTGCAAACCACATAATGAATATAAGTTTGGGATGTATTTTATCAAGTCCTGGTCACAGCATATTTCAGTTTAGTATATTTTCCCCAAAATGCTATCTTTTAACATTTTAAGTGTATGCAGTTAGTTTCCTTTACTTAAATATAAAAACAATTATTCTTGCCAATTATGTTTTTTAAATGAATCTACCCCTCATACTCAAAGAAGCAAGAAGTGGATCAGAGAGATATTTATATAAAAGACAATGTATAATCAATAAGCTTCCTAATTTCTGATCATACCAAAGAGTCTAAGATGATTCACTGGAGTCTTAAAGGGGGATGGGAAAGTGTTGGTGAAATCAACAGATTGATCCCAACATATGGAAGCATAGAAGGCGACTGGAAGTGGGAGAAGGGAGAGAAAGGACATGCAAAACAAGGTGCCTTGTCCATCAGTTCACTCCCTGCCAATAACTGAAAAACATGGCATGGAGAATTTTCCATTTAAATGGGATGACATTTAAATAATTCCTTTTGTTCATGTTTTTGAGACTTCTCTCTTAATTCATAAAGCAGTATGAGTTATTTTTCATCTTTCTATCCCTTTTAAAAACTTTCGTCATCTAATTTCAAATCTTAACCTTTTGTGTTGCAGCTAAATGATGCTAAGAAAGATGCAGGAGGCTCAAAGAGGACGAAAGAGTTAACACCAGCAAGAATACAGTCTTTAATTATGAAAAGAAGCTGGTATTTGGGATCATGCTGAGAGGTGGGATTTTATTTCTAGATTTCATTTATTAATGATCATTTTAACTGATTAAGGATCAGTTTTGTATTTCCATTTCTGCAATTCCAAGCATTTGTTGTTTTCACACTTTGATTTTTTTTTCTTTCAGGATGAAACCCAATATGTCTGAAGATGATTTTTCTATAGGTTTTGCTTTAGTCTTAGATTAATTATGAATATATCTATAGTCTTTGCACTTTGAATTAATATTCTGGTTCAGAATTTTGAAAACATTACCTAGTTTTTAATCTATCAAAGGAGAAAGATTATAAAATCAGCTTTATTTCATTTTATTTGATGGGGTGGTAAACATGAACTTGGAAGGTTTTCTCAGTTGATTCAAGTTAGCTAACAGCTGCATTGATGGTCACGTTTGCAAATAATGTGATGGCATTTCCCAGACATTTAAGAATTATGTCTCTATATTGGTATGAGAAGTATATTGCATAAATATAAATAATGGAAGCTACTGTGTTTTTAAAGGTAGATAAAATCAGTGTCACTAAACTATTTTGCCAGAAATCAAACAAACCAAGAAATATCTAATTGGCACTTAGCAGTCCTGGGCAGCATACCCACTGCTATCAGGCTGCCTCAGTTCAAATGTTGTTTCCACCTATCTGTGACATCAGGCAAATTTATCTTCTGTTTGTCTAGTTTTCTTCATCCATAAAATTAGGCCATCATAATGAAACTTCATGCAACCTACAAACATAGCATTAGTGTGAGAATTAAATTAGTTAATACCTAGAACAATGCCTGGCACACATAGTAAGAGTTCAATTCTTGTTAGATATTATTATGTAACAAATAAATTTTCCTTGTAGAATTCAGCAAATAATCATTTTTCAGTCCCTTTCCTGAAGCTTTGGTGAGAACACAGGCAATCTATGACACATGGGTACTTAAATTTTAGTTATTCAAATATAAAGTATTTGGTAGATTTCAGATTATTCCTTCCAGCACTTTGACTAGGCAGCACAAAGACTACCTTGCAGGCTCATTCTTACATGAGATGTCTTTGGTACCCAAGATCCACATCCTCTAAACCCCAGCATCAGGCATCTCTCCTTCCCGTCTGAAACCCATCTTCAAGTACAAACCCAAACATTTACAAGAGAGGTGTGTTTAATCTCCCCCATGACGGAAGATTTGTCTATTTCGCCTTTACATTCTGCCATCTTTTGCTTCATATATTTTGAGGCCATGTTATTAAGAGTGTAGACATTTCCATTTTTACATCTTTCTGGTGAATTAGCCCATCTTTGGATTATTTAAGGGTATCTTCCAAGCTGTTTCCTTTTAATCTTTTATATATTTCTGTCTCATGTTCAGCTCATTTGTTAATAACAGAACTATTATGTAAGATTGGTTGCTATCATGGGCTCTGCTTGAATTCTACACACCATAGAAAGCTCTATGCTCCATATTTTTAAGTATGCCATTATACTCCTGGGTGGCTAAACTGGCAAAGTATGTGTTTTTATGGTAATATCAGAATTGGCTTATAACATTTCAACCAGCAATGCCTTTTCATTCAGGCATTCAACATTTATTACGCACATTCCACGTGCTAGGCCTTAGCTAGATGAAAAACACAAATAAGGAACTCTACTGGCTCTCAGTTTGATTATAACCCAGCAATGTAGAAAACTTCAAGTGTTTTTTTTTTTCTTTCTAGGATTATATCATTGTTCACTCTGAATATTATCATGGTGGATATCATTGGTGTGTGTGTGTGGTTTTTCTACAATTTCATAACTTTCATGACAATTATAATCCAGTTTTATAAAAGTGAAGCTGGTCCTAATTCTCAGTGTTTTACACATGTCTCTGGAAAGGTTGCTCTGTGGAGTAAGGAAATATGAGAATTCTGGCAAAAGTCATGTGACTCAGTCAAAACATGGGAGAGCCTGACATTGCTCTTCTAAATCCTCCCAACCTGATAGGATATGGCACAAAGAGCACATTTTTTTTTGTAAAGGTATCATTCCTCATCCCACTGTTGGAGGTTTGTGGACACTTTCCTGACATTACCGATTATTCAGAAGCCTGAACCTGTCTTTAAGCTGTTGTTTCAGACAATTTACACTCCTTACTTGTAAAACAAGGACTGAAGCAAAGTTTCATTGATAATTAGATTATGACCTCTTATTATTGCATGGGTCTCTCAATACATCCATTTCTCAATTTAATTGCCAGCCTTGGTTTTTCTTTCTTTCCATCCTCTAGTACATCAGCCCATATTGAAAAAGACAATGAAATGAGGAAATCAAAGAAAATTTCACAAGAACCAGCTCTAGAAGGAAAAGGACTCTGGTTCCTGGTTAGTTAGAGCCAAACCTGAGGAGGAGCGTATCTTTTCTGCTGTGTTCCATGACCTTTGAAATCTCTCCTCTCAAGGACTGCTTGCATCTGAATTGATGATCAGTACAGGCTTGTGGGATGAAAACCTGGAAATGTTAATTTTGGGCATAAGCACTTCAGACACTATTTGAAAGAAATAACAGATTGAGTTATGCAGAGGAAATGAAGACATTTCAAATGTTCTCTTATCATTAAGACCCAAACTACTGACACCAACATGTATTTTTCACCAAGTTGAGAGGCATTCACCAGACATATGATGGTTAAGTGAATTTATTATCTTTTCCTGCCCAAGACTGGGGCAGCTACAGTGGTGGTGAGGGTGACTACAGAGAGCAGTGGGAAGAATGGGTGTCATCGTCCACCCACAGGAACTGCAGCGTTATGTTTCTTCAAGTGTAACTTATTCCCATGGAAAGTTCCTTCAGACATTTTTTTCACAAACATGCACAAAAATATGATGATAGAAAAACAAACACAAACTAATAAAACCCAACATTTATAAAATGTTTTGTATGATGTGTATGTCTCCTAATTTCTTCTACTTGAATATTGTAATATATTTTGCAGATGTAAAATCTGAATTTCAACAAAGCTAAGTGACTTACTTAGGCTGGAGCAAGAGCCTAGATTCTGCAGCCTGATTCTGTCCACTTAGTCACCACAAATGAGCCCCAAACTAGAGGATACATTTATCTCCTTAGAATAAAAATCAGTGACTAAGTTAGGATATTATAAATATAAATATAAGCATAAACATAAATATAAATGTAACCAGCAATTAAGTTAGAAATCTCTTCTGAACAGAAGCAAAAGAAATGGATACATCCCTGGCAAAAATATTTCCAAAAAAATTATATGACTAAAGTGTTCTAAACATAGTATATATCTTCTTATAGAAAATGATCCTTTTATAGGCAGAAACTGTTTTTTTTTAAATCTTAGATTCTTTATTTTCATGACTATACTGTAACAGATTAATAAAGAAAATAACTTGTAGATATTTGTACTTATAAGTGTAAAACACAGTTTTAAGTGTGTTTCATGAATTACCTCATCAGACAACATCATAGCTTTTGAAGGAACTACCATTGTTTCTACTTTTCAGCTGAGGTAAATGAGACTCAGAGGATACAGCATTTGTCCAGAATCCCTCCATTCCTAGGAGGTCAGGATGGGATTTGAACCCTGGTACTCTGCCTCTGGGACTTCAATCACAACAGGTTCTGCACTCGGGATCCTAGCCCATAGTCCATCTGTCCCACAGCCCCTGAGGTGCCTCACCACCTTTGCTTCCCATACCTGCCCAAGTCACCCCCTTCTCTGGCCTGAGCAACTACATACTCTCTTCACTGGCTCCCTGTTTCAAGTGGCCACGTACACAAATGTTCCTCTCTACAGCAAACAATGTGATCTTGGTAAAACATAAATCCTACCATTTGTGTCCCCTCTCCTCAAAACTCCTCAGTGCCTCCTCAACCACTTAGAACAATGCCTACAGTGCTTACCTTGGTCCAGAAGGCCCAATAAGACCTGACTCTTTCTCTCTTTCCAAAATCATTTCCTTCCCCAATCACGCTGGCCTTCCCGCTACTCCTTAAATAAGTCTTGTTCCTTTTCTTTTAGGACCTTTGTACTTGCTGTTCCCCCTGCCTGAAATGTTCACCCAATGATATGCAACAGGATTTGTCTCCTTACTTCATTTCACTGCTCAAGCCACTTCCTAAAAGAGGCCTTTGCCAACCCTTAGTAAACTAAACTGCACCTCTGCCCTTACTCCATCACTGGCTATTTCCTTCCCTCCTCTCGTTTTCATCACTGAATTTATTTTTTATTTTTTTTAAAGATTTTATTTATTTATTCATAAGAGACAGAGAGAGAGACAGGCAGAGGGAGAAGGAGCCTCCCCACTGAGCAGGGACCCCGATGCAGGACTCGATCCCAGGACTCTGGGATCATGACCTGAGCCGAAGGCAGACACTTAACAACTGAGCCACCCAGGCGCCCATCATCACTGAATTTAATATTACCTGATAGTATTTTATTGTTTGTATTTAGTTGTTGATTTGTTTACCATTAAAAAATAAACCACATGATGACAGAGACTTTGTATCATTCATTATACCAAATTCTTAAGACCTAAAAAAGTGCCTGGAAAATAGTGATTGTCAATAAATATGGATTGAATAAACTGATTAAAGAGTTAAAATATCCTTAAGAGAGATATCAAAAAAAAATGTAATCACTACTAGATCAAAGGGCATAATATATAAAGGTCATTGATAAATACTGTAATTTTCTTTCCAGGAAATTTGTGTGCTGAACATTTTATCACATTTTGTCAAAAACATTAAAGAATCCAACAAAGTAGAGTATCTTAAGCAATGGCTTAAGAATATACAACCTAGAGACCAATTAGTATTTGGACTCCTCTCCTGGACTTTTTTTTTCAATGTCACTAACGGTCGAAATTAGCTAGCAAGCTTAAAAAATCTTACTGAACTGGTACCCCTTGGAATAGGGGAATAACAATTAAAATATGGTGCTTGAACTGTTAGCCACTGATTTCTTCCATTTTCCCATAGTCTGTGATTTTAACTTCAACTCAGAATTCCAATCTGAAGGAGGGAAACAAGTGAGTGCAATGTTTTCTTGACTTTGAAAATATTTTGATTGGCTTTGTATAAACTGTAGCCTAGTAAAGTTTATTGATAAGATATCTGAGCTAATGTTATTACAGAATTATAACATCATCTTCACTTGGGAGTATCAATGTCAAGATAAGGTCTTGGATGTTTCTTTACAAGACCTCAGATCATATATTTCCCCTTGAATTTAAATCCTAGATGCATGCTATTTGTTCTCTAAGAATAAGTTCCAACACCAATCTCTTGTGGGAAATATTGTAGCAAGTGTTATATGGAATTCCTGCCTGTCAGGGCACACTTTGATTTTTTTTTTTTCATTAAGCATCCCAACATGCAAAAATAGAGGAAAAAAAAAACTATTTATCATCAGAAAAACCAGTGTCAGAAAAACTGCTGTTCAATTTCTAAAAGATGGAAAATAGTCTTAAATGTTTTGACAGAGAATAAAATTCACAAACAAATGGAGAATTTGTGAATAACAACAAAATTTGGAGAAATGTTACAACCCAAAAATGTTCACCAGCTGCTTAGAAAAATCAAAATTCTGGTGTTTCTTGTGGATCATTTAGTTCCACAGCACAATTATTACAATAGTCAATAGCAAATGGGAGCCCAAAAAGAAATAGTGTATTAGTTAGGGTAGGCTAAATTGATATTAACTAAAGGACTCCCAGTATATCATGCCAAAACATAATGGACATTTAGATTTTATTCGTGTATGTCCAAGGAAGAGATCTCGCTCCATGGGCAGCTCACTGCCTCATGGTGGTTCAAGGATCCAGACTTCTTCCATACTGTGGCCCCACCATCCCTTCCTCATCTGCTTCTACAACCTCTGCCTGGGTGGAGGACACTTCTCTTCCTCTCATATCTCATTCCTTGTTGAGAAATAGTCACTGGGTCCTTTGCTGGATGACTGCATCCCAGCGACCACTGTTTACCAAGAAAGGGGAAATGGATTCTAGAGATCAAAAGCCATTTCTGCCAGAGAGTAAAAGATACACACTATTTAATATTAATGTCCACCAGCATCTGAATAAAAGGAGTTATATTTCTATGACATGTCAGAGGTTGCTCGTTGTCCCTCAAATCAATTCTCCTCTTTTTCTATTATATTAGGGCCCTTGAATTTAACTGAGTACATGGTCTCCCACACTAAAGATCCCTTTTCTAACCTCCCTTATATTTAGCTGTATTCCTGTCGTGAAGTTCTGGCCAAAGGGAGGAGCCTGGAAGTGGAGTGTACTATTTCTAAGCCATGCCCTTGAAGGGAAGAGGGATACTCTCTCCTTCCCATCTATTTCTCTTCCTTCTAACTAAGATGTGATAAGCCAAATGACCTGGTAAGCCATCTGGGACGCTGATGAGAGCAAAACCCTTGGTAACACAGAGCAGAAAGATTCAAGTCACCCAGATTTTCATGACATACCAGCCTACTTACGCCCAGACAGTTAAATGAGAGAGAAATACACTTCTATCTTGTTTAAGTCACTGTTTTTTATAAATCTCCATTGCAGATGCCAAACCTATAACTAATACATATGGCAAACAATATGGAATTCTGCTCATCCCCGATTCAACATTTAAAATGTCATAAAAAGGGAACGAAAAAAAGGAACTCAGCCAAAGATAAAAAATATAAGTGTATTGATTCCAGCTATACAACATGAATTGAACTAGATATGAATGGTCTTTCTCATTAAATGTGTGGCTACTGAAGGTGAGATAATAATAAAAATAATCTCCATTCTTGCTCAAAGGCTAAATCCATCCTTATAATATTTATGAAAACTGTTCCTCAGTTTATTTAGACAATTGCCTGAAAATGTTCTGGAGGGTTTCTCTGTATTTCCCTGGAATATAATATGGCAGTACTTACCAATAGAAGGATATTTATCCCATCAGACCAACTCAGACTTCAGGTACCCTCCAGCATGTATAATTACTCACTCTTCACAGACAGATACACCGGTGCATACAGTCTTGGTTATCTAGTTGACCTAATGCTCCAGGTGAACTACATCTTTGATTTTGAGTTTGGTATTGTTTGTAAGAGATGGTTAGGACTGTTGCTATTCAGGGTTGGGGTGTGGTGTTCTACCAAGAGATAAAGGTATTTCTAGTGCCGCCAAGAGAACGTAAAATGAAGGACCAACACTGACTAAGCTCAGAGATAGGGAACAAAAGGATGGGAAGCAAAGACCTCACCAGAAAATTCCCTCTGATCCTTAATCAGGAAGTTTATCAGGTGTGTGTGTGTGTGGTCTGTGCATGTGTTGCTTTCTTTCAGCACCAAGAGTTAGAGTTGCTTAGAAGGAGACTATAATACAACCCATGACTTACCTGGGCTTGCGCCTCTCATGGTCTTAAAAGAGTCACATATTGATACACCTTTAAGCTTTTCTGGAGCTTTCTTAGATAAAATATTACTAAGGGTTACAGATTATGAAGTTAAAATACTGCCACATTATATTCTAGGGAAATAC
This sequence comes from Callorhinus ursinus, assembly GCF_003265705.2. Lineage (NCBI taxonomy): Eukaryota > Metazoa > Chordata > Mammalia > Carnivora > Otariidae > Callorhinus > Callorhinus ursinus. Next base: position 5,577,437 of record NW_027397067.1, read on the forward strand.
AGAAAAATAGTGTTGAAACAATAACTTCCTAGCAGCGAGCGAGCCTCCCTGTGAAGGCTCACATCTGGGGCAAGGAGACTTGCTTCCAGTCTCTCTCTAGGGGGCTGAGTCCATGGGAATGGTGATCTCTTCATTAGCAGCCTCCTTGCCCTTAGGAGCTCCTACTCACTAGCCCCTTTCCCTCTGGGGAATGGAGGAATTGTTGGTGACAACACATCCTAGTTTCCTCCCTCTATATATCAAGCACCAATTATTGTTTTCTTTGTGATAAGCTAAGCAAACTGATCCAGTCACATCTAAAAGGAGAAATAAATTCCTGTCTTAATTTATGAAATATAGTGTATTTTGGGGGGCACCTGGGTGGCTCAGTCATTAAGCGTCCGCCTTCGGCTCAGGTCATAATCCCAGGGTCCTGGGATCGAGCCCCACATTGGGCTCCCTGCTCCGCAGGAAGTCTGCTTCTCCCTCTACCAGTCGCCCTGTTTGTGTTCCCTCTCTTGCTATGTCTCTCTCTGTCAAATAAATAAATAAAATCTTTAAAAAAAAAAAAGGAAAGAAATATAGTGTATTTTTGTACAAGGGTCATGCTTGGGCTCTGGAGTCAGACAGAGTGGATGAAAATCCTAACACAACAATCCTAAAATAACATAAGCCAACCTGTACTTCACAGTTACTATATGTTCTCCAAACAATCCTATGTGGTAGGTCCTGTTGTTAGCCCACTGTTCAGGCAGGACTTGAATCTGCATGATTTTCTGTTAAGAGCTGTGTTTCCCACCATGATGCTACACTGCCTCCCAACTCTTTGACCTATGAGCTATGGCTCTGAATTCAGCTTCCTGGGTAAAATGAAAAGAATAATAGCATCTACCCCATAATACTATCAAGAGAATTTAATGAGCCAATCCTTACAGAAGTTCTGAGAATGACACTTAGCATATGGAAAGTGGTCAAGAAATTTCAGCTAAAAAAACACTAGCTTATGCAAACCAATCCATCCAATTATTACTAGACATCAAGTTATCACTGAATATTCACCGAAGTCATATAGGCTTCCATGTATGACAAGAATGCTTTCAAAGCTGTGTCAAATCCTGCCCATGGCGTATAATTGAAAAGAGGCCAAGACAGTAGACACTGTCAAGGAATTGTTGTTGATATTAGGTGTGATAATGGCACCATAATTATCTAAGAAAATGTCCTTTTCTTGGGATGCATACTGAGCTGTCTTAAATACAATGACAATTCTCCAGCATTAAGGCAAAAGAAAGGCAGTAGTTGAACTAAATATAGCAAAATGTTTATGGTTATAAACATGGGTGATGTGTATGTACTTATTATACAATGTATATTTGACTTTTCTCAAAATAAAATAAATAAATAAATAAATAAAGCATCATGTAAAGTTTTGCAGAACTGATTCTTCAACTTCCCTCAGCAGAGTGCCATGATTTTTAGGTCATGGGGTTCTGCAGAGGAACCTCAGGGCTGGAGGCCAGAGCAGGCAGGACAGAGTTCAGGAGCCTTTGCCACCTACAACAAGAGTTGCTCCATGTTCACCTCTTCTCTTTAATGGAAAGCCATGTAAGAGTTTGTTTACATGGGAAGGAGGCTAAGGAATCATCCAACTGACCTGGCCCCCTTACTCTTCCTTTTCACAACTTTCAGACCTTGAGAGCCCTCCCACTTCCCAAAAGCCCACGTTTTTGAATCTCCTGGTATCCGTTATATTGCACACCACCTTTGATTTCAGTTTTCTACCAGCTCCAATAATTTTCCCTCATTTCCAGAAGATTCTAGCTCCTGGTTTACTGTCACTATGACCATCACCTTCATTTTTGATAGCTTTAATACATATATAAATGATGCTTCCCACCCTCTGGACTCTCAGTTTCTTGAATCTTCCCCTCCAACGGTTGTGTTATTTACTTTGCCTCAGATGTCAAAGCCAGCAGACCCTGCCCCCCCATTAGCCAATTTCATGACTAACGCTTTCCAAACACAACCTGCCAACCCCTCCAATACCTTCCACCCCATTCACCTTCCAACACCCCTGGGATGTCTTGCCTTTTTCATTAAACTTGGTTATCTTAATACCTACATTCTCCTATTTCTCTAATTTAAGTCTCAGGGTCAGTTACTCTAATATAGCCTTTAGATGTGGTCCCAACTCTCTTGCCTTCCCCACACTATGTGGTAACTGTTTGGCAAACCACCCATTAAATTCAACCCTGTGCTTACTTGATCCCTGCATCTATGTAGCTGAACATGGCTGAAGAAATACCCACAACCATGTTGACTCAGGTTCCACTGAATTCAAGAATACAAATCTCAAGTGGGGCCTCCAGTGGCAGGTATACTACATTCTCCTGGAGCATGCACTCTTCATCCTCTTAGACTGTCAGTAGCCTTAATCTTACTCCTCAATCTTTGAAAACCCCCTTGACCACTTCACTCTCAGCTGATGACCTTGCTGAGCAACACAAAGAGAACCTCTGGAAACTGTAAATTCATGTTTACCCAGAATCTATGAATATGACCTTGTTTGGAAATAGGATCTTTGCAGGTATACTCAAGTTAAGATGAGATCATATTACCTTAAGGTGGTTCTTAAATCCAATAAGACCAGTGTCCTTATAAGAAGACAAGAGATGCAGAAACATAGAGGAGACACACAGAGAGATTGCTATGTGACAATGGAGACAGAGAATCGAGTGGTGCATCTACAAACCAACAAAGGTCAAGAATTTCTAGCAACCACCAGAAGCTAGGAAACAAGCTTGAAACAGACTCCCCCCTCAGAGTGCTCCAGAAAGAGCTAACCCTGCTGACACCTTGATTTCAGCCTTCTGGCCTCTGGAGCTATGAGAGAAAAAAATTGCATTGTTTTGTGCCCCAGTCTGCACTACTCCATTGTAGTAGCCCCAATAAACTCACACAAACTCCACTCATCCATAGAATTTCATCTACAAATGTTTCCTCCCTTCTTGTTAATATAAATAAGTTCTCCAGACCCTCTAAAAATCAATCTCTCTGTCAGGTTGATCCTACATCCTCTCACATACTCAGGAACACCTCTCTCCTTTTATTTGCTCCTTAGCAAAACTTGAAATCGCTTTTTATAACCACCCTGTTTCACCTCCTTCTCTCCCATTCTCTCTCAAATCTATTCCCATGAGGTTTTTGCCACTTATGAAACTGCTCTTGCCAAGACCACCAATGATGTCAATCTGCTTAATCCAGTGATCTATTCTCAATCCTCATCTTATTGGATGACAAGCAGTATCTGACACAGCTATTACTCTCTCCTGGTTGACAACACTCTCTTCATTTAGCTTCCAGAACAATACAGTCTCTTGTTTTCCTTCTTTGTTACTGGTGGTTTCTCCTCAGTTCCCCTTACTGGTTCCTCCTGCTTTCCCAATCCTTTACTGTAGAACGCCCCAGAAGATGTCCCTTGGTCCTCTTCTCTGTCTATCCTCAATCTTATTAGTGACAGCACAGATTTAAATACTCTCTGTAGAGGGGAGGAGCAAGATGGCAGAGGAGGAGGGGACCTGGGTTTCATCTGGTCCCAGGAATTCAGCTGGATAGGGATCAAACCATTCTGAACACCTACAAACTCAACAGGAGATCGAAGAAAAGAATAGCAACAACTCTCTGAACAGAAAAGCGACCACTTTCTGGAAGGTAGCACGTGCAAAGAAGTGAATCCAAGGCGATATTCGGGAGGATAGACGGTGGGGGCGGGGGCCTCCGTTGGCCGCTTCTGACAAGTGATAACAGCTGCAGAGCACATAATCAGAACTTTTAGAAGTCGGCTCTGCTGAGGGACATCACTCCAGTGGCTAAGCGGGGGGTGGCACCCTCACTGGGACAGTGTGGTCTCAGGACCCTCGGGGTCACAGAAAGACCAGGGGTGCCTGAGTGTGGCAGAGCTCCCAGGTATTGGAGCAGGGAAGCTGGCTGCAGAGACAGAGCCAAGGAGTGGGCTCTCAGCTCACGGTTGCCATAAACCGTGATCCACGGCACAGTTGGGCCACTGCTCCTCCAGCAGGGACCCAACAAGCGTCAGATCCAGGGAAACTCCCCTTTCTCCCCCGAGAGGAGCAGTGCGGGAGCACACCACAGGGATCTGCTGGGTTTAGAGACTCCACACGGGGTCGGGTGCCAGAGATAGAAACGCTCTGTCACAGGCCAGATGAGCATGGAGTGCGGCCAGAGACCAGGGAGATGGGAGTGACTGACTGCTTTTCTCGGGGGGCTCACTGAGGAGTGGGGCCCCGAGTTCTTGGCTCCTCCGGGGTGGAGATTGGGAGGCTGCCATTTTCACTCTCATCCTCCAAAGCTGTACGGAAAGCTTGCAGGGAACAAAAGCTCCCGAGAGCAAACCCAAGCAGATTACTTAGCTGGGACCCAGCAAGGGTGGGGCAATTCTGCCTCCCGCAAAGACATTTGGGAACCACGGCAACAGGCCCCTCCCCCAGAAGATCAGCAAGAACAGCCAGCCAAGACCAAGTTTACTGATCAATGAGAAAGGCAGAACTCCAGGGCTAGAGAAATACTGCACATAGAACTCATGGCATTTTAGCCCATGATTCTTTAGTCTTTCAAGTTAATTTTTTTAATGTCTTTTTTTTTAATTTTTCGTTTTCCCTTTTTCAACCAACATCTTATCAATCCCTTTTTTAAAAAATTTTTTATTTTTCATTTTTAGAGTCATATTCTATCCCATCATAGTAGTTACACTTATTTTTGGTATATATATAAATTGTTCTCTCTTTAAAATTTTGAGATACAGATTCTTCTAACAGATCAAAATATACCCTAAATCTCTAGTGTATGGTTTTGTTCTAGTCTCCTGCCTGATTACATTCTCTCCCTTTTTTTTTTAATCCTCTTCTTTCTTTTTTCAACCAACTTCTTATCTTATCAATTCCTTTTATAAAATCTTTCATAATTTTCATCTTTACAGTCATATTCCATCCCTTCATTATATTAACCCTTATTTTTGTACATATATAAGTATTTCTTTCTTTAAAATTTTGGGAGGCACTTTCTTCTAACAGACCAAAATACGCCCAAAATCTAGTGTGTGGCACTGATCTATGCACCAGCCTGATCATATTTGATCATATTCTGGGTTTTTTTGTTTGTTTTCTTTTGTTTTTGTTTGTATTTATCTTTTTCTTTTTCTTTTTTTCTTTCTTCCCCTTTCTTTTCCCCCGGTTTCAGGTCTTTCCTGATTTGTTTAATGTATATTTTCTGGGGACGTTGTTACCCTGTTAGCATTTTGTTCTCTCATACATCTATTCTCCTCTGGACAGAATGACAAGATGGAAAAAATCACCTCAACAAAAAGAACAAGAGGCAGTACCGACTGCCAGGGACCTAATCAATAAGGACATTAGTAAGATGTCAGAACTAGAGTTCAGAATGATGATTTTAAAGATACTAGCTGGGCTTGAAAAAAGCATGGAAGTTATTAGAGAAACCCTTTCTGGAGAAATAAAAGAACTAAAATCTAACCAAGTCGAAATCAAAAAGGCTATTAATGAGGTGCAATAAAAAAAATGGAGGCTCTAACTGCTAGGATAAATGAGGCAGAAGAGAGAATTAGTGATATAGAAAACCAAATGAAGGAAAATCAAGAAGCTGAGAAAAAGAGGGATAAACAACTACTGGATCACGAGGGATAAGTGATACCATAACACGAAACAACATTAGAATAATTGGGACCCAGAAGAAGAAGAGAGAGAGGGGCAGAAGGTATATTGGAGCAAATTATAGCAGAGAACGTCCCTAATTTGGGGAAGGAAACAGCCATCAAAATCCAAGGGACACAGAGAACCCCCCTCAAAATCAATAAAAATAGGTCAACACCCCAACATCTAATAGTAAAAATTACGAGTCTCAGAGACAAAGAGAAAAATCCTGAAAGCAGCTTGGGAGAAGAGATTTGTAACCTACAATACAAACATTGATTGGCAACATACCTATCACCAGAGACCTGGCAGGCCAGAAAGGACTGGCATGATATATTCAGAGCACTAAATGAGAAAAATATGGAGCCAAGGATACCATATCCAGCTAGGCTGTCATTGAAAATAGAAGGAGAGATAAAAAGCTTCCCAGACAAACAAAAACTAAAGGAATTCGCAAACACAAAACCAGCCCTACGAGAAATGATGAAAGAGAGAGCCTAAAAGTAACATAGACCAGAAAGGAACACAGACAATATACAGTAACAGTCACCTTACAGGCAATACAATGGCACTAAATTCATATCTTTCAATAGTTACCCTGAATGTAAATGGGCTAATGCCCCAATCAAAAGACACAGGCTATCAGATTGGATAAAACAACAAGACCTGCTGATATGCTGTCTGCAAGAGACTCATTTTAGACCCAAAGACACCCCCAGATTGAAAGTGAGGGGGTGGAAAACCATTTACCATGCTAATGGACACCAAAAGAAAGCTGGGGTGGCAACCCTTATATCAGACAAATTAGATTTTAAACAAAAGACTGTAATAAGAGATGAAGAAGGACATTATATCTTACTTAAAAAGTCTATCCAACAAGAAGATCTAACAATTGTAAATATCTATGCCCCTAACATGGAAGCAGCCAATTATATAAGCCAATTAATAAAAAAAGCAAAGAAACACATTGATAACAATACAATAATAGTGGGGGACTTTAACACCCCCCTCATTGAAATGGACAGATCATCTAAGCAAAAGATTAACAAGGAAATAAAGACTTTAATGACACAATGGACCAAATGGACTTCACAGATATATTCAGAACATTCCATCCCAAAGCAACAGAATACACATTCTTCTCTAGTGCCCATGGAACATTCTCCAGAATAGATCATATCCTAGGTCACAAATCAGGTCTCAACTGGTGCCAAAAGACTGGGATCATTCCTTGCATATTTTCAGAACACAGTGCTTTGAAACTAGAACTCAAAAACAAGAGGAAAGTCAGAAAGAACTCAAATCCATGGAGGATAAAGAGCATCCTACTAAAGAATGAATGGGTCAATCAGGAAATTAAAGAAGAATTTTAAAAAATTCATGGAAACCAATGAAAATGAAAACACAACTGTTCAAACTCTTTGGGATGCAGCAAAGGCAGTCATAAGAGGAAAGTATATAGCAATACAAGCCTTCCTCAAGAAACAAGAAAGGTCTCAAATACACAACCTAACCCTACAACTAACGGAGCTGGAGAAAGAACAGCAAATAAAGCCTAAACCCAGCAGGAGAAGAGAAATAATAAAGATCAGAGCAGAAATCAATGAAATAGAAATCAAAAGAACAGTAGAACAGATCAACAAAACTAGGAGTTGGTTCTTTGAAAGAATTAACAAAATGGATAAACCCCTGGCCAGACTTATCCAAAAGAAAAGAGAAATGACCCAAATCAACAAAATCATGAATGAAAGAGGAGAGATCACAACCAACACCAAAGAAATACAAGCAATTATAAAACTATATTATGACCAAATATATGCCAGCAAATTAGACAATCTGGAAGAAATGGATGCATTCCTAGAGATGTATCAACTACCAAAACTGAACCATTAAGAAACAGAAAAATTGAACAGACCTATAACCACTAAGGAAATTGAAGCATTAATCAAAAATCTCCCAAGAAAAGCCCGGGGCCAGATGGCTTCCCAGGGGAATTCTACCAAACATTTAAAGAAGAATTAATACCTATTTTTCTGAAACTGTTACTAAAAATAGAAATGGAAGGAAAACTTCCAAACTCATTTTATGAGCCCACCATTACCTTGATCCCAAAACCAGACAAAGACTCCATCACAAAGGAGAATTACAGACCAATATCTCTGATGAACATGGATGCAAAAATTCTCACCAAAATACTAGCCAATAGGATCCAACAGTACATTAAAAGGATTATTCACCACGACCAAGTGGGATTTATCCCTGGGTTGCAAGATTGGTTCAACATCCACAATTCAATCAATGTGATACAATACATTAATGAAAGAAAGAACAAGAACCATATGATCCTCTCAATAGATGCCAAAAAATCATTTGACAAAGTACAGCATTCTTTCTTGATCAACACTCTTTAGAGTATATGGATAGAGGGAACATACCTCAATTCAGAAAAGCCACCTATGAAAAACCCACAGCAAATATCATTCTCAATGGGGAAAAACAGAGCTTTCCCCCTAAGGTCAGGAACACGGCAGTGATGTCCACTATCACCACTGCTATTCAACGTACTAGAAGTCCTAACCACAGCAATCAGACAACAAAAAGAAATAAAAGGCATCCAAATCAGCAAAGAAGAAGTCAAACTCTCACTCTTTGCAGATGATATGATACTTTATGTGGAAAACCCAAAAGACTCCACCCCAAAACTGCTAGAACTCATACAGGAATTCAGTAAAGCAGATGGTATGATACTTTATGTGGAAAACCCAAAAGACTCCACCCCAAAACTGCTAGAACTCATACAGGAATTCAGTCAAGTAGCAGGATATAAAATCAATGCACAGAAATCAGTGGCATTCCTATACACCAACAACAAGACAGAAGAAAGAGAAATGAAGGAGTTGATCCCATTTACAATTGCACCCAAAACCATAAGATACCTAGGAATAAATCTAACCAAAGAGGCAAAGAATCTGTACTCAGAAAACTATAAAATACTCATGAAAGAAATTGAGGAAGACACAAAGAAATGGAAAAACGTTCCATGCGCATGGATTAGAAGAACAAATGCTGTGAAGTTGTTAATGCTACCTAGAGCAATCTACACATTAATGCAATCCCCATCAAAATACCACCCACTTTTTTCAAGGAAATGGAACAAATGATCCTAAAATTTGTATGAAACCAGAAAAGACCCCGAATAGCCAGAGGAATGTTGAAAAAGAAAAGCAAAGCTGGTGGCATCACAATTCCAGACTTCCAGCTCTATTACAAAGCTGTCATCATCAAGACATTGTGGTACTGGCACAAAAACAGACACATAGATCAGTGGAACAGAATCGAGAGCCCAGAAATGGACCCTCAACTCTATGGTCAACTAATCTTCAACAAAGCAGGAAAAAATGTCCAATGGAAAAAAGACAGTCTCTTCAACAAATGGTGTTGGGAAAATTGGACAGCCACATGCAGAAGAATGAAACTGGACCATTTCCCTACACCACACACAAAAATAACCTCCGAATGTTTGAAAGACCTAAACGTGAGACAGGAGTCCATCAAAATCCTAAAGGAGAACACAGGCAGCAACCTCTTCGACCTCAGCTGCAGCAACTTCTTCCTAGAAACATCGTCAAAGGCAAGGGAAGCAAGGGCAAAAATGAACTATTGGAACTTCATCAAGATAAAAAGCTTTTGCACAGAAAAGGAAATAGTCAACAAAACCAAAAGACAACCAACAGAATGAGAGAAGATATTTGCAAATGACATATCAGATAAAGGGCTAGTATCCAAAATCTATAAAGAACTTATCAAACTCAACACCCAAAGAATAATTGATCCAATCAAGAAATGGGCAGAAGACATGAACAGACATTTTTCCAAAGAAGACATCCAAATGGCCAACAGACACATGAAAAAGTCCTCAACATCGTTCGGCATCAGGGAAATTCAAATCAAAACCTCAATGAGATATCACCTCACACCAGTCAGAATGGCTAAAATTAACAAGTCAGGAAATGACAGATTTTGGCAGGGATGCAGAAAAAGGGGAACCCTTCTACACTGTTGATGGGAATGCAAGCTGGTGCAGCCACTCTGGAAAACAATATGGAGGTTCCTCAAAAAGTTGAAAATAGAGCTACCATACGATCCAGCAATTGCATTACTGGTTATTTACCCCAAAGATACAAATGTAGGGATCCGAAGGGGTACGTGCACCCCAACGTTTATAGCAGCGATGTCCACAATAGCCAAACTGTGGAAAGAGCCAAGATGTCCATCAACAGATGAATGGATAAAGA
>NW_027397067.1:5592436-5601846 GCF_003265705.2 Callorhinus ursinus
TCAGGAAACAAACTGAGGGTTGCTGGAGTGGTGGGGGGGTGGGTGGGATGGGGTGGCTGGGTGATAGACATTGGGGAGGGTATGTGCTAATCAGAGCGCTGTGAATTGTGCAAGACTGTTGAATCACAGATCTGTACCTCTGAAACAATACATTATATGTTAAAAATAAAAAAGAAGAAGAAGAAGATAGCAGGAGGGGAAAAATGAAGGGGGGGAAATCGGAGGGGGAGACAAACCATGAAAGACTATGGACTCTGAAAAACAAACTGAGGGTTCTAGAGGGGAGGGGGGTGGGGGGATAGGTTAGCCTGGTGATGGGTATTAAAGAGGGCACATTCTGTGTGGAGCACTGGGTGTTATACACAAACAATGAATCATGGAACACTACATCAAAAACTAATGATGTAATGTATGGTGATTAACATAACATAATAAAAAAAAATACTCTCTGTACACCAAAAGCTTCCAAATGCACCTCTCCAGAGAAGACTTCATTCCTGCACTCCTGACTCATATGAACTACCTATTTGGTATCTCCATTAGGATGTCTAACACATACATATTAAATCAACATGTTCAAACTGAGCTCTACCCACAGCCTTTCCCATGTTAAGGGATGGCAATTCCACCCTCTAACTGCTCAAGTCTAAAGTTAGGAGTAAGCTTTAGATCTACTGCTTCTCACATTCCACCTTCAATATTCAAGAAATCCTACTAGTTCTACCTTCAGAGGACACCCAGTTTCTGGCCACCTATACCAGCTCTGTCACTACCACTTAAATTTCCAACACCACATCTCTCCTCTGGGGAGGTAACAACCCATTGTGGATTTCCTTGCATCTGCCCTTGTCCCATCCCCTACAACCAATTGTCTGTACCAAAGTCAGAATGTATCTGTCCAAAACAGTTGCCCATTTTACTCAGATTACAAGCCAAAGCTCTTACAGTGACCTCTAAGGCTCTGTGTGGTCTGTCGCTTGCTATCTTTCTGACCTTCTCTCCTCCTGCTCTACCGATATGCACAGCTCAACACAATGGATTCCTTACTTCAACATACTGGGCTCACTCCTCCACGTGGCTTTTATTCACTCTCTTTCCTTCACCTAGGACACCCTTCTCCAAGGAAGCCACTTGGCTAATCCTCTCACCTCCTTCAAGTCTTTGATCAGATCTTCCCTCCCCTACAGAGCCTACGCCAATTTCCATACTTATGCTGCAAACTGCTTTCACTCACCTCCTGTGCTTTTGACATCCTTTACCTTCTCTACTCTTTCTATTTTATCTACAGGCCTCATCATCTTCTAACATACTGTGATTTACTTGTTATTTTTATTAATTATCACATTTCCCTGCACTAGATGTCAAGCTCCTTGAGGGAAGAGTGTTTGTCTGTTTTTGCTCATTGCAAATCCCCGGCATCTAGAACAGAGCCTGGTTCATCATACTGATGGGGTCTGTGTGGCAGCTCCATCACTGATCTGGCCGAATCTGCGGTTATATGATCTAATTCTAAGGTAATGGATGGATCGCCTAACCCTCCATAATACTTCCATAAATATAATCTCAGTCAATTTGAGTTTTTTAAATATTTTATTTATTTATTTATTTATTTGAGAGAGAGAGAGAGAGAGAGCATGAGATGGGGGAGGGTCAGAGGGAGAAGCAGACTCCCTGCTGAGCAGGGAGCCCGATGCGGGATTCGATCCTGGGACTCCAGGATCATGACTTGAGCTGAAGGCAGTCGCCTAACCAACTGAGCCACCCAGGCGCCCCAGTCAATTTGAGTTTTAATGGGTTCAGGATTTTTAGTATTAAGTACTTGAAATGCAGCTAAATGTGGAACCATATACCTGAACTGAGAGTTCATCTGGGGTAAGCATTGATAGCCTTTTATGACCATATATATGTCTAACAGGAATACCATTTACACTTGAAGACAGACCAAGGGAGCACCATTACCATGCCAGAAATACACTTCAAATCTTTATTAACACATAGAAAAAGTGAGTGATGAAGACCACACAAAGTACTGCTGCATACAACACGGTTAAAATATTTTAACTTAGAAAAAATTACCTAAACTAAATGCTGGCCATAGCCGTTCAAATAAGAATCAATAAAATACCCACAGGACACCTAGCTTTGAGCAATGTTTTTTCAATGTTGTTTATAATGCCTCTACTTGTAACTTATTTATTGCAACACAACCTCATGATTCTAGATATATATAGTAATTGATAAATCAGGATATTTAATTAGTTATTGTCCTATGAATTGAAATAGGTCAAATGGTGGGGAAGGAAAACTAGATGAATCAGAGATAAAATTTCCTGTTGTGATTCATTAGGGAAATTCAAACTTAGAAAGAGCCATGAACTATTTATGCTACAAAGGGCATCAGTCAAGGACAAAGAATGTCAATGTTAAACCCAAAGCAAGGTGCATGTGTGTTGAGACTAACAATTTTTTTTAGGATTTTGTTTATTTATTTGAGAGAGAGAGAGAGAGCACAAGCCAGGGGGAAAGGCAGAGGGAGAAGCAGACTCCCCGCCAAGCAGGGAGCTCAACTTTGGGCTCAATCCCAGGACCCTGGGATTATGACCTGAGCCGAAGGCAGATGCTTAACCAACTGAGCCACCCAGGCACCCCGAGAATAACAAATTTTTTATATTCTCTAAGTGTTGCATTATTTCCCTGGTTTAGCCAGGGGAATAGGCATCCATGTAAAAAAAAAAAAAAAAAAAAAAGGAGCAGATCTTCAGGTATGTGGTAAATTTAAATCCCATCTTAAGTATCTTGCTACTTCCAAACAACCTGTGTAATAAGTATAGTGGCAGACCCTGAGCTTTGTTAATAAAACTAATAATAAGGGGTTCCTGGGTGGCTCAGTAAGTTGAGCATCAGACTCTTGATTTCACCTTAGGTTATGATCTCAGGGTTGTGAGATCGAGCCCCTTGTTGGGCTCTATGCTGGGCGTGGAGCCTGCTTAAGAATTCCCTCTCTCCCTCTGCCCCTCCCCTCACTCACACACTCTCTCTCTACTCTCTAAAAATAAAAAAATCAAATAAAAAAATAAACTAATAACAAAAGCTGACAATGGCCAACTTGAAGATGTCATTCAAAGTGTTTTTCCCATTAAAGGATCTGTGGAACACTTCTAGGAGCTCTTTAAAATATATTTTGTATATATTATACATAAATTATATACATTTATTTATCTGTTACATTACTATATAGATATATATTTATAGAAGGCTTCTATGCTATATTATATATAGCATATATAATCATAAAATATATATCATATATATACATATACACACTATCTGAGCAAAGTATTTCAAATATTGTGGAGGGTGAACCACTTTTTGTGCCATTACTGATCTGGTTAACTACTTAATCTGAACACTTTTAAACTGTAAGACAGACCCAGAACTTGGATTAAAAGGCTGTTCTCCCAATAATCTTCAATGCAATAGTGTCACTCAAATATTGAATGCACCAGACATTCCTACTTCACTGTCATAAATGTAGCATCAAACACTGTAATGACAAGCAAAGGCAGCCTATGTTACATGCCCAAGTGCAATGGAATAATCATGAACTGCTGTAATCATTTTGTGTGTTTTTCATCATGCTTTTGATTGTGTCACATTTCTTGTATTCCACATATTTATTCTCATTAGAAATTTCACTTTACATCAAATGTCACACCAAATAATGCCATCGATCCATTGTCCTTTAAAGGAAAAATAACACCTAAGACTGATGTGAGTTTATGCTAATAGGTATGTACAGGTGTTCCATATGCAGCACCAAAGTAGGATGTTACATTGAACCATAGAGAAGAATGCATCTGGGTCCTTTTTCTATCTCTGTATTCTTTTTTTCTATCTTTGTCCAAAACATTAGAAGTGAATCCCAATTTCAGGGTTAGATATATTTTTCCATATGATATATCATCCAAAGTCAGCCAGAAGAACCTGACAAGTATGAATATGCCAACGCCTAAACTCATTCATTTGAAAAAGATTGATCTCGGGTACCTGGTGGCTCAGTCGGTTGGGCATCTGCCTTCGGCTCAGGTCATGATCTCAGGATCCTATGATCAAGACCCACATCAGGCTCCCCACTCAGCAGGGAGTCTGCTTCTCCCTCTCTCTTTGCCACTCCCCTCCATTCATGCTCTCTCTCTCTCAAACAAATAAATAAAATATTTAAAAAAAAAACAAAAATAAATTGATCTCCTGCTATAGGCCTGGCAATATGTTAGGAACTAGGGATAAAGCAGGACATAAGATAAGTGTGGTTCTCAGAGTCTACAGTTCAATAGAGAATAAATATTCAATCAATATCTATTGACTGGATGAATGAACTGATGCATTTAAGTACACAAAGAGTATCATGCAGAGAAAGTACAGGCTGTGACCCGGGCCTTCAGGGGATAGAGTTCTGTGAATACTCACTGTTAGGGCCACTCCTCACACTTCATCTCTCCTTCTGGTATTTTCTCCCAATCACATATAGAACGAGTCTTAAGAGAAGAAGCAGGTTGCAAATGAGGTCAATATTGAAGATGACTCCCCAGTTTTCCCGCTATCTGAAGTCTGTCTTTACCTAGCAACTCAGGGGTGTTCAGTAGGGCAGAAAAGTAGTGAGGCAGTGCAAGCTGCCCACAGATTGAGAACCAGTACACAACACACTAATTTTGGAAACCTGTGCGTAGCTCCCATCCAGTGATGGAAGTCATCCTACCTCTCCATAATCTCCTCTCAGATGGCTCCAGACCTCTATTCTGCAACATGGACAGTTGGTACTCTACACATAAAACTTATTTCTGTATCTTCTTATGCTTCTCACTGTTTTGTTCTGTGTAGCTTTGCCTCCCAGACTAGACAGAAGCCCCTCAAAGGGAGATATCTTAATTTTTACCACCTGCTTTCAGGGCTTCTCAAAGACTTCATGACTACTAAACAAGTTTACAATGGATTGATTTCTATCAAAACAGCCTCTCATGCAACCTACTTTAGTACATCCTATACATAATCTAATCCGGCCATAATGTCTTGTACCATCCCCCAAAAGCAGAGATTCTTGGATTCCTCTCATAACTACAACATAATAACTCATTCCGTTAATAATTATCATACTCTGCTGGGCAGATTGTACCAGATCCTGGAACGTAATCAATTAATATTGAGCACTGAGTGTTATTAGTATGTGTTCTTGCTAATCAGGACTAGCATTCTCCCATCTGAGGCCAACCTGTAAGCATTCTCTTAAATCTCTGCCTAACTGCCTTCCAAACTGGGAATACTATATTCGAAGCACATTATAAACAATGCAGACTAGTTGTGTCCAAAACTGCTCATTAATCCTGACTTTTTCATGAAAAAATATTCGTGAAATTTAAAAGAATATAATAACGTGAACATGCCAAGTAAGCTTTGAGGGCTATATGTTGCATTTATTTTTTTGAAATACAAAAAATGTTACGGATCTGCAACAGGCATTTCTGGTAAAACTCTGGATGTTTTCTAGGGCATTGTGATTAAATAGTAGTTAGAGATTCTGATTCTGGATTCGTTTGTTGTTTCTTTCTTTCAAAGCCCAAAACCTTCTGGCACCCAAAACTGGCAGAGCCGCCCATCCATTTAAAGCCTTCTATCAGATTACCAGGACCGTGTGATGTCATCCACAAAGCTGGATTCCATTTACAGCAGTTTGTATCCAGTACAAAGCTTCTCATAAATAAATAGGGCTAGAGGCATGTTTGGATGGCAGAGGGCAGCCTCCTGCCCCATTCTCACTGAAAGGTGGTCCTGGTTTAGTACAGATATGGTTTACTGGCAAAAACAAAAACAAACAAACAAAAAAAACCTGAAACCAAAAACAAAAAACAAGAAGCAAAAACAAAATAAAAACACTCTGTTATCATCTAGTTAAGTGGTGGGATGTTCAGACATGAAGCATGAAGCTCAAGGAAACATTTTAGCTTAATCTTGAAGGCGAGTGATTTACTTTGTAGTGTTTCAAGGCATTTTATTTTTTTATTTTTATTTTTTGTATGGCAGAACAGCTTGTGTGCTTGGAATCACTGAGACACAAAACATCTTGTCCAAAAGACACCAAGAGAAGAAACAGAGATGAAAGGAAAGAAAAGCAGAAGGGGAGATTTTCACATGAAGCGAGAGCAATCCTCTAGGATGAGTCTAGTCACTCCTAAGGGCGAGAAGCAGAAAGAGATCCTCCTCTAAGGATATTTATTTAGATTATTTGGGGAAGTGGAGGTAGAGATCTAGAACAGGAATGTGCTGCATTAAAGAGGAATTATACCTTCTCAAACCCTGACACAGAGTACAAAGCCCTCTGGAGATGGGGCCCGAAGGGGACACACCCCGGGGAAGGACACATTCTGGGAGTGAGCATCCTGCTTCTGATGAAGAGGCACAGACAGCTTGTCTGGAAACATGAAGTACACACTTTCCAGCAAACCCTTCCCTTGTAAAGCCTGTGTTCTCTTTTTCCACCACTGAACCAGAAGCAGGCACTTGACCTTTATATTTTGAAACTAGAAGGGAAGAGTAAGTTCAAAGGGAGACTTCTATTTCAGGGCTCAGCCTTCAAATTAACTTGACTGTATTAGAAAGATGAACAGGCAGGTGTGGGTCTAAATGTGCCCTCCTGTTAGTTGTTTAAAGAATAAAGAACACTATCATTCCCACCTCTTTGCCTTGCTTTCTCCAGGAAGAATAGACAGAAAGAAATATTTTAAAAGTTAATCCTTGTGTTCTGCTATGTATTCAACAGTATGTATGTATTCAACAAATAAAAAGATCTGAAAAAAACATAGTTGGCCGTCCTCACCTTGATGATTTTTAACTTTTAGACATTATTTACACCTGAAATGTTCCTTTATACCATCCTCAGAATATGATTAACACATTCCACCTTTTGGATATGTCAAGTCTGTAAATCAGGGTTGGAATTCTCAAAACATAAATAGATAGTATGTTGAAAACTACACATGTCAGCATAATTATTACTTATTTATATTTCCTAGAAATTAATGTCCCCTCATGGTTATTTTTTTTTGTAGCGATCAAACAAAGTTTTGATTTTAGCAGCAGAATCCCTAAGTGCCTCCTGGATGTTATGACCATTAGTCATAGTATTTTAATGGACAGCTTACAGACAATTTGCCGGAACAAGGCCTTCAAGGAATCCCCCAATCTGTCTCTAGACTCCCATCCCAACTTCATATCCTACCAATCTCCCGCCCAACTTCTTTCCTTCTTCCCCACTGCACCCATCCTCCCAAAACACACACACACACACACACACACACACACACACACACACACACACACACACACACACACCAGCCTACTTGAGAGTCCCTGACCAGGCCACGCACTATCTTTCATAGCTACACACCTTAATTCAAGTCCTCCCTCCAATCTCCAATAACACCCCATCCCTCTGTCCTTCCAACAGTCTGTCTAAGAGCCTACACATTCTTCAATTTAATATTCCTTCTTCAATGGGGGCTTCTCAGAGCTGCCTCTCCCCAAATGTAATTTGAATTGCTTTTGTTTTACTTTTGAACATTCATGCCCCTCTTGCAAAATTTCACAGTGGCTGCCATGCACCTTTATTTTATGTGTGTTAGAGTGTGTGTGTGTGTGTGTGTGTGTGTCACTACCACCAGATCCCTTAAAAATGGAAATCATTTCACAAGCCACTCTGGATTTCGTCAGTGCCATGAATATAGCAGAATATCAGTAAATACTCCTGGAATTATTGGAGACGATGAAAGAAATTGCACTTACAGTTAGTTAATTCATTCGAATTGAAAAGAAATACCAGGTTACTAATACCTTATATTGACTAGTACTTTTGTATAAATGGTTTATTTTTTTAAAGATTTATTTGAGAGTGAGAGAGAGCAGGGGGAGGGGCAGAGGGAGAGGGAGAGAGAGAATCTCAAGAGACTCCACGCTGAGTACGAGCCTGACGTGGGGCTTGATATCATGACCCTGAGATCACAACCTGAGCTGAAACCAAGAGTTGGACGCTTCACTGACTGCATCACCCAGGCACCCCATAAATTGTTTCATTTAATCCCTCCAATAATCCTCTTCCCATTTCATGATAGAAAAGTGAGAATCAGAGGATTTAATTGGAGAATAACTGACATCTAGGACATTGATTGGCCAGATTAAACTGGAAAGACTGGATATAAAGTCCATAGAAGCGGGCAGGGATCTAATGCTTGCCTCAGAAACTCCCATCACGGCTAAGAAATGCATAACTAACTGCTACTGCTCTGCATTTGTGATATCCAGCGCAAACACAGGCATAGTTGCCTAAGAAGGGATAGTGAACGGTTCTGCAAAGTACAAAGGGGAAAGATCTCAGATGGAATCCCTGGCCTCCCGCTCCACCTGCTCCTGCCAGGCTTTCTCTTGCTCCCTGAACCCTCTCACCTAAGGCAGTAGTAAACAAATGGAGAAAACTAGGGTGTTTTCTAGTTCACGTGTTGAAAGTATACCTCCCCAAAGCTAATGCAATGAAGCAAATACATAATCACTCTGCATTTATTTCAGTGATGAATGGAACAGTCCCAAGAGCTGAAAGTATTCTGGGAGAGGCTAAGGGGCCCCTGACCAGGGTGCCGTAATAGAGAGTTCCACACTTAAATTAGGAAAATCTGTCATTCTCTGCCGCGTCCTTAGGAAAGGGTCCTCACAAACATCAGCGCCTCTTCTATGCCTCATGAGCCTCCTCATTCGACATACCCTCTGATATAGTTAACTCCACACCCGAGACTTGATCATGGAGAAAGAATCCAAAATGTAGATAAAGATGCACAACATTGATCACCTTCTTTATCACAGAACAACTACAGGTAATGAAAATGTCCACCCAACAATAGGGGGTTGGTTAAATAGAATAAGACAAAATATCACACAGTCATTGAAAATTATTTTTATAAAGCATGCTCAACACCTGCTAGAATTTATATTATACAGTGTTAGTTGAAAAAAATTAGAAAGCAAAAACACAGTTACGCACAATGTGTGTTCAACTGCCCTACCATATTGACTAATTTAGAGTCTGGAAAACAAGCACAATGTCCCCGGACGACAGCATATACTCTCACCATTCTATATCCTTTCTGACCTCAAACCCACAAAAAGTTATGAAAGATAAATGTTTTTGTCTTTCAACTAGTATAATTTAAAAAACTTTCTAAACAGAAGCACTTTGAAAATACATTCAATAAAAATTAAAAGATTTAATTTAAGTATGTCACCATCATTCCATAAGAAGTTATGATAGGTTTATGGGTATTTTCTTTCCTTCCTTCCTTCCTTCCTTCCTTCCTTCCTTCCTTCCTTCCTTC
>NW_027397067.1:5601856-5640617 GCF_003265705.2 Callorhinus ursinus
TTCCTTCCTTCCTTCCTTCCTTCCTTCCTTCCTTCCTTCCTTCCTTCCTTCCTTCCTTCCTCCCTTCCTTCTTCCCTCCCTCTTTCTTCCTTTTTTATCTTTTTGCCTTCTATCTCTAAACTGAGCAAGTCCAGAGATTTTGAAAACTCCACTAGTGGTAGATATAATGGAAAAGTATCATCTTCAAGATCTGTCAGCCAAGTTATTTTTAGCACCTTCCCTCTTTTCTTCTGTGTCTCTGAGAGTTAAAGTGACCCTTGTTTATGTAAAAGGATCTCAATACCAGCGTATCACCAGTACCAACATGCTTGTTCTACTAGAGCATTCCCCTAGGTCTGAGGTTAAACAAAATCCAAAATCATTATCTTTGATGCCCTGGGCAATGTGATGTCATCTTTCTCCTAAGGTGTTTATCTTTTTCTACTTTGTTTTGAATTCCTTTCCCTGAAAGACTGTCCTATTTTTATAGGTCATACCTATTTTGTGGAGAAGTTTGCTTCTCCAAAAACAAAAATTTCATTTCATTATCTTCATGATTCCACCACTTTTTAAGGACACACAAAATGCTGATTTTTCTCAAGGCTACTGTTGTAATAGGGATAAAATGTATTTGTTCCTAGCAGTTACCATGATACAAGCAGAGAAATGCTTAAACTGACTTGCTTGCCAGAGATGCTTAAGTAGATATTTTGACAACGTAGAATATTTTCCATCATGTTAAAAAAAGAAAACCTGGGTTGGTGAACACAGGTCACTTCTATAGTTGTCAGGAAAAACGTCACTATCAGTGATTGAAAATAACTTACTGTTTTTAATCAACTTAATCAGCACTGACATTCACATTGTCACTTAATTTACAATCACTGGCCCCTCCCTGATGCCAGGCACTACTGTACAGTATACAATGGTGACAAAGTTAGCATGGGGTCTGCTTCAAGGAGAGAATGGGGGAGGGAGAAGAACCAACTTAAATCAATAAAATCACTACTGGTACAATCTTTTTGCTAGATCGTTTGTTTTGAAAGTGTGAGCTTATTCCCATGGGAGTGATATATAGGGAGCTATTAGAGCATAAGGACCATAAAAAGAGGTTTGTCTTGCTTATGGGCAACACTATGTGCAAGGAAAACTGAGTGAACACAGAAAAGCTGCCCGTGGCTGAGCCAGGTCAACCAGGAAAACAAATGAACACTCATACACCTTGAGTATCTACCTGCTCCCTTGGCCGCCCCCTGATTAGGAGCAGCCACCCACAACTAACATCACACTTCCCTTCCGCATCAAACTACCTCTTTCCACCACTTGGCAACAACACACAAGCCGCACACAGACCTCTAACTCCACTTCCACAAGCAAATACTGACCTCCAAGTGGCAAAGTGCCATCACACTTCTGGCATTTATTCATGTCGCTTACTCATTTAACAAGTGTAAAGTAGGCTAGCATTTTTATTTGGATTCTATCTTCCTTTTAATGTGTCACTGACAGTCTTGAGTATTGTGCTCTGACCCCTTTCCCCATAAGCCCTGTGGTGTTAATGGTGATTTTGCATAGCGCCTTTTGGCAAAACGAAGGTTAGTAATTGCTGTTTGGAAGGAAAGATGTTAAGGAGGTAAGACAGAGAAGAACAGGGAGATCTATTTGTACGGTCAGGTCCAGGAAGGCCTTTTTCAAAAGATGACCTTGAATGAAAACCTAAAGGACACAGAGTGACCAATGCTGGGTAGGTGGGTGTCTAGAGAAGATGGAGGAACCGGCAGAAACCAAAGGCCCTCAAAAAGTGTGAGGCTGCAAGCCCCAGGGAGACCAGAGTTCCAGGTGGTAAAAAGGAAGCCAGGAGGCTGGAGTTGGGGTGGAGTTGGGTCCCAGCCTGGTTGTGAAGTGACAGATATCCACTGAGATGGAATGAGAAGCCCTCAGGGCTCTAACAGGGGAGCAGCCAGATCATGCTCTTCTGTTAGGAGGCTCTAGTAGCACATGGTAAAGTCACCAAAAGGAAGTGGGCAACAGGGAGCGCAGTGAACCTACAAACAGAAGTTGCTTTTTTCTTGGACACATAGTGACATATTCCAGAAATGGACTGGAGAAAGTCTTCTGAGTGAAGGAATGTTATGAGGCTATAAAAGGAGAAATCAAGGATGCAGTGATAAGCTACCCGATCATCTTTGGTGGCATCAACACATATCTTAACAAACACCACTGCCATCAGTCCTCCCTAAAAGCTTTGATCACATGCTATGTGCTTTACATACATGAACTCCTTCCATCTCAAGCACAGAGAGGGGATATTGCTTTGTGTCATGCATCTAGAAAGTAATAGCATGGGAATGAAAATCTGTTGGCCCTGGAGAGCCCAATCTTCCGCCCCCTCATGTACATGTGCACAGAGTGAGGAGGCCGTGCGGCAAAGTTGTCAAAGCTGGCTCTGTGCCCACTTTCCTGTGGTGTAACATATAAATAGACATATTTTACCACTTTCCTCTCTTATCCAAATAGAATGTTCTCTTCTGGTTAGAATGTTCTCTTCTGGTTGACTACAGGCAGGTACTAAATGACAGTGTGCCATTCTAGGAAAAAAGAATTGATGGTTATAAAAATGGGTCCCTTTCCCCCTGAAAGCATGCTGCTTTGCAAAGAAGCTAGGATAAAGGAGGGAGTGTTTGGACACGACATCTGGTCTATTTCTTCAGGCTAACATAGCTCCAAGGTGAGACACCTGCCATCATTACTATCTCCACGTCCATTAGGCAAACATTTACTTTGTGCTCGTCTAAAATATGACTTACCAATCTGTTAGGAAGAAAACCAAAGAAGTCAACAGGTGAATCTCCCCACAAAAGTCCAAAATGCACTATTTACACACAGCATTCTATCTTTCAAGACAGAAGATAAGGCTCCCCTCCTATATGTCAGTGTACCAGGTGCATTTAGACCTTCTTTAAAGGGAAGAACAAAAAATAATCAGGAAATCTCTTAAAATAATAGCCATAAAGAAGGAGACTGAAAACATAGTGGAAATGTGTCCAATTCTGACATTTGAGGTGAATATGCCCACCCCCATTGATTTGTCTGCCATTGAGCACTCTATTTCAAGGGACAATGACCTGGCAAGAAAGAGAAATGATGGGCAATAGTGGACCCAACCAGGGAATGCTAGACTCCGAGGACAGCAGCTGAACAATGGATGCAGACATGGGCTTTTCCCAACAC
This sequence comes from Callorhinus ursinus, assembly GCF_003265705.2. NCBI lineage: Eukaryota > Metazoa > Chordata > Mammalia > Carnivora > Otariidae > Callorhinus > Callorhinus ursinus. Next base: position 5,605,067 of record NW_027397067.1, read on the forward strand.
ACATGCCCACTGGGCCCATGCCACAGCCAACAGTGGTATGGAGTGCTACAGAAGGAAAGCTACCCACTAAACGGTGCAAGTGCAGCCTGGCCCATCTGTCATAAACATTAGGTCCAAAGGCCACAGGTGCAGACGGTACTAAAAAGTAAAAATTACACTAGGGCTGAGACCACTTGATAGAACAGGAAGAAGCAAAATCTAGGATTGGTTTCCAATCAATAAATGGGCTAACAACAGTCTATTCATCTTTAGCACCTGTTGTTTCTTCCTCTCTGGTTCACCATGAATAAAACAGTTTTATTTATAAAAGATGTTGTGTGTACCCAGGACCAGCCTTTTGCCTATTGTGAACTAGGCAAAGTTTGTCTTTGGTATCCTCCCTGGCCAGCTGGCCAATGCTACTTCCTTTCTCTCCCAGCAGGTGTCAGGACCCGCTTCCTGCGGCCAAAACACCCACCCAGAGCCTTCTCTCATTCTTCTGATTTCACAAATGTTTCTTTAACACCTAGAATGCAAATCACCACACGAAACATGAGGCGAGAGGTTGAAAGAACTGTAAACACAGCCATCGCCCATCGCTGACACACTAGTGAGAGATGCAAACACAGACACTGGTAAGCAAAGTACACACATTTTTAGTGGTCTAATAGTAGTGCAATAAAATGGCCATGAAACCCTGGAGGAAAGAAAGTCAATTCCAAATGGTGAAATTCAAAAAACCCTAGGGAAGAAGTAGAATGTGAACTATGGCTTGAAGAATGGGCAGAACTGGGAAGGATCATGACTAGCAGAAAAGATGAGGAAGGGCGCTCCAGTGGAGGGAAGGGTAAAGAAGCAAGGACATAAAATTTGGAGGGCTTAGGTAGTGGTAGAGAGGCAAAGGACCACAGTTGTTTTGAATTCTGTGTCCACCAGAGACTAGCCGTTTGAACATAAAAAAATAACTTCTCTGAGCCTTAATTTCCTCATCTGCAAAATTAAAATGCACTCAACACAATTTATTAAGGATGTTACATGGGCCAAGTTCTGTGGTGGGTGTTGAGGGTACAACTGAATTAAGAATATCTACCTCAGAGGTTTTATGTTAGGATTTAAGAAGATGTATGTGAAGAACTTAGCAGAGTATCTAGCAAAGAGTAATTAAATATATAGCTACTGATACCTATGGAGGTTGTGCTGGTAGTGATGACAATGGAGGTGGTGAGGATGGAAGAGGTAAAGTGGGTGGTGGCAGAGGTGGGGAAGTGGGTGGTGGGGGGCGGTGGTAGAGGTGAAGTGGGTGGTGACAAAAATCTTTCAGAATCTGTGATAGGGGAGGGAAATGTAGACAGGAGGCGAGTCATGTGGGGCAGCATTGCAGTCCTGAACAAGGTGCTTCAAAATGCATTTTCAATTTGTAAATCTCATTTTCTACTGACTTACCATGTGAAACTGGAGATCTTTCTTCCCCTAGGAAAAAAACTTATTCCAGAAAAAAACAAAATCACAGCCAGGAGGGCACTAATTTTACATATTTAAGGGAAATGAAAAAAAAATCACAAAACCATTAATACTTCTGATCTAATGCACACCTCTACATACTCATACTGTGTAGCACTCTCTCTCTACCTACTCAGAACAGAGGTCACAGGCTACTGCCAGAACAGTCTAAATATAATCCCCATCAGATCATTCTCCTGCCCCCAAATCTTCACAGCACCCGTTAATGCCTGATATCCTCCACCATAATGTCCCAAAGGCACCCCTTCCCTCACCTAACCTCAACAAAGGGCATCGCAGTCTGGCTACAAACATGGGCATCCTTGTCCCTTACCTGCAGCCATTCCCTTGGTAACTTCTGTCAGTTTTACCTATCAAATCCTCCTTTTGTGGGTGGTTGAGTTTTAAACCTTGCTATAATTGGCCTTCCCTCCTCCAATCTCCTGAATATAAAAAAGAAATTCCTTTAGAAAAACTTCACAATGTAGATTGGGAAGGTGAAGGTAGGGAGTAATCCTCAAAACCTATAGAAAAATGTCTTCAGAATATTCTTGGGTCATATCTCACATCTTGTGAGAATTCCAGACTACTCATCCATTCTTTCCCCACTCCAGCCTGAGCTGACTCTTTTCAGAGTCTAGCTCCCTCTCCAACCTTCTCTTTCCTTTATTTCACTTCTCAGAGACGTTTTGATTTTTGTATTTTTGAATTCCTATGCCCTTCCAGCTCTGCAAGAGGAAAGAATGTCCCTACAAGGCTTACCTTCTTCAAATACTGGGGGAGAGGAGGTCAGAATGCTAAATTTACATCTAGTAATTTTATTCCTGAAACAGTATGGCGGTTCCTCAAAAAATTAAAAACAAAAATGCCACATGAGCCAGTACTTCCGCTACTGGGTATTTACCCACAGAAAACAAAAAACACTAATTCAAAAAGATATCTGCAACCCCATGTTTACTGCAGGATTATTTACAATAGTCAAGATATGGAAACAACCCAAATGCCCATTGCTAGATGAATGGATAAAGAAGATGTGGTGTGTATACATACAATAGAATGATTACTTAGCCGTAAAAAAAGAATGAAATCCTGCCATTTGCAACAACATGAATGGATCTTGAGGATATCATGCTAAGAGAAATAAGTCAGACAAAGACAAATAGTATATGATTTCACTTACATGCCAAATCTAAAGAACAAAACAAATGAACAAATAAAAGGCAGAATTAGACCTATAAATACAGAGAACAAACTGGTGGTTGCCAGAGGGGAGAGGGCTAAGGGATAGGCAGAATGAGTAAAAGGGAGTGGGAGGTACAGGCTTCCAGTTATGGAATGAATAAGTCACAAGGATAAAGGTACAGCACAGGGAATATAGTCAGTGGTGTTATAATAGGGTTGTGTGGTGACAGATGGTAATTACACATGTGTCCTGAGCTTACATAAGGTATAAAGTTGCTGAATCACTATGTTGTACACCTGAAACTAATGTAACACTGTGTATCAACTAAACTTTAATTAGAAAAAATGTAATTTTTTAAACTTACCAAAAAAATGAAACAAAAAAAATGATAGGCTTAAAAAGATAAATGAACAAATTCACACACACACACACACACACACACACACACACACACCAATTATTCTTGTCCCAAAACTAACATGGGAGCAACCCAGCATTTAATGCACTGTCAGTGTGCTTGACTGCATGCCTCACCCACAGGCTTGTTTTCCCTCCAAGCAGGAGAAAACCTCTGTAAGCAAAGGGCCTAGAGAATACTGCTAAACGAGTGAAAATTGTACCTTTCCCCAAACCAGTCCTCTGTGCTTGGTATAAACTGTTGACTTTTAAAAATGAACATGCTGGGCAACCAAAGGGAAAAGAATCTAAAGAAACAGGACAGTGGCAATGACTCAGGACCCAGAGTGGATTAGCACAGAGAGGGGAATACAAAGCAAGGGGGATGGAAATTTTGTAAGGTGCGTCACAGGGCAAGTCTGTCATTTGAAAATGCTGTCCGATCAAATTTCTAACTATGGATGTCACAGGGTGTCCTGGCTGGGTGGGAGCGGGACTTCAAATTCTTCCAGCCAGTGGGGACCATCACCACCATGTACCCTGTACTTTCAACCAACAGCGATTCACTAAGCACCTACTATATGTCCAGGACTGTTCTAAGGGCTGGGTCAGAACAATGAACAAAAGAGACACAATCTTATTAAGCAAATAAACAACAAAGATGAACAAAACATATGTATTAAATTCAAGAAGGAGAAGAGCTTTAGAGAGCAGGGAAAGGAAACAGCCAGCGGGGTGAGTTGGTAAGAATAGGGGTAAAGGGGTGCGGTTTCGTCGGGTGGTCTGGAAGATGTTCATGTGAGGATAACATTTCAGTTAGGAAATGAGGGAGCAATGGAGCCATCGAGATATCTAGGGATGATCCCAGCACCTCATGAGTAGGCCTGGACTGTGGCTCAGGCATGCCTGAACCACATGTGATGAATGTCAAGTTCAACAGTAGAGAGAAGCCAGATTACAGAGACTGTGGTCCATGAGAAGAAGCCATCCTGAGGGAGGGAAGAGACTGACATGCAAACTGGAATTCAAACAGAAGAACCCCATGAAGCATGGTGACTATTTCAGATTCTGCGTGGCAACTAGCCAGACCTATGCTGGAGGATGAGTATTGGAATATGCTGGAATGACAGTATTCTCTATTATTCTGGAATTTGGCAATTCAAGCAAACTTGAGGAAATAAACCAAGAAACTAAGCCTATGAAACTAAATTTATGAAGACCTTTTACTAAATTACTGAAAATGATGAGACGCTTACGGAAGTATAAAAGTATGCCAAATATATAGAATATGAATACCTATAATATGTACATATACAGAAAATGGGCACAAATGAAAATAAAGTGGTAAACAGAATTTCTAACTCTTAGTACGGTTTTAAGGGACTTATACATCCACAACTTCAAAAAGGAAGTGATGTATCACTTGGCAAATTACAAACACAAAAAGACAGAGACTCTGGGGAGCAGAGCAGAATTTTCCCTCCTAACAGACACCAGACACAGTCATGGAAGGAAACAGCTTCTAGTCTAACATTTGATTTAATTCATCTAGTGGTAACTGTACATCTTTTGATAGTGTAATGGTTTAATAATCAGTTTGGCTTTCAGATAAATTATATTGATTTATCAGTTTTGAACAGCATCTACCATTACCTTGTTACAACAACGAATATTCCCCCTTATCTTTCCTCTGATTTTCTCCTGTCCTCTGAACTCTCCATGTTTATTAATAATTGTATTATGTTGATCTAAGTTTAAAGCACCCCTATTTCTGTGAACTCCATTTTCACAGGGGGTTCATCTTCACTCTCTTTAAAGAGATGGATACTCACCTCTATCCCTTCACTCCCAACTGAACAGCTGACCTTTATAACCAGATATTTTCTTCATGAACAGCTTAAAGGAACTAATTTCCCTAGTTCATGAAACTTTAAAATGTTTATTTGTTATATGTATTATGTGAATAACAACATGACTGGGTATTTAAATTCTTGAGTTCTACTTTCCCTAAAACTTTCTTTATTGCCTTTTCCTTGAATCATACTACAAAGAAGTCCAAGGACAGCCTAATTTTATTTTATGTATATATTTGTTCTTTTTTTATTGCAGTAAATTTTTCTCCTATCTCACACACACACACACACACACACACACACACACACACACGACAGCATTATTCCAATTTTGTGTCAGCACTGCCTGCCCTCCATTTTAATTTTCTTTAGCTAATTACTTCTATCTCCCCCCAACCTTTTTTCTGCATTCAAAGGAATTGTGTCAAATATCTCCTCTGTCACCCATCTGGTTTTCAAATAAATCGCTATTCTGTTTCTTGATTATTCTAATGTATTTATCAGTTCTTTGGTGGTATTTTTAGATCTTTGATTTGTTTTTAATACTAGAATCTGTTTCCATTAAATTAATTACGTGTATTTGTTAATCGATTTTGTTTCACTGAATAATCTATTTAAGTTTTTTTATTTTACTCAAAAAATTAAAAACTATCTTTATATGTATCAAAATTACACATTTACATAGTCTGGATAATGTCAGAAAGGGTTTCATTTTTTTTTTTTTTTAATAAAAGTGCCTTGTGTCTGTTCTTCTCCCTCTTCAGATGCTGCTATTTTTCCTTCTACTTAACTCTTTTGTTTTTTTACCTACATGTTTTTAAATCATATGCTTGAACTGATTTTATTTTCATCCATTAACTATGGAAAATCCACTTTGGATTTAAGATTTAGCTTTCCTTTCCCCTCTTCCACCCAGTACATGCAAGATCCTACCCCCATCCTCTGAGATAATTTTACCATAATTTTTCCCATAATTGTCCATTCATAATTCTGAATGGTCATACTAATGTCATCATTCAGGGTTGAGAATGCAGCAATTATGATTGGTTTCCCTGTTTACTCAACTTTGTGTTTTCCTGGAGAAGCAAAATAGAATAGTGGCTAAGTGCATACATTGAGTATTAAATGTCAACTACAACACTCACTGGCTTTGAAATGTTGTTTCAGTTACTTAACCTACTTGTGCTTCTATTTCCTCATATGTAAAATTCGGACAACAGCAGCTACCACAGAACAAGTTCATAGAGACGAAATGTTTAGAGGAGCCCCTTGCACATGCTAGCTGGGATTGTACGTTACTATCAGGGATGGACTTCCTGAACGCTTTGAAGCTTTAAGTTTCAAGCCTCCTCATCTTTAAAGGCCCAGGAATGCCCTCGGAAAGATCCTGGTGATGCGTTCACATGCTTATATGCTTTTTGTAAAATTTGAAAAAATAAGGGGGTGCCTGGGTGGCTCAGTCGGTTAAGCATCTGATTTGGCTCAGGTCATGATCCCAGGGTCCTGGGATGGAGTCCCGCATCGGGCTCCCTGCTCAGCGGGGAGTCTGCTTCTCCCTCTCCCTCTGTGATCTCTCTCACTCTCTCTAAAATAAATAAATAAAAATCTTTTAAAAATTTTTGAAAAAATAAAATAGTATAACCATAATTGATTAGCACCATCATCTCTGACACTCCAACGTCCCTCCCATCTCACTTCCTCCGCACACGAGAGTTTTTATTTTGCTATCATGTTTTTTATTTTCCAGAGTTCTCTTGTTCTCTAAATGTCTGGTTTCATAATTGTATCTCTAGAAATATTAATAATAGTGTATTTTTTTAAGTTTCTTTTCTCTTTGTTACTTCCATCTCCTCTAAGCTGCTTGCTCCGTTTGCTAGTTTTGCTTAGGGGCTTTCTTCATTTCTTTCTTAGCTGTTGGTATTTAAGACTGAGGGACTGAAGGGCTGAGGGGGGCTTGTTAAACTGTGAGCTGCAGGGCAGCTGGTCCTCCATTGTCAGTATCCACAGGATCTCTCTTCTCTAGCTCTTCAGCTGGTCCCATATCTTTCTGGATCTGAAAGGCCTGGCTGCTAGTATTGTAGGAGCTAAGCGAGGGAAGATAGTGTCTCAGCCTCCAGAATGCAAATACCCACTTGATCTACTTGACTTCAATGTATACAAACTCAAGTGCAACTTGGGTCCTTTGTGAGAGAGATCCTTTTGCATTATCAGCTTCAAAAAATAAACCCCATTAGGTGTTAGTCTCCAGACTGTACAGCTTGAAAGAGGGAATACTGGAGGTACCACTCTATTATATACACTTGCAATTGGAGCTCCTTATTTAAGCTCTCCTCTTTTATTCCCCACTTGTAAAATCACCAAGCACTCCCAATTTCTGAGCCTTTGAAGGATTTTGCTTTAGGTGAGCTCTCAACTTTTCACCCACTGGTTTAGAATTTAGATTTGAGGGGAATTTATCACATTATTTACCTATGATTCATCTATGTCCTAGATTCTAAAAATTTTTCAATTTCTCATTATTTCAGTGGGGGTCTGAAGGAAAGCAAAAGTAGATGTATGTGTACAAGTCACCACCTTTGCCCAGAAACCCTCCTGAATGGATTTCAGAAATACCTCATTTCTTACGTGTTATATTCCATGTTAGTCCATTTCTCTTTCCTTCCCATCCTATCTCATTCTCTCTTTCCTCTTCTCCTTTTTGTAATGTTTTGCTTGGTCATCACAGCATTTCCTTTCATTGTATACTTATTGAACTATATGGTGTTCTCAAGATCTTTTGTGTTTTTAAGATAGTTTAGGTAAATTCTTCTCTACTTACCATGCATCCTACTGTCTCTGACACCTGCCTATCTGTCCCTAAGAGCTTAGGTTCCATAGCTGGTTATTTCTTATTCTAGTGCTTTTGTTTGACTCAGCAGCATTAGGGAGGGGTTGGAAGGAGTTGTCCCCTAGGTCTGGGCATGCATGGCTGGTGGAGTAGGATTCTATATTTAAAAGTCCTGAATCAATGTTTGGTCTTCATCCTGAGAGGCAGACTGCATCATTCCCCCTAGTTCAGTGCAGCCTCAAGATACACAGTCCGCTCCAGGCATTCACTTGCCCCATTTCAGGCTTTTGCCCCAGGAACCTTCCTCATCAGTGGGAAATTAAGACGGAAAAATGCATGGGTTGAGGAGCTGGGTTGTTAGAGTATAGCAAGGGAGAAGGACTTCACGTGGGGATCCTCTGTCCTTCATCCCTTGGGCTCCTGCTACCTAAAGAATTGTTTCTTCTTTTTACTTTTGTCTTCCATTCTGCTAAATCTCTATTATTTGCTAAGATAAAGATTAGCTTTGGATGATTCTAATCTTTCTGCCTTCCTTCTGATTTTTCTTTTTAGCCTAGAAAAAGCATTGAAGTTCAGTTCTCAAGAGTCATCCACATCCTTCCTATGGCATTTATACACCCATTAAGACTTCTCTCCAAGCTGGGCAAAGGTAAAAAGATTTTTCAGATTTTCATTCACTACCTCTCCTTGCTCAAATGCTAGAGTGAGATGGAGTCTTGTTTCTTTCCCTGCTTTCTGGTTTCTTTTTTTTAAAAGATTTTATTTATTTGAGAAAGAGAGTGTATGAGGGAGAGAGCACAGCAGAAGGGAGGGGCAGAGGAAGAGGAAGAGGAAGAAGCTCCCCGCTGAGCAGGGAGCCCTAAGCCGGGCTCCATCCCAGGATCCCAGGATCCCAGGATCATGACCTGAGCCAAAGGCAGATGCTTATCCAACTGAGCCACCCAGGCACCCCTCCTGCTTTCTAGTTTCAAAGTTTAAAAACCATCCATAAGGTTGTGTATGATTTCTTCTGGGTTTTTTTTTCTTTTAAGATTTTTTTTATTATGTTATGTTAATCACCATACATTACATCATTAGTTTTTGATGTAGTGTTCCATGATTCATTGTTTGCATATAACACTCAGTGCTCCATGGAGAACGTGCCCTCTTTAATACCCAACACCAGGCTAACCCATCCCCCCACCCCCTAAAAACCATCCATAAGGCTGTGTATGATTTCTTCTGGGTTTTTTTGTAAGCTTGTTTTGTTTTTTTTTTTTGTATTTTTTATGCTCCATTCTATTATCTTACTGTGAACACACCCAATGATACTTTAAGGATTAATTTTTTAATATTTTCTTCCTGAAAATGTTACCAACTGGTTTTTTGCTACTCAGTTTCCTCATCTATAAAATGTGGACATAACAGCATGTACATAATGGAAATGTTGTGAGGATCTAATGAAATAAGTACTGTAAGACACTGCATGTGATCCTAAACTAACAGTAAAACTACACACTATACTAGAGTCTAAATGCAGGAGATACTGTGTCTGTCTAGATTAATAGTAAACCACTCAATAAAGGAGCTCAAAAAAAAAGTACAACCATCTGGCAACCATCATAATGATAACTGATATAGGCAAGAATCATCAATACATGAAAACCAGTGAGATAAAAATCAGATAAGAAACAGAATCATAGTCTCCTGAGCTATTAATACTTAAAAAGGGAAAAATAGTAACTCTGTTATGAAGAACTTTGACAGATACCACCTTAGCCAACTGAACAAACCAGTAATGAGACCAATTAATATTCATGCCTCCTGACATGATACACTAAGAACACAATATCACTTCCATGATGTTCCTGCCAAAAATGGGTAACTTGAATCAAATCGTGAGGAAACATCAGACAAACCCAAACTGAGGTACATTTTGCAGCATAATTGGCCTCTACTCCTCCAACATGTCAGGGCTACGACCGATAAAGACTGAGGAAATATTCTTGATTAAAAGACTAAAGACACATGACAATTAAATACAGTACATAATCCTGGACTGAATTCTGGATAACATTTTTTTAAGATTTTATTTATTTATTTGACAGAGAGAGAGCACGAAAGAGTGGTAGAGGCAGAGGGAGAAGCAGGCTTCCCGCTGAGCAGGGAGCCCTACGTGGGACTTGATCCCAGGACCCCAGGATCATGACCTGAGCTGGAGGCAGATGCTTAACTGACTGAGCCACTCAGGTGTCCCAGAATTCTGGATAATTTTTTTTTTTTTGCCATCATGGACATTTTCGGGATAACTGTCAAATTTGAAATAAGTATAGAGTCTATAACTATTGATGTCATGATTTTGATATCGCATTGTGCAAAGTTAAGATGATGTGTATGGGCTTAAGAATATACACTATGGTACTTAGCAAAAAAGGGGCGTCACGTATAGGTCTTATCACAACATCTTGTCACAAACATTTCATGAAAAAATAATACGTTATATATGTGTATGTGTTTGTGTGTATATATACACATAAATACAGAAAGAGACAGAGAAAGCAAACTCAGCAAAATGTTAACAATTAGAAAATCTTGGTGAAGGGTATTCTGGAATTCTTTTACATTTACAACTTTAGCACTTACAACTTTTTCTGAGTTTAACATCATTTCAAAATAAGTAATGAAGCATCAGTACTAAAGCATAACCTCCTTAGAGACAAGTCTGTTTCTGAAGCAGCAGTGAGGAAAGCTATGGTTTGGGATTTAATTCCAACTCCAACACTTACTAGTTTTAGGATTTTGAAAAATTTCCCTTACTTCTCTGAAAGGCTCAGTTTCATTGTCTGTACAATGGACATAATAATAATAATAACCTCGAAGGACTCTCGAGAGAATTCAGTGAAAGAACACATTCAGATGAGACCAATGCCTGACATATTAGAGGGCTCAGACACTTGTCAGAAAGAATGAATGACCATTCATTCCTGAGAGGAAAGGAATTCAGGCATTTGCAAGCCCATGAAGCAAATATTCCAATCATTCCTCCTCTGGTTTCATAGCATCCTAACATTTAAGAGATGCAGAGCAGGTGATGTGAGGGACACAGAAGGAAGAAAAGGAAGATGAAACAAGCTACGATCCCTAAAGGTCATCATTCTGTTTTCATCAACCCACCTGAGTGGAAGACCCTAAGCAGAGCAGTGGAACGAGGTGGCCAGCCAACTCCGTTTTCCCCTCATTGTCCCTCTTAGCATTTTGAGAACTTTTACTCATCCTTTGACATTTATACCACTTTTCTCTATTTTCCATTGACATAATGAAAACCAACTTATGTTTAATTTTTAATCAAAGTTAAAAACAAAGCAAAGCTCAAGAAATCTTACTGATATGCTTAAATGCCTAGACTCTTTCCTATAAGATACAAAGTATAAGTGTGTACATATTTAAAAAAAATGGTTTCTTCAGGATCTTCCAAGTACTCAAAACAACATGTAACCTATAACTTTATCTTACCTGTTCCAGACCCAGTTACTATTTTACTAGTTGATATATTACTGCTTCAGAACCACAACATTGTTTATGCCTTTTGAACAAGCTGATAAAAAGAAACATTTGCTTAAGGTTCCCATCAATGAATGCAGAGCTTAGACTAGTCTTTAGTTTATACAAACGTTCTGCTTATTAATTCAGAATATTCATTCAGTTATTGAAATATGACAAAACTGTCCAGTGAGAGACTGATTCTCTATTATACATATTAGCTTTGCACAAAAATCCTTTGGCTCACAAACAACTTCTCCCCATCTAAGGATTTATAGACCTCTTTGAATTTTTTAAACTGCAATTTAGGTATGAAAACTCTATCATCAATGCTCATCAATATACAGATAGATTATAAATTATCAAAATAAGTTCCTTCTGATTAGGAGCTCTCCAGCTAGATTTCAGCTTCAGAAATTCTAGAACGACCTATGTTAAGTGCAGTCCATGCCAACATCCACAGCATCCTTTTTAATTAAAAGCCAGTGATATGACTCAATGCTACCTGTTTCATTGATCCTGTTATATTCCTCTTTTGGTCAGAGTTCTCTTTTCCGGATTTAAACTTTTATGAAAACAAATAGCAAATATTTATTCAAATTGATCACTATTATTTCACACCCTGAAAACTACATTTCCTACTATAAAATTACATTTATCTACATTAATTTTAACAAACCAAGGATTATTCAAAGTGATAATCACAGTGGTAACTGTAGCTGGTAGAAGGGCTGGTAGCTAAAGTGACTTTACATATTTGTGTGTGTATATATATATATATTCATATATATACATACATAGTTTCATATGCATATATATTTACATACTTTCATATATATAATCCTTACTAAAATTACTTACAGACCCCAAACAAATTTTTAAAAATCTGCTTACTTGGACGCATTTCAATAGGATGTTCATGTCCCAATGAGAGTATGGAACAGAACAAAATATAACAATACTGGAAGAAAGGAATGGTGGGGGTGGGGAAAAGGGTGGCCACCTCCTCTTTTATGACCAGATATAGATGACAGATGATTGTTGAGGCTCTCTAGACTTTGAGTTCAATGTGGAGCCAACAGGGAGACCTCTGCAGAAGCCCAGTACTTAGAGAGCAATCTACTCTGACTTAAATAGTTCCACCAGTGGCGTTTGAAAACTATATACTATATTGCCTTATTTGTCAATTGATCCCATCAGTAGTCAACCACTTGTGAAAACAAGAGCCAAGGTAAAGAAAAAAAAATGACATTCTAACTGTTCTGTCTACCTGTCACCCTGAAAAGCTTTAGAGGAGGTGAAATGTTCTATTTTAAATAAAACACAGAATGTAATCAACATTAAACAGAAACCTTTTACAGACCACAGAATCAATGATTCCAATTTCTCCCTCCCTCTCTGCTCTCTGGAACAATTCAGGTGGTAATTATAAAACCCTCCCTCTAAGCCAAGTGGGACAAGACCCTCTAAAAAATAAAGTAAATAAATAAAATCTTAATATATATATATATATACATATATATATGTATATATATATATATATTTGAAAAAAGACCCTCTACTCACGGCTTCAGGCTGGGTTAAAGTGAAACTCGATCTAACACAGAGACCCTCTAAGGTCAGTGTGCATGGGTCAGCTGGGATCCCAAGACACCACTGACAGATTCAGAGCTGGTAGTTCCCTGGTGGACCAGTAATCTGTACTTGAAGAAGTTGTTGGGGTGACTTAGGGTAAGAGTTTGGGGCTCTACCTTCAGGTGTCTGCCCAGGAACTGTGAGGAGGAGTGAAGCAGAACCCAGAACACAGGGTGTTGATGTGATCTTCCACCCAAAATTAATATGAAAGTTTGACAAAGCCAACCTGCCGGCAGCCAACTCTTAACATCCAAGTGGGTATTTTTGTGAAATCCATCCATCTCTTCACCAAACCATTCACATTAGCCTATTACATGAAGTCTTTGGTGTTCTTCTTTTTGCTACACACATTACTCATACTGGGAAGTGAAATGAACTCAGAGTTCAAGGGCACTTTTGACTGGAACCAGATGAATTGTTGCAGTTGCCTGGGAAACCTTTGAAGACAACAATACTTGATATGTCAAATATCTGAAGTCAATTTGAGCCAAAGTCATTTAGAAGGTAAATCCAAGAAAGCTAATAGCATAAGAGGGACACTTGGCTTGTAAAAGTAGTTCCAATTTGTTATGTGTTCATGAACTTTTGAAAAGAGGAAAGTGTTTTATAATCTTAATTAGCCTATAAGAATAACAATCTTAAATGCTAACTTTCAAATTACAGGATTCAGCATAGTCATTTAAAGTCCCTAAACGTTTATGCACAGACAATTAAACTAGGGTTTTTATAACAGCCTTGTAACAAAATATAACACATTTTCATAAAATTGTCCCTCTAAGTTCTTTGGACTCTGTTCCAGTCTAATATGTCTTACCCGCCCCCCCCCCAGATTTCCAGTGTAAAACGTATGTCAAATACTGAGTAGCACATTGTTGTTTTTTTTTATAAAATGTAAAATGTTTGCTGTAGTAAGTTTAAGGGGAAAAAATTTAACAAGCAGACCGATGTGCTATTAGGTTTTTTTGCTTGTTTGTTTTTTATAGGCTACTGACATAACATGTTTGTTTTTTATATAATGTGCTATTATTTTGCAATGAGGAAATGCGGATTGAATGGGAATCTTTCTAAGTTGTATTTTGCTTCAAATACCGAGTTTGGTAAGGGTTGTTGCATGAATCTAAATTTATAATTTTTCCAATATTTTTCAACAGAAAATCACCCTGAAAAGCCTTATAATGAAAATTTGCACACATGGCTAGTACTTGCATTCACACAGTCTTTTGTGATAAAATAAATCAAAAGGAAAATCAAAGCGCAAACGCCTCAGAGGTCCACAAGGAAATCAAATTTTTTTCCTCACACCCCAACACTTTCATGATGAGAAACTTATTTAGGGATTAACATGTTTGAGGCTTTTTAAAAATTAGTTTAGAGGTCTATGATTTTGGTGGGAAGCTCTGTCCAAAAAGTACTACTTGTATGCAGATTTTTTTTCACTTTAGATTTTTAGACATTTGGAAACGCCTCTGAGTTCATTGCTCTGCGCTGCCCTCTGCTGGTGATTTCCTATAAATGGTTTCAGGAAACAATCCGGCACTGCTGTAGCTTCTACCAGCCCACGTCGCTACCCAATTTCATAAATTCATTGTTCAAGGGGCTCTATTTCTTACACAGTGATGGACATAGCTGTATTTTAATTTAAAATGTTTAAAGAAATAATTACGGTAAAACTTTTTTTAAGTTCAGGATCTCAATTTAATTTTTATTTCATGCTGGCGATGAAGCTTTTCCCAGAGAATAACTCATATAATCACAAATTAATGACACTATTTCACCTAAAAAGTTTGGCAATAAAGTAAGGAAAAAAATATGTTACTTTGAATTTATTTAATCTGGGGTGACTTTAGAAGGAATGCTACAATGTTAAAAATCAGCTGCCTTAACATGGCTATATTATAGGAGAAGAATCACTTCTTTTGCATTACTAATTCAAAGTTGATCTAAAAGGAACCATTCTAGTTAATTTGACAGCAATTTATCTGAAATAGTGAGACAGATCAAGGCTCCAAGTTGTGTGCAACCAAATGCATCCCACCAACTGTTAGAAAATCAGAAGCTCTCCCTCCATTGCAATGCTTACTCCAACGTAACTTCTACTCAGTTGTAACTGCTTCATTTTATACACAATCATGAACATAAAACTGCCACAGTCCTGAGAACTAAC
This sequence comes from Callorhinus ursinus, assembly GCF_003265705.2. NCBI lineage: Eukaryota > Metazoa > Chordata > Mammalia > Carnivora > Otariidae > Callorhinus > Callorhinus ursinus. The sequence goes on from NW_027397067.1 coordinate 5,620,123, forward strand.
AGCTTGATTTCTGTGCCTGCTGGAAAGACAGTCTTGTTACAGTGCTAATGGTATGTGTCTATAACCTACCAACAAATAAATTCGCTATGCTTTGCTGCAAAAACTCATCCAGAATCCCAAATACTACATAGTGACCAATGCAATCTTTGTCCCACTGAACTTCATTGAAATTACCCATTCGGGAGTTCTAAATGATGTTCATTTTTAGTGACCTAACATAGCTGGAGATTTAAAACAATCTTAATGCTCAAGGGAAGAATCATTAAGTTTGTGTCCTCAGTGCCTGTCTTCCAGTAACGAGACATACAGCATACATATGTTGCAGGTCTCCTAAAGCGACAAACAAACGGCTCCAGCATTCAACATGTCTTCGTATTTGATGCTTATTATATGTAAGCAACAGATGTACTTCTCATCTGAGCACCATAAAAGTGATTTTTTTAAGAATCCTAAAGAGAAAATGAGTCAGTCCCAGTGCAAATATAAACCTAAAAGAAATTCCGTACTGTACAAGTAACATTTGCTCTATGAAACACATTGACGTTTTAGCGTAAGTGCCTGTCGAATGCAATGATCTGTCCTCCCCCTGCCCCCCGCACACGTTCCCCATGGCTCTTCAGCTGGCATTAGAAACAACCCCTGGTGACCACCCATTGTCACAGTGGACCCAGGGCTACCATGCCCATGCTGAAAGAGGGAGGGGCAGAAGGTGGGCCCTCCTAACCCCCCCCATCCATCCTGCATCAGTGGTTCGTGTTTTTCTCCCAAAGTTCAACCCAGTGTGACGTAATGAAATAACCTGAATCTACTTTTTTGCAATATTTTTTTTTCTTACCTTAACCTGGCGAATCTCTACAGATGTGTAGAAAGTTATCTTTTCCGGGATATATTCCAAAATGCTCTTATGCTATTTCTCTTAGGATTTCTCCACACTGCCTCATTCAGAAATGTTATTGCTTTCTAAAGGAGAAAAAGAAAATGTGCACATGAAAATTATCATAATAAAATCATTGATTTCTAATCAAATCTAAACAAATGCCAAGCCAATGTGAATAGCACCTTCCAAAGCTCTAGGAGGCATTGGTTTTCGCGTAGCACGTAGAAATCTTCTCTCTCCATGTAGCTTTATTAGATGCTATGTTTTCCAAGATGTAAAACATTCACAGTTATCTCAATAATTTTTTTCTCCTTACCTCTAGTATTCCAGGGAGGTCACATTCTGTTAAAAACATCCTGCCCTTCTCCCTACAAAAAGGTTCCATAGAATCAGAATGCAGAAGCGCTGCAACTTGCTAACTTTGCTCTGTGTTATTTACCAACCGCACAAAGAAAATGCTGTCTATTCAGAACTCATTTCAAAACTCTTTTCACTGAGAGTGAGCGAACAAGCGGGCTCATGTCCCGAGCTTCAGTCACATCTCCAGCGGCCGGTGCTGGCTGCGGGGCCGGCGCCGCGTGGCACGGCCCCCGCTGCTTCCCTACAAGGGTCTGTTGTGCACCATGGGTGCTGGCCACACAGGGGGGTGGGAGTACATAAAATGGGGGTGGGGGTGGGGGTGAGGGCTGTCCTTTCTCGCCCCCAGTTTCTTTGCTGTTTGCCCCAAATTTCTGTCAGGAGGCTGCCGTCTCTCCCAAGGCTTCCTGATCCTGACATCGAGGTTACAAATATAGACTCAGCTCCCCTGGCCTGAGTTTGAGGCTTAACCTCATTACTGAGTTGCTTTGACAACTCACTTAGGCAAGTTATTTAAACCACCTGCAATTCAGTTTCTTTTTGTTTTCTGATCATGGTGATTGTACCTATTTCATTAGGTGTGAGGAGTAAGTGAAATCATTCCGGAGAAGTGCTATTACACTACCTGGAACCTACAGGTAAGGGATTTTCCTACAAAAGTCTTTCTCAGTCCAACTGAGGCACAAAGACTCAGATCTTAGTGTAAAACTTACTCCCAAGCTCACAGCCAGGCAGAGGTACAGAGGAAGTAACCCAGGAACTTGTTCTGCAGCTCTGGATCCCTCTGCAGGATCAAAATATTTAAAAAAAGAGTATAGGGTATGAAAGGGAGGCTAGCGAGAGACCTCATCACTATCCTGGAGTCCCCGTCACCATTCAGGGGGCTGCAGGTGGGGGATATTACCTTCTAAATGCACATCCGAGTGGACAGGAGGCTTCTGGGCAAGTTCCCTGCAGTTGGGGGAGAGGAGCCAGTCCCGGAAGGCTCAAGCTGACCATGCACAGGGGGGTCTGTCCCAGAATCTGTCCAGGACGTCAGAGATGCTGACAAACAGTTTTGGGGTCAGAGTTTGGAGCACACAGATGCTTGCAGCAAGAGCTGCACCTGCTGAGTTGGGGCGGGGGGTTTAGGGGAGATGGGAATGAGGAGATGAGAATGGGAATGGGGTATGGGAATGAGGGGGAGTTCTTAGGACCTTCCAAGGATGAGGAGAGCCGGACTGAAGGGAAGAGGCTGGAGGGGGACCATGGGATAGTCAGGGCTGAGGAAGGGGTTATCCAGGGACAACATGAAGAAGTGAGATGCATGTCCCTCCCTCCCCATACCAGGAATCAAGGGAACTCCAAGAATAAGGAGCTTTGCTGCTGTGAACTTCCAAAGACTCAGTGCTGTAGAAAGTCCATCAAGAGAGTTGTTTCAAAGGGGGGTTTTCCAGGGCAGAAAATGGGCTGCCAGCTGGCCAGATAAGAAAGGGCTGATGCTCTTAACCTCTCTTTCCTGCATGCCCCTGCATGGCCCTGCTCACTCCCACACACACAACAGTGAAATGGGGAGGGGACAGAAAAAGTGAGAGAGCAGGACTCCCCAGCCTGGTTGCAGGCAGGCAGGCTCTAGGGGAAGAGAGGATGAGGTGTAGCTAGGTCAAGGTCAATGATTGACTACTGCAGGAACCAGACATTTTAAGGACTGAAATGAGACTGGTTCTGTAACTTAAATTGTCCAAGGGATCTTTTGTATCACCTGAAAATAAGCAGGAAGGCTGGGAGAGGGGGGAAGGGGGGCGCAGAGAGGGCTGCCAGGGTTTTCATGCAGAAGTCAAGGACACTGGCCCCACTGAAAAAAGTTTATAAGAACAATAGGGGGAAATGTAGTTTGTATTTTGGTTCTGTCAAGAGTAGTGCTTTTTCAACATATCAGTTACTTAAACTACACATGACAAACTCCTTTGCTAGACTAGAAGCTCCAGAAGACAGGGACCCTGTATTTTATATTCCTTGAGGTTTCCCCAGAGTCTAACACAGAGCCTGGCCCATGGCAGCCAACTAGCTATCCTACCAGATTTCAGTTGGTTGTTTTACTTTAAGCCATTCCTGTTCCTGATGTTCTTTCTAGAAAAAATCTAGATGAATATATTTTCTCATAATGGTTTTGATCACCTCTAAGACAGTCTTACTACTAAATTATTTTTTTCGTTCCACACTTTCTCCACATGCTACCTCTCCTTTGCCCCATGTCTTCCAAAGAACCTTGTATATCTCTAACATTATAGCACATGTAAAAGACACAAGTTGAGTTTCATGCAAGTCTTGATTATTGGTAATCAAAAGAAGACTGATCAAAGCACACCTTAACAAACATACCTGAGAAGCTTAAGGCACATCAGAAAATCCATCAACTTTTTCTCTTGTGAGCTTCTCTTTACAGATAACATCAGTTCTTTCTTCCAGAAAAAAAAAAAAGGCACCCAAACTGTTTGTGACCTTCCTGTTCCTTCTACCCTCACCCCCACTCTGCATGTCAATGAATTGCTAAGAAGAGCCTTCACTAGCTACTTCTCTTTTCTGGGTTGCAGTGAAGTTCAAGTATTTTGAGTGGCACAGAAGCAATTCCTCTTTGGCCAAAAGAGAAACTCAGGGGAAGAAAAAAATCAAAGGCAAGCCTACTTGTGAGCTTCCCAAATTGAGCAAGTTTGGGTACAGCATATGCAGTCTCAGTTTTGGAAACCACAATCTGCCATTCATCCCTAACTAGATGACGGGACAGAAATGTTGTTGCTGAACCAACCAAGGGAAATATGCTTACTGCTTACCCAAAACAAACTTGCAAAATCCAACTTCTATTGCTTCAAATTTTCAGACGGGAAGATTTTCCCAGATATAAATTTGACCTATTTTTTTTCAATTAAGGTGAAGACAGGTATTCTAGGGACACATTTGGAAAGATGGGGTTCTTAGCTTACAAAGTACGGATCCAGAACAGAGTTGTTGCTTAAGAAAATTCAGGAATAGCTAAGGCAAAGTCCATTCCTCAAGATGAGAATGGGTATGTATTTCAGAGACAGAGTGAAGGGTGTCAAAGATATTGGCATTAAAACACACATCTTTGGGCCAATGAAACACTAATAATTCATTTCCTTTGGTACTGAGAGGCTTTCATCCATTCATTAAGGAATCCCCCCTGACACCATTTACTTTTCTGGATCTGTAATGGAGAGTTTTTTTCATGCAGGAGGTACCTTTGAGGCCCAAGACTAGATAAACTCGACAAAGGAAGCAGAGAAATTTTCATTTGCATTTCAGACCCAAAGGCACAGCCTTTGGGAAAAAAACCCTGTGGAGTCTTTCTTCTTGAAGACAACCCTCTAAGTCGGCTTATTTTTAACACTTCCCTGTCTCCCTCCTCACTGAGAAAAAGTCCAAAATAAGGAGACCTATCTGCCAGGACAAATACAAATCCCTGGCGTTTGTCCATCAACTCTCTCTCCACTTCCGGAGCACGGCCAACAAAGCTTTATGTCTGCAAGTACCTATTGTTTAAGGCTGTATGCTTTGGGGAACTTGAATTTGCAATAATCCATCTATAAACAATAAAGACTCACCCGTCAGTCAATGAAAAGCTCTGAGCAACACAGGAGCATTCCAGCAAGATGGCAGAGTATAGACATCGTTCCACAAAATGTGCTGTGAGAATTTGAATTGCTGGCTGCTTCAGAGTGTTTATTAATGAATAAAACTGCCATTTTACTAAGTACTCTTTTTTTTTTTAACTATCCTTAAAACAGTCATATAGTTGTGCTCTATTCAGAAATGACTGCTGCTTAGAGTTTTGGGGTTGTTTCTTTTCTTTTCTTTTTTTCTGGAATACTAGATTTATTTGAATCAGAGAATTGAGCAACAAAGGGTGGCCTAACATCTATCCTCAAGTTGGGGCTCCTGGACGAGTAATAAGACAAGGTGATAACCTAATCATTATTGGCAAGGACATCATTTTCTCTAAAGGACTGCACCCAAGCAAAATAGGTAATGATTACTCATGCTCGGATTCCATAGCTTTAATTATCAGCTTTCTGGAGATGCCTTTTGGAGTCTGCAGGCAGCACTGGCAAAGATGAAAGGAAAAAGAAAACGTTTTCCTGGCAACTTGCAAAATACAACTAGCACCCCGATATCCACCGTGCGGCAAAATGCACAGCCTGGGTCGGTCAAGCTGGATCACAGCTTCGGGAACGGGTGCGGGAAGCCAGCTAGGCCACGGTGGCCACGCGTGCCCTACACCGTATGAACCTAGGATAGAGAAACCCACGTGTTACCGATTCTTTTTCCTTGAACCATTTGCCAATTTTTTTTTTATTATTATTATTCTTTGAGAAACCAGTGGGTGGGCACAGATGGGAAGTGGGAAGCTGCAAAATGGAAGAAGACGTATTGGAGTGGAACGCAGAGCCAGCACCTCTCCAGGCGCGTCCTCAACGACCCAGATGGCGCGCACTCTGCGCTCCGCTCCGCCTGGCACGGCCGCCTCCGCCGCGCCCCCTGTCGGCTGCCAGCGCAGAGCGACGGGTCCTGAGGCCTGGCTACCCCCACCTGTCTATTTGCGACCAACCCACCGCCACCGCTTAACCCGTGACCTAGGGGGTGTTCCGTGCACACAACAAACATTTTTAAAAAGCACATCAAATTAAAAACAGTAATTGGAGCTGCTCTACAATGTTAGGAAAGTCTTGATGTGTTATCATAGTTTTATACGTGCAATTTGATGCCATTAGTAATAAAAAGGGCCTCCTTACTTTCTACCTTCACATGAAACTCGAATTCTGCTTGGGGAAGGTGGGTGGGGGTTTGCCTCAGCACATCCAGGAAAGAAAAATGCGGCTGTTTCCTAATGAATTCACAGCAAATGCCATCAACTTCGGAAAGTTAGGGCAGCCTGGAATTTAGTGGTTCTGTGCGCGTCCCCATCCAAGTAAGGGATAAGGCATTCTAACAGCTCGGTTTACCAGGCTTTGCGGCTGGATGTTTTCAAAGCTGACAGAGGGCACTTCACACTGACGCGCTTATCCCCTTCAAGTTTAGCTACAGCAAACAGAAATGTTTCTAGGGGTCCTTGACGGCATCTCTACTTTTTGCTGCTAGGAAGTAGGCATGTTGAGGAGAGGTGGGTTAGAAGGGAAGCGGCAGGACTTTGCCTGGTGGCCTGCCCCTGGGAACTCTTCTCAGGCTCCTCTGTCGTTGGCAGCGCTGTTAGGCCGCTCTCCTCCTTTGCTGTAAGGGGGGGGGGGGGGGGGAACCGCGGGCAGGAGGCTGTTGGGAGGACTGAGGAATGACCCAAGCTAAAGACGGAGCCCAAGGGCCCAGCCCCGGGAGATGCTCCCCAAGGCTTACTTCCGTCCTCACCCTTCCTCAAGCCAGGCCACCTTCCGATGTCGTGCGGCTCCGAACATCCACACAGACCACGAAGATTGCTGGCAAACTCAAGACTCAGTGCCCGGATCACGGAAGTAAAAACCTAGTGCCCTGGAAGCTGCTTGAAGAGACTCTAGGTGTACAGATTTGCTGTAGCATGGCAGTTTTTAAGGTTCAGGGCAGCAGATCCTTTCCTCAAATCTGAACTGTGACCCCCCCACCCCACCCCCACTACAAAACATACAGAAGTCATACAAAAGTTGCCCTGCTGAGAGAGAGGCATTGGACTATAGATGTTAAGAGCCTGACTCTGGAGCCTGAATGGGGCTTAAAAACATGACAAACATATGTAAAGCAAATATTTAATATTTTGAGTTGTTGTCCACCCATAGACAGACTGAACTAAAGAAGTAGCACTATTGATAGGAAAGATTTTATGCCTCTCTTCTTCCTTATTTTACTTATTTGTTGCAAGCTCAAATAATTGAGTTTGCCTTGAAAAGTAGTTAATAGCTCAGACCTTGGTTAAAAGCCGGGCACCTGCCACGAGTGTAATGGAAAGAACTTCACTACTAGCTCAGAGGGACAGTTCTGGGCCATTTGCCACTGACTAGCCAGGTGACTGGAGTCAGATGAGTGATATGGATGACTTTGACAGACCCACTCTCGGTTAAACTAGAAAATTACACACACACACACACACACACACACAGAAAAAACAAACTAACAAACAAACAAACAAGCAAACCGTAACAATTAGCCTTGATTCGGCACAAAAAGCCTTCACTGTCTCCAGGCCATGTGCCCACGAACATCCTGAACATCCTGCCTTCCTACGGACACTGCTCTCTACCTACCTTCTCTCTCTACACTGGAGCAGGACGTGCCCCAAATCTCGAGCTTAAAAAAAGAAGAAAAAATGCTCACATTTCCTACCTTCCCCCCCCACCCCCCACCAGCATGTCAAATCTGTAAAGAAAAACGAATTTATGTATTAAAAGCAGTCAGCTCATGAGCCTTGCTCCCTTCCACCCCAGGCAGATGCTATTTGGCTGATACCTATTTATGTGCTTTTTACTACATCACGACTGCAGAAGGAAAGATGGGGGAGGAGGAAATAAGAGGGAGGTCTTCATGGAGCCGCTAGTTCTGAAACACACTCTGGCAGCACAGGGGTGCTCCGCCACAGGATGCTTGGAAAAGGCATCACCAGTACAAGTCTCAACGAATCCTCCCCTCGTAGAAAACATAGCTTCCCACCATGTCCCAGGACTACTTCTAATGGAAAGGAATCCAGTGGTGAAGAACAGAACACAACGACATCCCTCTTGCCACATTTTTAGGGGACGGACATTAGGAACTAGTGAAATGATTTTTACTCATCATAAAAAAGAATGATATGTTTTTTTAAAGAACTGTTTTAATGATAGGTTTACCATTTTTATCTGGATCACAAACACACATGCACCTGCACACTTCAATACATTCATAAAAACCCCAGAGCAACACAAAGCCTTGAATAAAGACAGCAGCTGGCTACATTTTTTTTTTTTACTATTCTTCTCTCAAAAACATAGTCTCAATTATTTATAAATAATAATGCATGTTATTCACCTTCCTACCAGAAAATTAAGAGAATTAACTAAAATACACGATTTAGAAAGCCTTTCCTGAATAGAGAATAAGAGAAGCATTCACATTTATGGAAAATAGAAGCTTTAAAAATAGAATAAGGTACAGATCTTTCTCATTTGAAAGAACATGTTAAAACCTCATAATATCAATATAATATTGTAGTCTTAGAAGTTTCACATCTGATTTATCTGTGTAAACCCAGAGAACCTAGCCATGTTACCTACTGGATGTTGGTTAAATAAATGAATAAATTACCCCTCCAAAAAGCCTCAAACGCAAGATAGTGGAGGCCATTAAACCCTGGAATCAGGAACTGAAGAAAGCAGTTAGATCAATTTTACAAACAAATTCTAGTAATCCTCCAATGCTCATAGGTATAAAAGTCCCTGACTTTCTCCTGTTTAAAATGTAGACTCTTCCTCAAACCCCGGACTCCCAGTAGATCTTGCTTCAACAAGTCCAGTCCTGAACCTGAAATCTGCATTTTAACGAATGCCCCCAAAGGATTTGGAGCCTAAGCAGAGGAGTGCCACTTGGCTGTTCAACACATCCTGTTGTGGTCTGATGGCTAAAATTTGTGCCTGGGACCAAAAGGCCTGGGTGCAGTTCCCAGGGCTGCCACTGCCTAGCTTTATACCTCGGGGCAAGTTTCTTCACCTCCGTGTACCTCGGTTTCAGTATCTGTAAGTGGGGTGTAGTTATAGTCCCTGATCATTAAATTAGTGCAAAGTCCTTAACACAGTACAGGCATAGGTATTAAGCTGTCCTATAGCCAGTACGGGGAAGCCCCTGCAGTTTGTTTACTCATCATGTTTTAAAAACCAAATATTTCATATGGCTGTGCTATGGGCTTAATTGTGCCACCTCCCATTCATAGGCTGAAGTCCTAACCCCCCACCTCTCAGAATATAATTGTATTTGGAGGCAGGGATCTTTAAAGAGGTCCTAACCCAATATGACTGACGTCCTTATAATAAGAAAATTTGAACACAGATATGCAAATCCTGCCCCAGCATGCCTCTGGACTCCAGCTACAACATTAGCTCTTCCCTGGGTCTCCAGTCTGTGGCCTGCCCAGATTCAAGACTAGCCAGCCCTCCACAATCCCCAGAGCCAATTCCTTTAAAATCAGTCAACCAACCAATCTCAATCTCTCTCTCTCTCCCTCCCTCTTCCTCTTCCCCTCCCCCCCATATATTGATTGGTTTTGATTCTGTTTCTCTAGAGAACCTCGATACAGCCCACAAAGATCATAAAATGACACTTCGTTGTACTTCGAATTCTTTCTAAGAGTCGCTACACTCCAAAAAGTCTCTAAAGGGTGGAGGGAGAGTAGGAGCAGGTTGGAGCCCAGGGCTGGGGGAAGACGTGGGTGAGCACAAGATGTTCTCTTCGCGGGGAGCCTGGGTGGCTCAGTCGTTAAGCATCTGCCTTCGGCTCAGGTCATGATCTCGGGGTCCTGGGCTCGAGCCCCATATAGAGCCCCACATAGAGCCCCGCATAGAGCCCCACATTGGGCTCCCTTCTCAGCAGGAAGCCTGGTTCTCCCTCCCCTACTCCCCCGGCTTGTGTTCCCTGTTTCTCTGTGTCTCTCTCTGTCAAATAAACAAATAAATAAATCTTAAAAAAAAAAAAAAAGGTGTTCTCTTCTCCGGGGAGCACACCCACCAACCTCCCAATTCCTGATTCTGCACAGGGTTTTCAGGCAGTCCGCAGTCCTTTCACAGTCCTCAGCCCTCTGCCTCTGTTTGCTTGTGGGATCCTCTGAAGGTGCTGGCACCTCCTCTTCTTCAAGAAGTCTGCGTATCCCTGAGTCGGTGCCAGGAGCAGGCTAGAGACCATTCTCCCCTCTCATCCACAGAGCCTGGCCCCATGGGTTACCTTTGGCAGGTGCCAGGGAGTTTCCGAAAGGGAAGCTTAAGACCTCAAGCCCCATTCTACTCATTCTCACCCCACAGACCCACCCCAGCCACAAAGGCCAGTGGTCACAGACTTGGAGAATTGTCACTTCTACTTGAGAAACCCTCTTATTTCATTGTTAAAGCAGTGGACCCAGTTTATGAGCAACTTGTTTGATTTAGAAGCAACCTGAGCCAACACATCTGCTCTTGGTTTGTTTGGGGAAGTCTTTCCAGCTTATGGAAGCTTCCCTCTGGGCAGATGTCCCTTTGCTTCTCAGTTTCCTATCTTGAACTAAGGAGCATGCCCCCATCCCCAGAATAAACGCTACGGACAAAAATATCTGAATGTTTAAATAGTATACAAAAAAAATTTAAATGCTCTTGGAGACAATGATTTTGTTGTGAAAATACATTGAGAGCAATAATCGTGGCTTGTTCATCTAAAGATCTTCAGCACCTAGCTTGTAGTGAATGGGTACTCGGGAGAGGTGTGAAAGTTGAAAGAATAAATGAATAAATGGACTTTGCCTGGTAATTATCACATACCGTAATAAGCCATGAGTAAATTGTGGGGTTTTTCCACCCTTTGGAGTCTGGGAAGCTTCAGGTGTGCATTACTATGTAAATTGCTTATAACCTTTTATTTATTAAAACAACGTATATTAGGAAATCTGTGCTTCATAAAAACTTTTCTAAAGTGACCATAATCATATAGAGTGAACATCTACCTCAAAACCCTAATAAAAATAAACATGTCCAAATCTCTTGCTATAGCAGTCAAGTAAACTCCAAGTGTCAGTGAGTTACTTTATGTTTTCATAATATGATTTTTTTCTGGATTGAAGAACATATTTCTTTCAGAAGATCCAACTTTTACAGCATTTTTTTTAAAGAGTAATTTGTATCACTAGAGGGAGACACAGTTTGCCAAAAAGCTGCTATCAGGCAGAAAGGAACATTTTCCAGTTCTTAAGAATAAAACAAGAAATAAACTACTACATATTGTGACATATTCATATCGTTTTGTGAATGTAACAAGTTCATAGCTAGAATCACTGAACCGATAGCTTAATTTCTCCTTTCTCAGTTAATACTGAAACTGTGAGTAAAAAGGTAGAAACAGAATTGCTAAATTTTAGTAAAATACTAAAATTCCAATGTGATGATGTTGAAATAGAATTTTTCAGCTGTTGTAGGGGCAGTCACCCTAATAGTAAAAAACAGTATTCAAAGATTCTATCTGTGTGCATAAGCATCTGGCTGTATGAACATCTGCTTTTCCAATGTAAAATTGAATTAATTAATCTAAATCTTTCTCCCAGTAAAACAAGTCAAGGCTGTATTCTGTGTTCACCTCGCCATGTAAAATGTAAGGCCTGACAGTGACATCTTGCTGTAGGAGGAAAATGTCAGATTTCCAATTCTTAATCAGAAGAGAACAAACAGCATACTTTTTTGCCTTTTTTGTGATGTTTACATATATGTATGGGTTTATGTTTAAGTCACGGTTCAGTAAAAATAAAGAGAATATGCTTATGCTTCTGGCAGCCGGATTTATTTTTTGTTTTGTTTTTTACATGCATACAGCTTAATTCATTTACATTTCCTACCTGGCCTCTGAAGACATTTGGATTTTTAATGCCTATTATAAAAGTTTATGGTCTGGAGCATGTCAGAATCTGTAAGCAAAGGCAACTTACAAAAGGCAAAAAGTTTTAGTTAAGAAGTAATAACAATCTAAAGCCCACAACTGAGGTGAACAACTGGTTATAATGTTCAACTTAAAAATCCACCTAATACTCACTAGAATGGCCTCCCTCCCTGCCCTTCCTCCTCTGTGACTCTGCTCCTGTCCTTTCTCATCACTTCTTGTGCATTTTCCTACTTTCTTTACACCAATTCTGTCCCCTTTCTCCAAATCTGTTTTCGCTGCCTTATCTATATTTAATGAAATACAATATTTTCATCTTAGTACTTGTTCTACTTATTAAATACATCATATTCCTCATTGTTCATTTTAAAATAATATTGACTTAATATGTCTCCTTTAAAAACTAAGTTTATTGCCTCTTACACCTGTCACATCAATTGATTTTTTTTCCTTTGTAATTCAACGATGGATCTTCAGTAAAAACAGTTCCGCCCTTCCCTGCCTTCCCTTCCAAACCCCACTAATTATGCATGACAGTTAGCTTTTCTGTGACTAGTTGTTGTACTCACCTTTTTTAGGCCACTGTATTTCCCAAGAAATCCTAGAGAGAAGTACAAGGGCATGAGGAGAGGGGGTGGCACAATTACCCCCTGTCATAGCCACTCACTGGAGTGAATGTCCTTGAGTACCTGAGGATACTACAGGAAAGAATTGATGGGGAAAAGGGCTGCCGCCTACAAGCCGGCCCCCAAGAAATGCCATCCTGTAACTGGGGAACTTGAAAATGAAGCCTGCACACCCAGTGATGAGGGTACACTGTTGGTGTCACACAACAAATCCTACACAGGAAGCAGCTCCTGGGATAGCAAGGGGCGGGCTGTGTCTCTGCTACGGCGGAGAACACCTGCCCCTCCATGCTCCCCAACACAGAAGCCGAGGTCTCAGGATAATCAGCATCACAGGCAGACAGCTCATCTTCCCAAGAGTGGTCTTGAGAAAGTCAAATTTGCCACAGGATCACGTGTGCGAGAATAATGACATTATATATTTTTCTTAATTTAAATTCAGTTAGCCAACATAGAGTACATCACTTGCAGCCTAGCTTAGTTTGTGATGACATAGCAAAGAAGGGAACAAGAAACAGAAAATTGCATTTGGCACTGATTAGAGCATAGGCTGAGTTCTAACTCTGGCCTCCTTGGGCACCCTCTGTCACAGCTGGCCTCCCTGCCTGCTCCTAGGACAGCCACGCACTAGGCTGTGAGGGGGCGTGGACCTCCCTTGCCTGTTTCTTGTTTGAAATTTATGCTGGGACTGGGAAACCCATCTCTGTCAGCACTATTCCCTCCATGCTAGAAACAGTGTTTCAGAAGGATTGGCTAAAAAGAAAATACAACCTAGCAATAACATTTGTAAGTATGTTTTTGAAAATACTGAGAAGAAAATTTCAGCAGAGTATAACAATCCAATTCATTTATAAAACAATGGCAGCACTATATTAAAGCTTGTCCCTTTTCTTTTCTTTTTTTTTTTTTTAAAGATTTATTTATTTGAGAGAGCGAGAATGAGAGAGAGACAGTACATAAGAGGGGGGAGGGTCAGAGGGAGAAACAGGCTCCTTGCCGAGCAGGGAGCCTGATGTAGGACTCGAGCCCGGGACTCCGGGATCATGACCTGAGCCGAAGGCAGTCACTTAACCAACTGAGCCACCCAGGTGCCCTAAAGCTTGTCCCTTTTCTATTAGTTTCACAGTCGTGGTATACAGTTGACCCTTGAGCAATGGGGGGTCAGGGGTGTGGACCCGCAACAACCGTAGGGCATTTAAAAATCCATGGACAACTTTTGATCTCTCCCCAAAACTTTACTAATAGCCTACTGTTCATCCGAAGCTTTACTGACAACATAAATGGCTGATCAATGCATGTTTTGTACACTATATTATATACTGTATTTTTACCATAAAGTAACTTAGAGAAAAGAAAATGCTATTAAGAACATCTTAGTGAAGAGAAAATACATTCACAGTATCGTACTATATTTACTGAAAAAAATCCATGTATAAGTGACCCGTGCAATTCAAACCCATGTTGTTCAAGGGTCAGTGATACTTAAGACAGGGCAAGAGAAGAGGGGACTTTGGAATTTATAACACATCCCTTTAGGGTGACTTCCCATCTTCCCTGGGAAATATTCCAAGTTAGATATCAAAGCCAGCTGTTTTCCTCCAGATGTTTTTGGAGACCGCCAATGTACATTTAGGCTGAGAGTTAAGCAGCACACAGGGATTTAAAAAACATAAAATAGCTCTTTTATGATGCATTTAAATTAATTTCTCTTAGCATTTAGAATAAAAGGAAGAACAGATGGTGAAGACTTAGTTTAAAGTGTGAGCCATTAAAATAATCTTAGCTGGAAAGTGAGTCTTTCATAATGGGAATTCATGCACCATGGAGTGGAGGCAAAGTTTTAAAATGACCCACAGAGTAAGAGAATCTATATCATTGCAATTATATTCCATATACTAAACAGATGTAAAAGAAACAATTCAGGATTTCCATAGCATGTTAGAATACTAAAAATGGTGGGACGTCAACAAGAAAGTAAATGAAAAAATATTGGTACGATTATAGATTATCTTCTTCAAAATTTTACTCAGATTTTATAACTGTTCAAAGTTTTAGATCTCTAGCAGTTAGTCCTCATTTATATGTAATCCGTATATGTCTTACATTCATAGGTAGAACAGTATTATATATATATTTTAATATGATAATGTTATTTATGACTTCTACGTTTTGAGCTACATAGTTCTTTTCTTTACACAGCATTTTTTTACAGAATAATGCAACCAAATTGCATAGTTTCCATTAATAAAGTGATTTCCATCTCCAAATATATTTTGACAATTTCTTAGAAATCCACAAAAAATTATCTTTGTGTGTATGTACATAATTTAACACACACACATTTGGTATATATTTACTATGTATATTACTATAATCTCACACACCCCACACACATACCATACACACACCATAACACCGACCCCCCACACACACACACACTCACACACAGTGTCTTGCTAAATGATATAACCCTGCAGCTGTTGAACTCCAAATGCTGAGTCAGTAATTTTTGGCTAACAGATTCTGACAATAGCTATAATCTTATTGATAACTCCCATTGAGAAAATGATTGTTAGTGATGGTAATGGAGCCAGAGTTTGATGAAAGAGGCTGGGGTTGGCCCAGTAATAATAGCTGAGGCATAAAGTTTAAACCTCTTTATTACATAGCTGACCCCAATTACATCTCAAGACAAATAACACCCTTTACTCAAACACCTGGTACCAAATGTGGCCACTTCAAATTTCTCCCTCATGGGAGCCTGTAATCATTTTGGGACTATTGGAACAATGGGCATTAATTGCCAGTCTTGTGTCTGATATGCTGGACCTCACTGAAGTTGAGCAAATTACTTTTTCTAATGCTTTAGTTTACTGAACATAATTTTTAAAAGCAGTTCCCTTAACTAATGTTTGTAAAAAAAAAAAAAATTAATGATGCCACAAGCCAAGGTGGAGATTATGCACATCATGAATAGTTCATGCAAAATGCTGTGTACTGTCCAATGACACATGAATATACTGGTTACATCAAAATAAAATGATGACTGTATTTATTTCAAAAATGATAAAATCACTCAAAACATGAGGAATTGCCACTTGGCACTAATAAAGAGCATTTGAACACTACAAGATGAACTTTGCACTAAAGTGTAGAAAAACATTTTTATTTATTTTTTAAAGATTTATTTGTTCATTTTTTTGAGAGAGAGAGAGAAAACACATCTGAGTGGGGGAGGGTCAGAGGGTGAGGGAGAGAGAATCTCAAGCAGACTCCCCACTGAGCACAGAGCCTAACCCTGATGTGGGGTTCCATCTCACAACCCTGAGATCATGACTTGAGCCAAAACCAGGAGTCAGATGCTTAACTGACTGAGCTACCCAGGTGCCCCTAGAAAAACATTTTTAATTCAGGATTTCTGGAAGGAAAGACCCCATGTCTCAAGTGATATTTTATGTAAATAACAAAAATCTGGGATTGAGTTCTGGAATCAGACTGGAAGAGGCTAGACTCATCTTGGTTATTTTGGGCATGTTACTTAGCCTTCCCACATTTCAGTTTTCTCATCTATAAAACAGAGTAATAATTAACACCTGTTTCAAATAAATTAGTAAGTGTAAGGAAACTGGCACTACCTCTGGCCTACAGAAACATTCAGTTTGTAGAGGTGTTTTTTTGTTTGTTTTGTTTTGTTTTTGTTTTGTTTTGTTTTTTTGGAAAGAGAGGAGGAGCAGAGAGAGAGAGAGGGACAACTAGACTCTGCGCTGAATATGGAGCCAGATGCAGGGCTCGATCTCACAACCCTGAGATCATGACCTGAGCCAAAATCAAGAGTCAGACACTCAAGTGACTGAGCCACCCAGGTGCCCCCCCATTTTATTACTAGGATTATGGAAGAAGAAAAGGCTCCAGTAAGGACTATGCAACTCTTCCAACTGAATGAAGCACATTATTTTCTTTAATGAACTGCTGGAACAAACTTTGAAAGATCTGTTCTATTTATATTTTGTGCTTGTTTGTTTACTTATTAATTCATTTATTTATCTGTCAAAACTCCTCTTTATGCCAGACCCTGGACTAAGCATGCATTTCCGTCCTCAACATGTTTATAATCTCAATCCTTTTTTAGGGCAAGAAACTCAGGGCTATGAACTGAATGTTTGTGTCCCCCCAAAATCTGTATGTTGAATCCTTCCTTAATCCCTGATGTGACTACATTTGGAATTGGAGACTTTGAAATGTTACTAGTATTAGATTAAGTCATAAGAATGGGTCCTCAGGATGGGATGAAGGCTCTTTTAAGAAGAGAAGACTAGAGGCCCCTCTCTCTCTGCCTTGTGATGATGCAGCAAGAAAGTGGCCAGGGAGGCGGGTCTTCCCTTCCAAGCTGTGGGGGTGACCCTGCCACTCCTGTGGGTCTAGAAGGCAATGTCTTAAGGTCTCATGGGATTTGCCTTGCTAAGTTTTCAACTTGCTTGCGATCCATCAATCTTTTCTTCCTTCTGATTTCTCCCTTGTAGAATCAGAAAGTCTACCCTACACCTGTCCCACCATTGCATTTTGGAAGCACATAACTTACCTGGTTTCACTAGTTCACAGTTGGAGAGGAATTTTGCCTCAGGATGAATCGTAGTCAGAGTCTCTCCCATATCTGATTTAGATGTTATTTAGATGAGACTTTGGAATTCAGAGTTGATGCTGGAACAAGTTAAGACTCTTGGCATCATTGAGATGGAATGAATATATTTAGCATGTGAGAAGGACATGAATTCTGGGGGGCCAGGGGCAGAATGCTAGGAACCGAATTTTTGTGTCCCTCTCAAAATTCATATGTTGAAGCCTAAATCTTCTATGTGATGGTATTTGGAGATGGGCCCTTTGGGAAATAATTAGGATTATGTTATGTCATAATAGGATTAATACCCTTACAAAAAGAGGAAAAAACTGGAGTTCTCTCTCTCTCTCTCCCTCTCTTGCCTTTCACTCTCTCGCTCTCCCTCTCTCTCTTCTTTTCCCCCGTCCCCTTCTCTCTCCTTCCCTCCTTTTCTCCCTCCCTTCTTTTCTCCCTTCATGAACCAAGGGAAGACCATGTGAGGACATAATGAGAATGTGACTGCCTGCAAATCAGGAAAGGGGACCCCACCAGACATTGAATCTGCTGGCACCTTGATCATGGACTTCTTAGCCTCCAGAGCTGTGAGAAGTAAATGTTCATTGTTTAAGTCACCCAGTCAATGTATTTCATTATAGCAATCTCAGCTGACTAAGGCACTCAGACCACAGCACTGTGAATTTGTGCTCAGAATAATGGCAGCTGGAGGTTTTGTGGGGCTGGGACTATACGGGAAGAGTGTAGAACCTTGGGAGGGAAGGGTAAGAGAGCATCTAATGGACGTCAAGTACCACCAAAGAGCAGCAAGGTGTGCAGTGACCTGAATAAGAACACACTGTCCTTCATCATCACACTCACTAGTTTTGCTATACAATTTGTTCACTCATTATTTCATAAATCAAGGCAGGGCTTACTAAACTGGTGGTCCACCTTGTTCCCCAGACCTTTTTTTGCCATTCAATACCCATTCAATTTTTCTCTTGCTTATAATTATGTTCCTTATTTTGCTCCTGGCTTATTTAAGTCTACCACTAGCTGGTGTGAAAGGGTTTACATTTCAATCTAAGACTTTTAAACAGGGAAAGGTACAAATAGAATGAGGTAACCAAAGAAATCTAGAATGATTTCTTGGTACTTCCTTAAAGCAATATCAAAAGACAAAATGAATTCTCCCCCATTACACTACAATTGTGTTAAAAGTTGAAGAAGCTAAAGGCACTGAAATTAACAGGAAGACAATGCTAGGATGTGGAGAGAGAACAAAGAATAGTCAATAGTAGAATGCTGGAAGATATCCAGTGTACATGTGTAAACACTAGGATAACCAACTTGTGCTGGTTTGCCCATGACTTTTCCAGTTTTAGCACTAAGAGTCCCCAATCGTGGGAGCCCCCTCAACCCTGGACAAAGTGGGAAGGTTGGTCTCTAAAAATACATACAAGTTTACTTGTCTGTTTTTTTCTTCAGATACTTTTCCTTACAATAGAATATTACTTTATTCAGCTAGTATTTATTAAGAGTTACAGCAGCAAGGCCTCATTCTAGGTGCAAACACAGTGGTTTGTCATAGAGAGACTTGGCCCCTGTTTTCATATAGCTTATGTTTCAGTAAGGAAGGCAGAGATAACCAAGCAAATGAGATAGAGTGTGGCTTTAAGGAGTAGGAGCACTCAGAAGGCACTTGGAGGCAAAATTAGGACTGATCCCTGATACCAAGAAGGAGCCAGTCATGGGAATATCTGGGGAAAGACAATGCAGCAAAGGGGAGAGCCAGGGGAAAGTATGCAGCAAAGATGCACTGATGTGTTTGTCAAAGGCGAAGGCAAGCAGGGTCTGAGAACAATGGCCAAGGGCAGAGCAATGAGACATGCGCAGGGCAGGACCAGATCATGGAGGACTTTTGCAGGCTGGTTAAGGTCTTTAGATTTTATGCTAATTGTTTTAGAAGACACTGGGGAGTTTGAGGCAGGGAAATGTGAGGGATACAGAGGATCAATTTATTTTTTCAAAAGATCACTGAAAACTATGTGGAGAATGAACTACAGGGGGATGAAAGCAGGAGAGGGACCATGTAGAACACTGTTGAGCATGGTGGCTGCCTAGGCCAGTGGAAGGGTTCTGCCATCAATTCCCATGTATGGAGAGGGGAGATTTCCCACACCAACAAGCAATTTGCCAACATCAGTTGGCTGTTCTACTCAGTAGCCACTCAATTATGACACTCAGATCTTACCAGTTAAGGGCTCAGTCCTACAAAACTGCCATCCCCTGACCCACACTTCAGATATGAATTGTTAAGTCCAAATTGTCTCCTGGAACTTCTCACCAACAGGCTATACATAGATCAGAGGTTCCCATGACCCCCTCCTCGGGTTTGATAAATTTTGGTAAATTGCTAGAGCAGCTCACAGAACTTAGGGAAAGAGTTTATTTACTAGATTTACAGTTTATTATAAAAGAATATAACTCAGGAACAGCCAGATGGAAGAGATGCACAGGGCAAGGTATAGGAAAGGGACACAGAGCTTCCATGCCTTCTCCAAGGGTGCCACCCTCCCAGCACCTCCAAATGTTCCTCAACCCAGAAGCTCTCTGAACTCCATCCTTTTGGGTTTTTATGGAGGCTTCACTGCACAGGCATGATTGACTAAGTCATTGGCCATTGGTGATTGATTCATCCTCCAGGCTCCTCCCCAGAGATCAAGAGGTGGGACAGAAAGCTTTAACCCTCTAACCATGTGGTTGGTTCTTCTGGCAACCAGCCCCCCTTTAGCTTTAGGGGATTTCCAAAAGCCACCTCATTAACATAAACTAAGTTGTGGTCAAAAGGTGCTTGTTATAAATAACACCCATTTCATCTTTATGGTTCTGAAGCATTTTCAGGAAATGAGGACAAGAGAACAAAAATTATAACAGAAGATGCTCCTGTCGCTCTCACTGCTCTTGTCACTCAGGAAATTCTAAGGGTTTTGGCAGATCTATGCCAAAAATGGGAATGAAGACCAAATATATATTTCTTATTATAGAGCACAATATCACACCCAGTGGTCCTCAAAGTATGGCCCCCAGAGCAGCAGCTTCAGCACTGCCTGGAACTTATTGGTAGAAATGCAACCTTCCAGGCCCCACCCCAGACCTACTGAGTCTGAAATCCCTGGTTGTGTAGCCCAGAAATCTGTGGCTTTCCAAGCCTTCCAGGTGATTCTCATGCAGGTTAAGTATGAGGTCCTCTGATCAAGGGCCAAGACTAGGTGCACATTAGAATCACCTAGGTAGGTTTTTAAAACGAAGAAAGGAAAAGAAAGAAAGAGAGAAAGAAAGAAAGAAAGAAAGAAAGGAAGGAAGGAAGGAAGGAAGGAAGGAAGGAAGGAAGGAAGGAAGGAAGGAAGAAAGAAAGAAAGAAAGAAAGAAAGAAAGAAAGAAAGAAAGAAAG
>NW_027397067.1:5640627-5701264 GCF_003265705.2 Callorhinus ursinus
AAGAAAGAAAGAAAGAAAGAAAGAAAGAAAGAAAGAAAGAAAGAAAGAAAGAAAGAAAGAAAGAAGAAAGAAGAAAGAAAGAAAGAAAGAAAGAAAGAAAGAAAGAAAGAAAGAAAGAAAGAAAGAAAGAAAGAAAGAAGAAAGGAAGGAAGGAACAAAGGAAGGAAGGAAGGAACGAAGGATGGAAGAAGAACAAAGATTCTGAGGAACATTGCTGATAGATTAGAACTATGGAGAAAGGGAAGGAAAGTATATGTCAAACACTTAGAAAAATGAAAGGTTCTGGTAGAGGAGCTAAGAGATTCTAAGATCATGGTGTGCTTAAAAGTTTCATAATACCATGTTAGAATGTACTACACTGGGCTAACATGTCACAAATACAGTCATCTCCCCAAACCTCAGCTCTACCCAGGACCATCCCATGCTTATCGTCCTCCTGCCAACAACTCCAACCTCAGCTCCCTCAGTGCGGCACTTAAGATTACCCAATAGATGGGCCCCTACCTGCCAGGTCAATCTTGTGTTTTAAGATTCTTGGTCTTGATCTTGGAGCACAGCTATTAACTTATATATTATTCACTGAATACATCAGGAACAATCCCTGTTTCTTTGTCTGTAACATAGAAATTTTACGTCTAGCAAGAATTTATTTTGATACAAAAAGCAAGTTAGATATCAAGATTTCTTTTTCTCCAAGTATCTAGACAGTCATTGAATAAATAATCTTTTCTTCAAGAATCCTCAAATGCTCTCTTAAATACTTGATTCTCCCATAGAATCTGTGTCTATTTTGGGGTGTTCCATTTTGTTTTATGTATCGGTCATCTCCTCTGGCCTTAGCTATAAAATGTTTCAGTTGCTGTAGCTCCCCAGCCCCATGTTTCTGTGACACTATTCTTTACCTGGGGTCTTTGGGACCTTTAATCAGAAACGTTCTCTATATTAAGATTAACTAGAAAAACACTTGCAACCTCATTTGTTTTAATTACAGCAAGGGTTGTTTTGGGAATCCTTACTTTTCCACCTCCAGATAGTAAAACTATATTTTGTTCTTTCCTATATTCCCCCAGAGTATCCACATTCTATGAGGATTCTCAGTGCCTAACTGCCACAGAAAGCTTAAAAAGCTATTCATGGAGGTGCTAAATTAAAAGACACATTTCCAAGGCATGAAAACACAGTTCTCTTAACACAAAGTTAGATAACGGGCTGCCTGGGATGAAAGTCAACCTCGGCAGGAAATAAAGGGAGCAAGCTCACAGAGCAAAGCGATCTGCTGAGTGGTGCGGGTTGGGGGGCTCCCAGCGGGGGAGGCCTTTTATCCTCTCACGCTGGAGTACTGCTTGATCTACAGTTGCTCCCAGATGCTCTATCAGAAACCCGAGTTAGAAATACCATCTTTCACTTTTGTGTTATGCACGAATCACACACACCCACACCCTGCCATTTCTGCTGCTGGAGTAGCCAGGTTCAATGCCTCGGACATCCTCAACGTAAGGATAAACTTGGAATCTAGCAAGGCCACGCCACTCCATTTCTCTTCCAGTTTAAACTAGATGACTACGTGTTGCTCTAACTCTGAGCTGCCTGTGAAGGTGCTTCTGCACATGAAATAGGAGGAGTCTATTTTACCACCTGAACCAGAGCAACAGAAAGGAAAAGGCTCTTTGCTCTAATGGGTGAAACAGTCCCTGGGTGGGATATTGGGCACAACAAAACACATACTGGGGTCTCTGTTATTTCCCATAGAACCTTTCTTGGGAGTCTGAAAACACAAGAGAATTTCCAGCTCTCACTAGTTCCAGGGTATCAGTGGACACAAGAGTGTCAAGTGACCTGCCTATGGTACCACTGATTAACATGGTGGGTCCAGCACATGTGACCACTGAGCTCCTGCAATGTGACTCCATTGAATTCAGATGCGCTGTAAATGTAAAATACACACTAGATTTCAAAGATGAGGTATGAATTTTTTAAAAAGGGCAAACAAGTCATTAATAGTTTTTATATTGGGGCACCTGGGTGGGCCAGTCACTTACGCATCCAACTTGTGGTTTTGGCTCAGGTCATGATCTCAGGGTCATGAGATCAAGCCCGGAATCGGGCTCTGTGCTCAGCATGGAGTCTACTTGAGACTCCCTCTCCCTTTGTCTCTGCCCCTCCTGCTCCCCACTAAAATAAATAAATAAATCTTTAAAAAAAGAATTTTTGTATTAATTACATGTTGAAATGTTAATCTTTTGGATATATTAAGCTAAATAAAATATTTTTTTTCTTTTACCCACTCCTTTTTTTTAGTGTGATTACTATAAAATGCTAAATTACATATGTAGCTTGTATTTATGGTTCTGATTATGTTTTTATTGGACATCGCTCATCCAAATGGCTCTCTAACCATATAAGCAGAGAGCCTGTTCAGTACGGTTGTCTAAAAAGATTAGGAATTGTTGAGTCCTCCCTCTACCTAAGTTTACATAGTGTGTCTGATGGAATTAGCTGTCCATCTTCTTTTGATTCAAATAATAAATATGAATTTCTTTTAATTCAAGTAATAAATCAATTTGGTCCAAACAGTTGAATCTCGTGATGCACAGCTAGAGGTGACGCACCGCCCTGCGATCTAAGAAGACAGAATTGCTTATTTCCATGAAAAAAAAAAAAGCCAAAACCGAAACCAAAAACAAACAAAAACTGGTCTCACCAGAGTTACCCAAGATTGTCTATCTTCATATTTGCATAAAGTTTGTCCTCAGAGATTACAGACAAATTGCATGACGAGTAGATGGATTTTCGATTGCTGCTTCATTTGGGTCTCAACTCAGGGGATTTAGGTGCAAACAGCAGCTCTAACATTTGTCATTTGTGTAACCTTGGATGAGGTACTCAACTTTTCTAATCCTCAGTTTTGACATCTGCAAAATAAGGAAAATAGTAATACCCATCCATAGTGTTATTATAATGATTAAGTTAATCCTGCTAAGCACCCAAAATCTATTTAAAAAACTCAACAACTCTTATTTCTTAATGGTGTCCTTATTACCTTGCCTATGTCTAGGCATCTTACAGTTATGATGATTATTGATTTTAAAAGATCAGAAAATTGTATCTCAGTTTTTAACAATGCTCAGATTCATAGACATATAACGTGGGGAAAAATTATCAGTAATCCTCATATCTTTCTTTGTGCCCAATAATACATCCTGGGCAGAAACTCCAAAACAGACTTCAAAGTAGAGTACTGAAAGAAATAAAAGTAATTTAATATGTTCTCTCCCCACTTTTTTTCTTCTATTTCCATTTAAATGGTAAGACAAAATTATATAACAGGCACTTTAATTTGTTACTTTGAATATATAATTCTATTTGTCTCCTAGTTCTGCTGCAACTAATTGTTACAAAGTTAGTGGCTTCTAACAACACAGTTTTATTCTCTTACAGTTGGGGAGGTCAGAACTCCAAAATCAGTTTCACTGGGCTAAAGTCAAGATGTTGGCAGGGCTGCTTCCTTCTAAAGGCTCTGAGGTAAGAATTGGTTTCCTTGCCTTTCTCAGCTTCTAGTGGCCCACCTATAATCCTTGCATGTGGTCCCTTCCTTCCTCTTCAAAGGGCATCACTCCAATCTCTGCTTCCATACTCATAACTCCTTCTCTGACACTGAACCTCTGGCCTCCCTCTTATGAGGACCCATGTGAATACATCAGACCCATCCAGATAATCCAGACTGATCTCTCATCTTTTTATTTTATTTTATTATGTTATGTTAATCACCATACATTACATCATTAGTTTTTGATGTAGTGTTCCATAATTCATTGTTTGCATATAACACCCAGTGCTCCATTCAATACATGCCCTCTTTACTATGGTGAGTGCTGTGAATTGTGTAAGACTGAAGAATCAAAGACCTGTACCTCTGAAACAAATAATACATTATATGTTAAAAAAAAAAGAAAAGAAAAAAGATAGTAGGAAATCCGATCTCCCATCTTAAGAGCCTTAACTTACTCACACTTGCAAAAATCCTTCTGCTAATATACTAACACAGTTCTAGAGATTTGGGTGTGGACATATTTCGGATGCCATTATTTGGCCTGCCACAAATTCCAAAACAGAATTCCTTTAGAATATATACATTCTTGGGGCACCTGGGTGGCTCAGTCAGTTAAGCAACCGACTCTTGATTTTGGCTCAGGTCATGATCTCAGTGTCATGGGATTGAGCCCCACATCAGGCTCCACACTCAATAGGGAGTCTGCTTCTTTCCCCTTCCCTCACCCTTTGCCCCTCCCCCTGCTCACTCTTTCTCTCTCTCTCAAATAAATAAACAAATTTTTAAAAAAAGAATATATATATTCTTGTTATGATTATTGATAGAAGGCACCAAAATTAACCTGACTACCTCCCTTAACCATAAAATGTTATAACACAAAATAAAGAAATTCACCAAGCTCAGCTCCAGTCAAGTCTCTCCCCACTCCTTGCTTGTCCTCACCTGCCTTGGCCTCTCCCTGCCTCCTCACCACCAGCCCCTTGCCACACACACCACTTTCTACAACAGTCCTCCCCATTTGTTTAGATATTCATGCTTGTGCTGTCTTTATTCCTACCAGCCTGCTTCTTTCATCCTTTAAATCCCTGTAAAATGTCACTCAATGATATTCATCATATTCTGCCTCTAATTTATTTGAGCACATTGTTAGAGGAATATATACAATTTTTGATTCTTCTTTAATTCTTCAGAGTACCTGAACACTAGTACATGAAATGGTGCTCAGCATCACTAATCTTCAGGGAAATGCAAATCAAAACCACAATGATATCACCTCACACCTGTCAGAATGGCTATTATCCAAAAACAAAAAGATAACAAGTGTTGGAATGGATGTGGAGAAAAGGGAACTCTGGTACACTGTTGGTAGGAATGCATATTGGTACAGCCACTATGGAAAACATTATGGAGTTTCCTCAAAAAAATTAAAAATGGAACTACCATATGATCCAGTAATTCCACTTCTTGTTATTTATCCAAAGGAAATGAAATCACTATCTCAAAAAGATCTCTGCACTCCATGTTCATTGCAGCTTTATTCACAGTAGTCAAGATCTAGAAACAAACTAAGTGTCCATCAACAGATGAATGGATACAGAAAATGTGATCTATCTATCTATATTTATAGATAGATAGATATGAAACCTAGATGCACTCCAATTTCATGAACATTGATGCTATGGATTATTGAGGCACACTTGACCAGATAGATAGATAGATGATAGATAGATAGATAACAACAGGGATGAACGTGGGAGACATTATGCTGAGTGAAATAAGCCAGACACAGAAAGACAAATGCTGCATGATCTTACTTTATATAGAATCTAAAAAAGTTGAACCCATAGTAACAGAGAGTAGAATGATGGTTACTAGAGGCTAGAGGGTGGGGTGAAATGAGGAGATGTTGGTCAAAAGGTACATTAAGTTTATAGATAGATATATAGTTATAAGATGAATAAGTTCTGGAGACCTAAGGTACAGCATGGGGACTATAGTTAATAATATACTGTATACTTGGAAGTTGCTAAGAGACTAAATCTCAAGTGTTCTTACCACAGAGGAGAAAAAAGGTAACTATGTGAGGTGATAACTATGTTAATTAGCTTAACTGTGGTAACCATTATGAAAATTAATAATGGGAAACCTCACTAAAATGGAGTCAAGAAGTTTTGGCAGGGGGGAGCTCTCACACCCTACCACTTGTAGTCAATTGTAAATCCAACAGGAAGAGACGGGGACTTGACCTTACACAGAGCTGACCTTGCACATGGATACTACCTTCCTACTCCAGCTGGAGGAGACACTTTCCTCATCCCTCTGCACAATAGCTCAGCCAATGAGAAACCACCATACTTCAAAACTCCTAGTTTACTCCAATGGACTTTAGTTCATAATAGCCTTCCCCTTTTCTCCTAAAAAAAAAAAAAAAAAAAACTTCTTTGTTGCTGGACTTGCCTATGCTTTTGCCACAGCTTGCTTGTCCCAGATTGCAATTCTCTTTCACTCCCGAATAAACCCATCTTTTGCTGGTAAAATAACTGGCAGTTTTACTTTTAAGATTAACATAATTTCACAATATATATGTATGTCAAAATATCACATTGTACACCTTACCTATACACAGTCATACTTCAGTAAAGCTGGAAAAAAATTAGCAGACAAAAAACAAGGAAATATGATCCATAACTAAGAGATAAATTAAGAACAGACTCAGAAATATCAGAGATGATGAGATAAGCAAATAAGAATATTTAAAATAACTATTATAAATATGCTTCTTGTATTTAAGAATCTAGAGGGAAACATGAACATAATTGAATGAGAAAAAGAAGACATGAAAAAGGTCCAGATATAACTTGTGGAGATAAAAAATATATCTGGAATGAAAAATACACTGGATGGATCTAATGGGTACTATTGTGATAATTTTTCAGTGTATCAATCTAACCATTAAATATAAGTCATTGGATCATCTTTATTCATAAACACAAAAGCTTTTCAGTGGCTCAACAAAGAAAAAAAAGCACACTGTTAGTGATATTTTTAAGCTGGAAAGTCCTGGCCATCACTGTGCCATGAAACCTAGATGCACTCCAATTTCATGAACATTGATGCTATGGATTATTGAGACACACTTGACTATGCATGTCAGAATCCATGAGTTTAATTAAAGTTATGATGTGAACAAAGAGTATCCATTAGACAAGAAGAATTTGGTCTTGGCAAGTGATATTTGCATCAATTTGCTTAATTAGATCAGTACTTTTAAAACAATTTGTAAAGCATAGGATTAAAGGCCTGAATTTCAAAGGATTTAGCAGAAGCCACAATCATGGTTTCAAACAAATCATCTGCAAGAAATTGTAGGCTGAAAATAGCAATTAGCAGCCCACAGAAAAAATTTTAATGGAGACCATTTCTATCAATTGAATAACCATGTATAATATGGCTTGGCTTGAATCACTGATAACTTAACCTTCACCAAATTTTTCAGAGTGGAAGCAAACTGCCCCTCTTGTTTATTTCAGACTAGATTTCAAACAAAAATTAATCCCAGGTGCAAAAATATTCTGTGTCATTTTGGCTTTGGGGGGAAAGCAACAAAGGAGGCAGGATTGGCAAATCTCAGTCCTAGCCTTACCTCTTATACTTCATACTCAGTCCTAACCTTACCTCTCCATCTTCCTATTTTAAAAAAGTGAATGCAATCCCTTGATATATGGAATCAGTCATTAGCCACTGACCTAGTAAATCAGTTAAAGTTATAATTTGAAAGTCCATTGAAAACGTATTGTATTTATTTCTAAACAAATAGCTTCATCAGTAACCTTGCTCATTCCTCTTCCAGAAAGAGAAAATGTTTGGGGGGAAAATAATTACATGAAGAAGGTAACCAATTATTATGTTGTATGATCTTACCTATATGCAGAATCTAAAAACAAACAAACTCAAAGAAAAAGAGATCAGATTTGTGGTTATGGGCATGGGGAGTAGGGAGGATTTGGAGAAAGGTGGTCAAAGGCACAACTTCCAATTATAAGATAAGCAACTACTGGGGATGTAACATACAAGAGGAAGACTGTAGTTAATACTGTTGTATGATACATTTGAAAGTTGCTAAGAGAGTAGATCCTAAAAGTTCTCATCACAAGAAAAAAATTGGGGGGTAACCATATGAGGTGATGGACATTAACTAAACTCACTGAGGCGATCATTTTGCATTCTCTGTAGGTCAAATCATTATGCTGAACACCTTAAACTTATATAGGCTGCATGTCAATTATATCTTAATAAAACTGAAAAAAAAAAAGAAAGAGCTAAGAGGTCAGTGGCTGTAGTGAAGTAAGGGGGTGGGGGTAATAGGAGAAAGAAGTCTGAGAACAAAGCAGGGCAACTCACACAGGACCTTGTGCCTTCTGAGGAGCTGGGCATTTAATCTGCATGTGATGAGGCATCACTGAAAGGCTTGAGCAAAGAAATGTGGGTGTCTGGCTGTCACTTTACCAGAGTTATTCCTGCTGCTGTTTGGAGAACCCAGCTGGGGACAAAGG
Source organism: Callorhinus ursinus (assembly GCF_003265705.2). NCBI lineage: Eukaryota > Metazoa > Chordata > Mammalia > Carnivora > Otariidae > Callorhinus > Callorhinus ursinus. Next base: position 5,648,731 of record NW_027397067.1, read on the forward strand.
CAGAGCAAGGCAAGCCTCTAAGAGGCTACAGTCATAAACCAGGCAGAGGTCCAAGTGGCCTGGGCCAAATGGTGAGAGTGGGGGCTGCAAGGATGGCTCAGACACAGGGATGGGAGAGGGGCATGCAGTGAAGAATGACACCCACATGCCAGACCTGAGAAACTCAAACAATGAAATGACCACTTACTGATAAAGGAAGACAAAACAAGCAGAAGGTTTTGGAGGGAAAGGTCAGTTTTGGACATATTAGTGTATCTTTTGTCATTGTCATCTTTGGATATAAGTGGCAAGTCAAACGTTGAATAAATGAATCCAGAGTTTGGGGGAAGATCCAGGTTGTAAATACAAATTTTGGAGTCAAGGATATATAGATGATATTTCAAGCCATGAGATGAAATGAAATCCCCAAAAGAGTTAAGGTCAATACAAAAGAGTGATCACCAGTATTAAGTTACTCTGATTAGAAAGATGAAGGACAGAGAATTGACCACTGCAATTATGCAAGTGGAGGTGATTTGTGAGGTGCCATGTAGCTCTCAGGAGACTGAAATCAAGTGCAAGTCAGGGCTGATTCAGCCCACCCCATCACCACGTACAAGAAAAAGTTGTGAGGGATGAGGCTGGAAGGTGAGTAGGCTCTGCTCTCAGACACTCCGATTTACACCCACAGGATGTATTGTGTCTGGGAAGAGACATGCCCAAGGTTTCATCTTAGAACAAGGTCCCACTGACAACATGGAACAAAAGGTGGCAAAATTGTCATATGGATGGCAAAAGTGTGCATGCGAATAACAGGAAATCCATAACGTCCCACGTGTAAATACATCCAGATTAAAGGGGAGACACTCACTTCAAGAGTCCCGGTTTTATTTCACTTTCTTCCCACACAGATTCCTTCTATTTAGCATTTCATTTCAGTCAATGATAAGTTGCCCCAATGATTTTAGTGGTGCCGTAATTTTATTATCTCTTAGAGGCACCTGAGTCCTTACTGTCCCTGCTATATCTACATGTCAACTATTCTACTGGCAATGAGCATCAGGCAGAATGAAGACAAGGACTTTTTAATGAATAGAATTTTACTTTCCAAAATTTGACTTACATCAAACCATTCAGAGATACATGCATATATACAGTAGAACCCACCTATAAAAAATTGTCTTCCTTTTTTTCCTTCAGCGGGAAAACAGCATACTTTACCAAGCAAAGATACATTTTGTCCTTAAAATGAAAATAAAAATCTCAATTTTTAATCCCAGACCACTTTGTCCCTGTAGTTCCAACAAACATTTCTTTCAATCTTAGATAATGTTTCACTGTGACTGTTTTATGTGACTCACCATGGTTTTAAGAATTGCTGATAATTAAAATGTATTGAAACAATTCATAATTTTTTATTTTAGGGTTATAAAACTGTGAAAAAACTCAATGCTTGGAAGAGTTATGATTCATGATTGAAGTAATTTGGCTTTACTAAAACTTTAATAAAACTGAATAATGTCCTCACTCAGCTCACAGAACAGTCTTCAACTTAAATCTGTATGTTTATAAGGCAATTTAATGGATAGTATTTCATTTTATCCCCCAAATAACTTTGTGAAGAAGATAGCATCACCAGTATTACTTTCTCAGTGGCAAGAGGAGGAAGGGGGAGCAATTTTCCACTTAATTATATTTCCCAAAGATTAATTCTCTGGAAGAGCTCAAGACAAATTACACTTCACGAATCTCAAGATGTAAAAGATTAAGGACCACAACAACTTAGCCAAGTGCTAGGGCAAAGCCATGTGGGGAGAAAGAAGAGTTGTTCCAATACTTCAGGACCACCCTAAAACTACCAATATCCTCTCCCGCAAAAAAAAAAAAGCCTTTATTATTATTAAAGTGTTTTAGTATTTTAATAATTGTCTCTATTATTCATTCAGCTTTGCCTCCCCTTATTGACATATGTCCAGTTGACATAAGAAAAAAATGGAAATTGCTCTTCCTTAAGGGGAAGAGAGATCCGGGTTGATGAACCTGCTCCATTGATTAAAAAAGAGAGTCAATAAGTCAAAGAGCAGAAACTTGCAAATGCAACTAGATTCATGTTGCAAAGGAAAAAGTCAAATTGTGAAATTGTAAAAAACACCCACTCATACCACCGTCCATGTAGTTTCATCCAACTGAGGAGATGGAAACATTGGAGAGTGCTCACAATCAAACAGGATGGCTTCGTGTGTGTGTAGTACAAAGTTCATTTATTTCTAAGGAAATATATTCCCAAAGCATTTAATAATTTTGATCATCTTCAGAAAATATTATCTACGCTTCTAAAATAGGATTCCTTTCTTTTGTCTCCTCCAGCAGCTTCTCATTTATCCCAAAAAGGTTGCCATATTTAGCAAATATTAATACAGGACACCCAGTGAAATTTTAATTTCAGGTAATCAATAAATAATTGTTTAATGTAAGTATATCCCAAATATTTCATGGAACATACTTAAACTAAAAAATTGTTCTTTGTTTATCTGAAATTCATATTTAATTAGACATCCTAGTAGCCATCCCAAAGTAATGAAAAAAGAATCTTACAGAGGGATTTTAATTCCTCTACTCATCGAATGCACCATGAAAAAGCTCACCAGTCTGGCATTCTAGATATCTGAAAAGCCTATCTGAGAAATACTTTAATGAATGAGAATACGTATCCAAATCTATAGGTATCAAAGGAGCTTTTTACTCCTCTTGTTATCTCTTATAGACCTTTCAGTTTACTTCATCCTGTTGTCCCAAAAGAAAATAGTTACTCTTCCAACACCTGTCTCCTGGTTTTATTATGTTTCAAGATTTCAGAGGCTGTAACTGCTCATTGACTGGAATCTGTTCTTTCTGCTGCACATCAAGAAGCCCCAATATCAAAGGAGATGTTACATTTTATAAGTAGACTCGAAGGTGCTTTCCTTAGGAAACAACTGCCATTCTCATAAACTATGAGAAGGTTAAATTTCCTTTAATCTCCAGTATATAGACCAAAAAAATAAACACCACATCTGAAATCACTATTTCTGAAATCCCACTGTCTAACCACTTCATGCTGGCTCACTTAGTCTGATTTTCATTCTTCTAGTGGTCACTATTTTAACTTTCAATAATGTATGTTTATGCTCCATTTCTTGATTTTCTAGTGTGAGATTTTCTCTTGACTCCCAGGCATGAAAGACCAATTAACTTGCATATTACAGTTCCTCCACCTTATCTCCTACCCTCCTCTCCCAATTTTGATTAAATAAACCATTATTTTATGTTCTTATTGATTTTAAATGGTAGTATGCTTCCTTATCTATTATTTGATTTGTGAGTTTAAAAGATTGTCTTTTGTGTCCTCGTCATGCAGTGTAAGGAAACACTTTGCCTCCTGTTCCCTGTCCCTCCCAACCCACTGCCTGTTCTTCATAGGTTCTATTATTACTTCTACATTGCAGAAATGTATGATGTTTATATTTAATCCTGCTTCCAGAGTGCCTGTGGATATTTAGCCTTAATTCCATTTTAATGTTTTTTTTCCTTTTACCTCTCATTTGGCTAGATGTCTTCATCAAGTAGTTTCTTTTTTTTTTAAGATGTTTTATTTATTCATTTAAGAGAAACAGAGATTGCGAGTGAAAGCATGAGCAGGGGGGAGGGGCAGAGGTGGAGGGAGAAGCAGGCTCCCTGGCTGAGCAAGGAGCTGGAGGTGGGGGCTTAATCCCAGGACCCCGGGATCATGACCTGAGCCGAAGGCAGACACTTAACAGACTGAGCCACCCAGGTGCCCCAAGTATTTTCCTCAAGAAAAACTCATATATTTTCTGGGTTTTTGAAGAGCTGGAAAGATCTGTCTGCCTTTTACCTTTATACTTGAATTATACTTGAACTAAACTCCACAAAAAATTATTTCTTTCCAAAGGCAGCTTCAGCTTTTCTCCACTGTCTCTTCACACTAAAAGTTACTGTGAAGTCTGAACTCAATATGGTTTTTCCCCTCTGTGTTTCATTTTGTTTGTTTTGGTCCACAGGATTCTGCTCTGCCTTTATTCTTGCAGCCTAGTAACATTACCAGTGTATTTTAGAGACTGTTTTTTCCTTTTTCATCTGGGACGCCAGACACAAGTTTAACCCACAGACTCAGGCATTCCTTTAATAAAGTTGTTTTTTTTACTATGTCTTTGAAATACTCTGTTTTGTTTTGTTTTTTATTTTACTTGTGTTGCTACACAGACCTCAGGTGCATAAAACTGAAGGATAATATTCCTTAGTTCCTTTCTTAAATCTGTGTCACACTAGGTCTCCTTCACCTTTACCCTACTAGCTTCTACACTTGGTCCTTTATTATCATTACTCTTCTCCTTAAGCACCACTCTATTATATTTATTTTATATATACCTCTAACAAATTCTCCATATGTGTGTATATTCTTTAAAAATATATAGAGCTTTACTGTGTGCACACCTTTATACTGTGAAATAAATTTTACCCTGTTTCTTACTATTTTACACTCAACAATATGTTCTAAGATCTATACAGTGCTACATGTTTAAACCCTAGTTCATTATTTCTGGTTGCTGCACAGAACTCTACACCTGTGCCTCAGGTTTTATTTCTCTATCTTCTTACTTATGGCCACCTTGGTAAACTATGATTCAATAAACATTTCTGTATATATCTCTTCATTGTCCTGTACAAAATTTTCCCTGTAATATATAACCAAGAATTGGCTTCCTGGGTCATAGAAATATGTACGTTCTTAATATTATTCAGATGCTGTCAGATTATTGTCCAGAAGGATGTGCCAGTTTCTTATATCTTCATCAGCAATTAATATTAGTGTTCTAATTTTTGCTATCCATAAGGGTTGAAAGTTGTGTATCACTGATTTAGTTTGCATTTCTCATTTGGTAGGGTAGCTAAACATCTTTTCACATGCTTATTAACCATTTAGTTTTCTCCTTCTGCAAAATATCTATTTATACCCTTTGTCCATTTTCTACTGGGTTTCTTATATTTTTCTTTCTGATTCCTAATATCTCAGCTATTGATTGTTAGTTGGCATTGGACCTTGAAAATATTGGGCGCCTGGGTGGCTCAGTTGGTTAAGCGACTGCCTTCGGCTCAGGTCATGATCCTGGAGTCCCTGGATCGAGTCCCGCATCGGGCTCCCTGCTCAGCAGGGAGTCTGCTTCTCCCTCTGACCCTCCCCCCATCTCATGTGCTTTCTCTCTCATTCTCTCTGTCTCTCAAATAAATAAATAAAATCTTTAAAAAAAAAAAAAAGAAAATATCTTCATCTATTCCATTATCCATCTATTAATTTTGCCTTTGGTATCCTTCAAAGAACAGAAATTTTTAATTTTGATATAATAAAATCCACCTATTTTTATTTATTTATTTTTTAAGACTTTATTTATTTATTTGACAGAGAGAGAGAGCACAAGTAGAAGGAGGGAGAGGGAGAAGCAGTATCCCCGCTAAGCGGGGAGCCGGACATGGGGCTCCATCCCAGGACCTTGGGATCATGACCTGAGCCGAAGGCAGTCGCTTAACCGACTGAGCCACCCAGGCACCCCAGAATCCATCTATTTTTAAACTGACAGTTTTTACTATTGGTCCCCTTTTAATTATTCCTTTTTAAAAGTCACAAAGATATTCTCTTACATTTTCTTCTATTTAACCTATAACTTTACTTTTCACATTTAGGTTTTAATTGACTGGAGTTCATCATTGTATCCAAAGTGAAATGGTATTTCAGGTGTTTTTTGTTTTCCAAATGGTGAGACAACTTTCCATGTATCATCAGCAAATAAGACATGCTTCTCACCCATTCGTGCTGCCTCTGCTTCACATATCAAGCTTCCATAAAATGGATTTTCTTCCCTACTCCACTGAATTCTTTGTTGGCTTCCACAGAGAACCCACACTTTTCATTATTAGAGCTGTGTAAAATGGAGCATACTCTATATCCTTGCCCTATGCTTTCAAAATTGTTTAACCCTTTTGTGGACCCTTATTGTTTCATATAGGTTTTAGAATTAGTTTTTCCAGTGTCCACAAATAACTGCTGGGATTTTAATTAAAACAGAATTGCATATATAGGCTAATTTGGAAAAAATAACATTTTTATCATTATGGTTGTCCTATCCTTGATCTTTTCAAGTCATTCCAAAATATTTTAAAGATTTTATTTATGTATTTGAGAGAGAGAGAGAGAGAGAGAGAGTGGCAGGCAGAGGGAGAAGCAGGCTTCCCACTGAGCAGGGGGCCTGATGCAGGACTCAATCCCAGGACCCTGGGATCATGACCTGAGCCTAAGGCAGATGCTTAACTGACTGAGACACCCAGGTGCCCTCCAAAATGTTTTAAAATAGTTCTTAATTTTCCCCCTGAAGATATGATTGTTTGCTAGGCAATTTTCTAAAAATTCTATAGTTTTATTGTTATTTTAATTGATAACATTTTGGCTGTTTTTCTAGATGATTGATAGTGATATGTATGATCTTTATTGATTTTTGTGTGTTCACTTATATCTGGAAATCTAGCTGACTTTATTTTCTTGATTTTTCTAAGTAGATCAATTTAGCATCAAAAAATGACAACTGCTTCACTTCCCTCCAATCTTTTTATAGCTTATTACTTCTTTCACCCGAACTTCTGGGACTTGTTAAATAGCAACAGTAATAATAAAAAGAAGGAAGATAAGAAGGAAAAAAGAGGAAGAGGAAGTAGAGAAGAAGGAAACAGAAGAGCTCAGGCTTATCAAAGTATTCCTATTTTCCAGGGGCTAATAAGTACCTTATTTAAATTAACTAATTTCGTCTTTCAAACATTAGGATGTAAATACTACTATAATTTCCATTTTTAAGAAGAAAACAAGGTGCAGAAAATTCATAACTTGCTCCAGGTCTGTTGCCAAAAAGTCCTCTCTCTGATAGAAGATGTCATTTTGCTCCCAACAGTTCAAGAGCATTTAAAGTTTACGTATTTGAATGTTCAAAGATTGTCTTCAAGAATATCAACTATATAGCTGTTGATTCTCTTTTGCTTTCTATAATTCAATTTGTGTCCAAATATTTTTTGATCTTATTATTTTTCATGTCATTTTATATATCTGTCTTCCATGACCAAAACTGCGTGGTCAAAAGTATCTTAAATTCTGCTTACAAGTGATTCTCATTTCTAATGTTCTATTTTTAAGTTCCAGCGCTTTTCTGAACTCTGCCAACTCATTTTATATTTTATTCCACTATTTTACCATCTCTGATTCCTGAAAAAGGCTAAACTTAATTATTTTAAATTATGAAGAAATATCAAGTATTTACCCTTCAGCAATTTTCTTTCGTATGTGTTCTTGTACTGTTTTTGTTATGTATATTTCTGCCTTTTTTCTTTTGGTATTTAGGTCCCATGCTAAGTTTCTGTCCAGTTTTTATTCAGAATTTATGGGATTCATTAGTCCTAGCCAAGCCTAGCCACAGTAACTTGTTTTGAGAAAAAAAAAATGTGTGAGGAGGACACAGAGATTGAATTAATTGAATTAGAGCCACAAGAAACTTCAATTCAGAAGATACACTGCTCTGCACTGTCAGCTTTACTTGCTTCCACCCTGTGGTTGATGGGGAGGGGCTGCTCATCACAGAGTAAACCCCTGTGTGTCATGAGGGTGGTGACTTGGACTTCATATATATGTAACTGTATATATATGTAGGTATGTACTGTGAGGGGCAACAACAAAGCCACTGACACCTGAAAATCTGGTCCTTATAGAGATGTCTCTGGGGTTGCTGCCTCCACCCAACACCTCTCCACTCCAAGATGTGCAGTGGGGTGAGGAATCCTGCAGATACCCAACGGCCCCAGACCATGCTGGCCCAGGTAAGAGATCATGGATTGGTTCCATCAACTTTCTGCCACTGACTGCTGAAAAATGTGGCTTTACACAAAATTTCAGAAATATGTTTAACTCTTCATGTTCTCCCTTCACCCAGCCCAGAATTTACTATATTTTACAGGTATTTTCATCACTTATGACTTAAGATTATGAAAAATGAGATTTTCTTATTTGTTTACATTCTTTTTCTTGCTTTTCCTAGTTTGGGGACATAACTATCTTTGCTCTGTTATTTCCAACCAGAATGCCTCTAACTATTTACCCATCCATTTTTCTCCATGCCTACTGCTATCAGTGGGGTTTAAGCCACCATCAGGACAAATGGTCATTATGCATCCTATTCTGCCCCCACCAATCCACTGTCCACCCCACAGCCAGAGTGGTCATTTCTTAAAATGTAAGTTGGATCATAGCACATCTTGTCTTAAAAACCTTTAGCAGGTCATGCTCTTAGGAGAAAATGCAACTCCTCCTACAGCTCAGGGGTTCTCCTACACCTAGGCACAGCCTCTGTCTTCCATGCTCTGCACCACATTCTCCTCCTTGCTCCTTTTTCTATCACCTGGACTTGTCTTGTTCCCTCAAACCTGCCAACCTCTCCCTGTGGCCTTCCTTCAGGCGGAAACATGCTCCCTGTCCTTTCACCTGACTGAGTCCCACACACACACTTCTGATTTCACCATAATAGGCACTCCTTCCAGAAAGTCCTCCATGGACACTGTGCTCTATCTCATCTCAGTGTGCCAATGGGGCTATTCTTAAAGCAGCATTTCAGCTTCATGCTACTGGTTGTTTCATGGTCTGTCCCCCGGGGGACGGCCAGCAGAGCGTGTCACATGACCATCTATCTTGGTAACCTTGCATCCCCAGGGCCTACAAGAGGGACCAGCAGCTGGAAATAACTAGCAAACATTAACCTAGGTGGAATGAACCAAACAGCATACCAAGTCCTGGAGGCACAGACATAAAGAAATTAAGAATATCTTCTTCAAGGAGTTTACATTCTAGTGATACAAAATATAATTATGTAACATATCTGATATGGAAAGCTGTGGGAAAGATCAAGAAGCATTTTCTTTTTATAGCCATTGCAGTTGACATATATTAATGTAATAAAGAAGAACATCAAAAAAAAAAAAAAAACTACTCCCAGTGGGAAAGCTAAATAAATGTGCTAAGTAAATCTAAATAAGAATTTAATGTCTCAGACTAATTTGTAAAAAGGATAATGATCACGTCAGACTGGCCAGCCAACAGCTCAAGTCCTACTCTGCAGTCAGTGGTCAGAAATCCTCCTGAGCTCTTTCCTTCCAAGACCTGTTTCCACCATACCTTGGACAGAGCAGTAAAATGCACGTACTTTGTTCCTTCTCCCTGAACATCCTTCTAATATATGTATTATTTTCAAACTATATTTAATGTCAGACTTTTGGTGGCTAAGAATCTAGAGACTCACATCCCAGCCTGAAGGCTTATATTTGGGGGATTTTTTAAAAACTAAGGTCAACTACAACTAGAAGGGTCCCAGTAAGATTCATTTGTATAGTGCCAAACAAAACATCCCATGGTGGGGAGCCTGGGTGGCTCAGTTGGTTAAAGCGACTGCCTTCGGCTCAGGTCATGATCCTGGAGTACCAGGATCAAGTCCCGCATCGTGCTCCCTGCTCAGCAGGGAGTCTACTTCTCCCTCTGACCCTCTCCCCTCTCATGCTCTCTCTCTCTCTCTCATTCTCTCTCTCAAATAAATAAATAAAATCTTTAAAAAAAAAAATCCCATGACAGTTGCACACCACCACCATTGTCCAAGATACACCCTGAATAATGGGTCCAGCCTCTGACAATTTATTGGGACCCTTAACCCTGTAATATAGGTCCACTATTTGACTCAGAATGTGGGCTAAACTCAGAATAAAAGAGGAACCCAAATATCCAGTGTCAATAGCATCTATTTAAGATGTGTCCCTGTCACATTCTCTCATACAAATAACTATAGAAGAAGAAAAAAAACAGAAACCTAATGCCACAATCTTAGTAAAAAGATTACTTTTGCACTAAAAAGACTTACTTTTCCACTTTAAAAGTAAGGTTGATAAAAACAAATTAAAACCATTTTTGGGTTCCTGGACCCAATTCCAACATTAAGGGGAGGTCCCCCCCACACAGCACCAAGAATTCAACTCAATTCTGACACTATCTACCCAAAGACAACATCAGATTGCACAAGTCAAGGGCTCAGTTTCACAAGACTGCCCTCCACCCCCTACTTTAGGCACCAGCCGGTCACAAGCCCCAGGCTGTTACTTATGCTTCTGACTGATCAGTTGCAGATTGGGGTTTCTGATAACCTCCTCCTCAGGTATGATTAATTTGCTAGAGCAGTTCACAGCACTCCAGGAAACACATTTACCAGTTTATTAAAGGATATGACAAAGGATACAAATTAACAACCCAATGAGGGGATTCATAAGGTGAGGTATGGGAAAGAGGGGCAGAGCTTCCCTGCCTTCTCCAGGAGTGCCACTCTCCCTGCATCTCCACATGTTCACCAACCTGGAAGCTCTCCAAACCCAGGCCTTTGGGGATTTAATGAAGGCTTCATTGCCAGTCATAACTAAGTCATTGGCCATGGGTTATTCAGCCTCCTGCCCGTCTTTCCTCTCTGGAGGTGGGTGGAGGGGAGGAATGGAGAGAGGGGGGGAGACTGAAACGTTCAACCATCTAATCACAAGTTGGTCTCCCTGGCAACTAGCCTCCACCCATGGGTGGGGTCCAAAAGTCACTTTAATTAATATAACAAAAGACAGCTTAATCACTCTCGACACTTAGGATCCTAATTCCAAGGGTTTTAGGAGCTGTAAGCCAAGAAACGTGGATGAAGACCAAACATCTGTGAGAAATATATTTTGATCATCCAAATAACCAAATATATATTTCTTATTGAAAAAACATACACACAAGCCCACAACAGAAACAGAGGCTGTTGGAAAGAATGCAATCAGAAGGTATATTGTGACATTTTTTTTCTCTCTAAAACGACACTCTTGTAGGCTACCTGAATATATTATAAAAAGAAAAATTCTCCACACATCTATGGAGGTAAAAAATGATTACCCAAAAAAATCCACTTTGGGGATACCTGGGTGGTTCAGTCAATCAAGCGTCAGCCTTCAGCTCAGGTCATGATCCCCACCAGGGTCCTGAGATAGAGCCCCGCAACTCATCAGACTCCCCGCTCAGCGGGGAGTCTGCTTCTCCTCCCTCTACTCTTCCCCTCTGCTTGTGCTCTCTCTCTCAAACAAATAAATAAAATCTTTTTTAAAAATCCAATTATAATACTTCCAAAAACTATGAAATAGTTAGGAATGAATTTTACAAAAAATGGACAAGTCCTCTACATTTAAAATTTCAGAACATTGTTAAGAAGAATTTTAAAAATGAAGACATATTCCGTGTTTAAGGATTGTAAAACAATATTATTGTGATGCCAATTCTCCAAATTGATTCATAGATTCAAAAGAATCAGAAAATAACTTCAGCCGGGTTTTTTTGTTTTTTGTTTTTTAAGATTTATTTACTTATTTTACACAGAGAAAGAGAGCAGTGAGGAGGGGCAGAAAGAGGGAGAATAAGAATCTCAAGCAAACTTCCCACTGAGCACAAAGCCTGTCTGGGACTTAGTCCCTAGACCCTGAGATCATGACCTGAGCTGAAATCAAGAGATGCCTAACTGAGTGAGCCACCATGTGCCCTTAAACTGGCTGTAGTTTTTTTAATAAAATTATAGAGGACCTAAAATGTCTAAAGCAATCTTATTAAAAAATAACTAAGTTGGAGTATTTACAACTATCTGACTCCAAGAAATACTATAAAGTTCCAATAATCAAGACATAATAGCACTTAATTAAGGACCCACAAATAGATCAAAGGAAACAATAAAGAGCCTAGTAATAGAATCACACACACATTTAAATGATAATCTGATTTTTGAAAAAGTCACCAGAGTGGGGTGCCTGGGTGGCTCAGTCAGTTAAGTGGCTGACTCTTGATCTCAGGGTCATGGGATTGAGCCCTGTGATGGGCTGTGTGCTGGGCATGGAGCCTACTTAGGACTCTCTCTCTCTCCCTCTCTCTCTCTGCCCCTCCCCTCCCTCTAAAAAAATAATAAAAAATAATTTTTAAAAAGCCACTAGAGGGACGCCTGGGTGGCTCGGTTGGTTAAGCATCTGCCTTCAGCTCGAGTCATGATCCCAGGGTCCTGGGACCGAGTCCCACATCAGGGTCCTCGCTTAACAGGAATCCTGCTTCTCCCTCTGCCTGCCAATCCCCCTGCTTCTGCTCACTTGCTCTCCCTCTGACAAATAAATAAATAAAATCTTAAAAAAAAAAAAAAGCCACCAGAGTAATCTGAAAAGGATATAGTCTATCCAACAAGTGGAAATAGAGTAACTGGATATCTTTGTGGGGAAAAAAAATAATAACTCAATCCATACCTCACACCATACACAATAATTAATTCAAGATGGACCACAGACTTAAATGTAAAAGTTAAGACCCTAAGTCCTTTACAGGAAAATGTAGAATAGCTTCCATATTTGATGGTAGGCAAAAGGTTCTCAGATTAAAGAAAGTAATAATCCATGAAAGAAAAAATTAGTTAGACTTCATTCAAAATTAAAACATTATGCTCATGAAAAGATATCATTAAGAAAATGAATGAGATTCATAGACAGGAAGAAAATACTCAAAAATCTTTATCTGACAAAGGACTAGCAACCAGGATATATAAAGAATTCCAACCACTTATGAATAAAAGAACCCAATTTTTTAAACGGACAAATTTTGAGGAGATACTTCAGAAAATATGTAGAAATGACCAAAAGCACATGAAAAAGTACTCAATATCATTGTTCTCAGGGAAATGCAAATTAAAACCAAATGAAATAGTATTACATGCCCACCAGAATGGCTAAACTTAAAAAGATCAAAAATGCTAAATGCTGGTAAAGATAAGGAGCAACTGGAATACTTACATATTGTTGTAAGGAGTGTTAAATGGTACAGTTACTTAGTAGAATGGACTGGAAGTTAATGATAAAACTGAATATATGGCCAGGCATTTATCCAAAAGAAATGAAAATAAGCATGTTAAAAGCAGTTTTATTCATGATGGCCCAAATCTGGAAGCAGCCTAGATGTCCAATCATCAATAAGAGAATGAATAAACAGTGGCATATTCATAAAACAGAAGACTAATCAGCATTTTTTTTAAAAGATGATATATACAGGGGCACCTGGGGGGCTCAGTCAGTTGAGACTCTTGTTTTAGGCTCAGGTCATGATCTAATGGGTTGTGGGATCAAGCCCCACATCTGGCTCTGTTCTTAGTGCAGGATCTGCTTGAGTTTCTCTCTCCCTCTGCCCACCCAATCCCCCCAACTCCCGCTCTCATGCACATGCCCACACACTCTCTCTCTCTCTTAAAACAAATAAATAAATAAAATATTTTTTTAAAAAAATGATCTATACAACAATGTGGGTGAATCTCAAAAACAATTCCTAAATGGAAAAAGACAATACAAAAGGATACAATTTGTATGATTCCATTTATATAAATTTCTAGAACCAGCAAGCTTAATCTATGGTAGAAAAGAATCACAACACAGTGATTGCCTCTGAGTGTTAGAAGTGGGGATTAACTGGGAAACTATATGAGGAATTTTCTAGGGTAAGGATGTTCCATTTGGGAACATAGACATATACATTTTTCAAAAGTCAGCTAATGTACACCTAAGATCTGTATATTCTTATGTGTAAATTTTACATTAAAATCATAAAATGTTATTACATAATATTAATGTATATTAGATAATATCGTATATGTGATAACATATATTTTATATATTACAAAAATATAATACTTGTTTATAACAATTATGAACCAATATTGAACTCTAATGATATGAAATTGTTGGGGAAAAGTGTACAGATGTCTGCAATTTACTTAGATGAATGGAGGAACAGCTAGATGAATATAGATGTGATAAAACAAGAATGATAGATTATTAATGGTAGAATCTCAGTTGGGGGCTTATGGGCTTTTACTGTAAAGTTCTTTGAACTTGTCATATGCTTGGAATTTTTCAAAATAAAAATATTAGGTGTTTTTATAAAGCATATGTATTTTTGTGAAGATTTATGTATCTCTATGTGTTTGTTTATATTCAAGTATACATGCATATATATGTGCTAAACACAATTTAAGGAGCTCAGTGACATAAGTAAGATAACCTGTTTGTGGCCATGTTCTATGCTATAAAAGCCTCAGCGCCTAGTATTGATCCCAGAATTTTTTCTAAAGAAACGTTTGGCCCTGCTCAAATGAACTTGCTTAAGCTGCCTGCAGAGGGAAGGCAAGCAGGTTTATGCCAGTTCTCGGCACCTACTCTTGAAAGAGAAGTCTCACTGCACCATAAGTTGGTAGTCAAAACTTGCAAATATTTCACTAACAACAAAGTGAGTTTTTTTTCCTGCCGCTTCTAGAAAAAAAAATAAGTTTCATTCATTGAAAAATACCTTTATCCTTGGATCAAGCCAGACTACTGTAGATCTAAAAACATTTTTACCAAAATAGTGGACACAATATTGTTTGGTTCCTTCCTGGAAACTGGCACTGTGGTCTAAATGTGCACTGAAAAATATTAAAGAATCTTGTAAGAATTTTATTATTGTAAATACTATAAGGATGTTGTTGACAGCATAATCCAGGACCGTTCGGTGCCTGCTTCCTGAGAATCTAAAATAGCCATTTCACTGATTTCTTTTTCAGGACAAGCTTTACTTATCTTGAGTGCCTGGTTTATTATATGGATAGTGTGAATATTGTATCTATCTGGAGCAAAGGAGCTCAGAGCCAAACTTGGAGTGCCCCTCTAATAGTGACCCAGTGATGAGTACTAACCCTTAGATAAGCACCCTGAAATCCTAAAACTTTCCTACCTTTATTTTCCCATCCCCATATCTCCTATCTGCATTTTTTTATACTAGAGTATGTTATATCTTTCATTGTGGCAGTTCATACTCTTTTTTAAAATGAAGTTATTAGGGCGCCTGCGTGGCTCAGATGGTTAAGCATCTGCCTTCAGCTCAGGGTCCTGGGATCGAGTCCCACATTGGGCTCACTGCTCCTTGGGAGCCTGCTTTTCCCTCTGCCTCTCTCTCTCTCTGTGTCTCTCATGAATAAATAAAATCTTTAAAATAAAATAAAATAAAATAGTTTGGTTTTTTAACTCAAATCAGCTTCTATAATAGTTTTTGTCTGTAATATAACTAGTGATCATGATCTAATTTGTGTATCACCATGTCCCTCTGTTTAACTACTTATATATCTTCAATGTTATGTTTTATAGCCATAAAAATAATTTCATCTTGGGTGGCTCAGTCAGTTAGATGGCTGCCTTAGGCTCATGTCATGATCCTGGAGTCCCTGGATCGAGCCCGGAGTTGTGGGGCTCCCTGCTCAGTGAGGAGTCTGCTTCTTCCTCTCCCTCTGCCCCTCCCCCTGCTCATGCTTTCTCTCTCACTCACTCTGTCTCTCAAATAAATAAATAAAATCTTTAAAAACATGATAATTTCATCTCTTTGAAGTAACTA
This sequence comes from Callorhinus ursinus, assembly GCF_003265705.2. Taxonomy (NCBI): domain Eukaryota; kingdom Metazoa; phylum Chordata; class Mammalia; order Carnivora; family Otariidae; genus Callorhinus; species Callorhinus ursinus. The sequence goes on from NW_027397067.1 coordinate 5,664,284, forward strand.
AAATAAATCAAGTAGAGGGCTATTTTAAAGAAGGAAGGAAATATTTCAGTAAAGGACATTCTAGAACACCTGTCCAATCAGCCAAGATGTAAAATGTTAATAGAATTGAATGTTCCTTTCTGCTGACTCTTTGGAATGGAACCAAATATAAATGTATTTAATCACCTGCATTCAGCAATCCATTAATCTATATCTGCATAACAAATAAAGAAAGAGTGGATTTAAGGCTTACTAGGAATGAGTGTTAGTGATCATACATCAGACAGTCTTTACCAACTGGTTTTGTGGGTTATTGTTTTAAAGAAAAAGTAGTCACCTCACACCTTTTCTTCTGCAAAAGACGGAAGATATTTTTGTCACAAATTCTACATGGATTATGGGGCAGATACTACACCATCAGAATCAAGAAATTAATAAACTGAACTCATAGCCTAAGAGACTTTTTATGATGTCAAAAAATAACAATTATTATCTACCAACAAAGAGACATTGAATTTCATTCCTTTAGCAATAATATTCTGAATGCCTGTTTTTCATGCAATGCTACATCGTTCGAGGATAGCTAGAAAGAAAAAAAAATTTAAAGGAGACAACATGATATCTGTCCCACGAGGTTCCTAACTTTAGGTGAATAGACGAAAACCCAAATCCCTGAAATGCCCGAGGACACGTGTGAAGAGAAGTAGGAGCACAGGACTATGATGGGCTCTGTGTCTCAAGCACAAGCCCTGAGGGGAAGTGGGGCAAAGGGGACCACTGCACAGAGGCTCCTGGGGACATGCCTTAGGCCTGGTCCGGGGATTTTAAGAAGCCTGTGGCAGATGTGCTGGTGAGTAACACAGAACAGTTCCATGAGGGTGGAGTGACTCACTGAGATTTGGAAAAATATATATATTTCATAATTTAGTAAGAGTAGCAGCGTTTTAGGTCTCCTCTCCTATCCCCTACCCCCGCACCCCTGCCCCGTATGGATCAGGTATTTCAGGAGGAATACATTCTTTTATGGACACATCTAGCAATTTTCATCTAGTTTAGTTACCAACTGTAAACAATATCAAGGCTTTTGACAAGGTAGTGTCTATTAAGATCCCTCTAAAGTAAGCATGGACTAGTCGAAAATAACAAAGACAAAAAGAAGCATCACCAACCAAACATCATTAACCTTCCACTAAAAAGAAGGACCGTTTGTTTTTTTTTTTACGCAGGCAGTAAAATTTTTTAATGTCCTAATCAATTTGTGTCAAAAAGAAAATGAAAGGCAGAACAAGGAGAATTCTTAGCAATGAAACCACGGCATTACATTCATCTGAATTTTGAATTAAAAAGCTAGTATATAATTTCTTTAAAATTGTTTAAAATCTTACTTGTAAAAGAAGTTGGAAAATCAGCTCCAAACCAGCTGGAGGGAAACGTAGTCTGACAACTTTGAAGGACTCACATCTAAAACCTTGACACACACACACAGACCATAAAAAAGGGAAAAAAAAAAAAAAAACTTTCCACAAACTTTGAAACCATGTGACTCCAACTTTAGTCCTGTAGCAACTTCTCCTTTTTCCATTTGTTCATATTCAAAACTTCCATGCTAATGTACACAGATTTATTTATTATAAGCAGGTAGTTTGCATTTAGCTCTTCTCTGTGTAAGCCTAAAGCAGAAATTAAGTAATACCTTTGGGTGAAGAGTTGAACATCTTTTCTATGAGTGTTAATTGTTGTAAAGATTATAATCTACTGTCATTTTACAGGCAGGTCAAAAGTATTTCATTTGAAGCTTTCCTTAGCTTTTGTTTTTTAAAGCATAGAATTTTTTTTTCAACTCAGCCTCAGTTTTCAGTGTGAATGATGGAGTTAAATGGCATTTATTGACATCGCTAATGAAATTTACTGACCATTTATTTTTTAAAAATCTAAGACTGCTTTTCTGGAAAGATTATAAAAACTATGTTGTTTTTTTTTAAGATTTTATTTATTTGAGAGTGAGACAGAGAGAGAAAGACAGAGAGCATGAGCATGGTGGGGGGGCGGTGCTTGGGGGGAGCAGAAGCAGACTCCCCACTGAGCAGGGAGCCTGATCCCAGGACTCAATCCTGGGACTCGATCCTAGGACTCCGGGACCATGACCTGCCAAAGGCAGACGCTTAACCGACTGAAACACCCAGGCACCCCTATAAAAACTACATTAAATTTATTTTTCAAAAATAGTTCTTAGAGACTCTGATTTAAATATAACAACAGTAAGAAGCAAAGGAACTGGAGAAAATTCTTAAAACCCAAACCAAAGAATTTAGTCTGGGATCTTCTAATTAGATTCCATAGTGTTAAAAATAGCCATCAAAACTGAACAAACTTAAAATATGTCATTCCCAGGAAAATGGCAGTAGAAAAATATACATCATCAGTCTCAACCATGTGGTGATGTAACTTTCATTCAGGAGCAAGATTTGTTTACCAAAAATACAATAACCTATTTTTTCCTCTATTCAATCACAATTTCATATTGTCCTGTTTATGAAGTCTAGAAAATAACAATGTAAAGTTATTATCATTGAAGTGTAAGACAGGTGTTCATAGTTAGCTTTAGCACTAAACAGTTTGGTACTAGCTCTGCATAGTATTAATAACTGTAACCAAATATATTTGAAAAGCAAATACCCAGTCCCCAGTTGCTATAGAAATAAAATGAACAATAATAAGAGATAGGGATCTCTTTCAAAACATCTTGGTTAGACTCCTTCTTGACAATACCTCACTTCTGCTTCAGGCAACAATCAGAAAGAGTAGAAAAGTAACTGAATATTTGTAAAACTTTAAAGGTCAACTTTTACAGCACTTCTTGGCAAAGATTCAAATCAATTCACAGACTATCAGTTCTGAAATTTGGCTTGAAATTCTGAATGCTGCCTGCAATACCTTCAAAACATCTATCAGATTAGAATTTTTCAGTGGATAATATGTAATTCTAGAATCAAGGAAAATTACTTTGAGGTGTGTTAAACCTAAATGTATTTGACTTTTGGGAATTTAGTTGGAACCCAAGTGCATCAATAAAACAGAACAGGAAAAAAAAAATCCAAAGTAGCAGTCAAATCAGCCAGAGCAATGCTCTAGCAATTTCAAAAACATTTGCATGAGCAGTTTTGCATTGGTTTTTACATGGACAAAGTTATCTTTTCAGCTACATGGATAGGAATGAGAATTCCATCATAAGCAAGAAAATAAATATTAAAGTTGATGATCAAAGTGAGCCTTTGTATTTTTTTAAGTTCAGCTCAAGAGAATTGTATAGACAATAACTACTTTGATAGAGACATTTTGAAATGGTCCAACCTTTAAGGAAGTATGGAAATTAAACTAATGACACCTAAATAAATATAAACAAGTTAAAAATAAAACAATGTATCTAGTGGGGTACCTGGGTGGCTCAGTTGGTTAAACATCTGCCTTTGGCTCATGTCATGATCCTGGGGTCCTGGGATTGAGCCCTGCATCAGGCTCTGTGCTCAGCAGGGAGCTGGCTTCTCCCTCTCCCCCCCCCCGCTCCTGCTCTCTCTCACTATCTCTCTCTTTCTCAAATAAATTAATTAATTAAAAAACAAACAAACAAAAAACAATGTATCTAGCATACGGCAGAAATTACTTTTAACATTTGGTAAAATTGCCACTAACTTGCATAGCTATCAAAATATGACCTTTATTATGCTGTCCCCAAATTGTTAAAATGCTATGGGCACTCAATAAATATTGCCATATTTTAGAAGCAGAGTGAACTTCCTCTCACTGAAGGGAAGGCCTGCAGGAGGTGCTCACTAAGCACTTGTGAAATGAGTGATTATGTCAGAATGCAACTCAGACTATGTGTTCAGTTTCCTTAACCTGAAGCCTCTGTTTATAAAACCCAGAAACAACTTTTAGAATAATACTCTTAGCATGATATCAATGGCGTATTCTAACAAATTCTACCTGATAATGGACACAAGTAAAGATTAGATGTTTTTTGTTTTGTTTTGTTTTGTTTTTTAGTAAAAACTGCTGCTTATGTTAATTACTCTGGCAGGACCTGACCTAAATTTCTCTCCATAAGGTAGACAGATTTTTGAGATTTTCAAATTGCTCATCTAGATGAAGAAGTGAAATACGATGGAGGAAGTAGTTCAGTGTTGACTACCATTTGGATAGGGTTGTTAAACCTTAATGCTTGTGGCTTATAACATTCCAAACTCCTTTTTTTTTTAAGATTTTATTTATTTGACAGAGAGAGACACAGCGAGAGAGGGGACACAAGCAGGGGGAGTGGGAGAGGGAGAACCAGGCTTCCCACCAAGCAGGGAGCCCAATGCGGGGCTCGATCCCAGGACCCTGGGATCATGACCTGAGCCGAAGGCAGACGCTTAATGACTGAGCCACCCAGGCACCCCACATTTCAAACTCTTGACTTCAAGATACAATAGTACATTGTACTTTTTTGGTAATTTTCACACTGATATGCCACCCTCATCCCAATTCCTCTATATTCCCCATTTGTTGTACTTAATAACATCATCATGTGCCCAGGATAAACTTACCAGAGTTTTCAACCCTTCTCTTTCCTTTTGATCCAACATTGAATTTGCCATAAAATCCCACAAATTTGATCCATGAAATCAATTTTGCTCAAATTTGTTTCCTCCTGCCCATTCTCATCTCAACTGCCTTAATTCAAGGCCCTATAATCTTTTGCCTAGACTTTGCAAGAACCTGTTAATTGATCTGCTGACCTCTTTGAATTTCAACCTTCCTACTACTAGAGCTAACAATGATGTGGACAGGTCACTCACCCAGAGTTTTTTAAATTTTTGGTAAATCCACTCCACAGTCCAATCCAGTGTACCTTCCTGGGTTCATCATTTCTTTCTGATTTAAAATAATGAAGCAAATAAAGTGAAAGTTACATAAAGCACTAAAGATAACACAGACTATTTCTAAATAGCTTATAAAGTGTAGACTGGAGAGAAATGAAGAGACCAAATGATCTTTAAAGAATTTTTCAGTTATTTTGATCCATAAAGTCTACTCTTTATCTGTCCTACATGGATATTTTCAGAGCAAAGAATGAGAAAAAAATCGAGTTAAATTGCACCTAAAAATTCAGCTGGACAAAAGGAAAAATGTTCAATATTCAATAGCAAAATCAACTGCTTCACTTGCTAAAAAGATCCCAAGATTCACCCTACAGAAAGGGAAACTGAGGCAAATAAAGATTAAAAGACTTGTCTAAATCAATGATTCTCAACCATGAAATTCAGATATGCTGATATACTGCAATCCACTGTAACATACAAATCCGAGGAACATCAAACCATTTGTTACTAGTAGGGAGTCAAAATGATTTACTTTAAAAATGGATGGATTCAAGATTATCTTTGTAATGCTTCATTTTTCTTTTATTTGTATCTATTGTGCCACTTCTGAATAGTACTCAATGCTATGATGCTACATTATCTCTTACCAGTTTTTCCCACTAAGTGACTATGTGTCAGTAAGGTGACGTGCATTTCCTAAGGTGTGAAGCCACTTTATCCATTTCTTTTCTTTTTTTTTTTTTTTTAAGATCTGAGAGGGAGCCCAAGCAGGAGGAGTGGCAGGCAGAGGGAGAAACAGGCTTCCCACTGAGCAGGGAGCTCGAAGTGGGACTTGATCCCAGGACCCCGGGATCATGACCTGAGCCAAAGGCAGATGCCTAACTGACTGAGCCATCCAGGTATCCCGCTTTATCCATTTCAGTGTGATATTTTCTTCTTTCAGTTTTCTCTCTACTTCATAAAGCATTGGAATCAAGAAAGATACAAAGCATAATTTATACAAATTCAGAAACAGCATATATTTTAAAACCAGACAGCATTCTGTCCAATTATGTGTCAAATCCAGCATTATTGACAAACTTTAGAGTGAAGATTTTGAGATAGATTTGAAAGACCTCATTGAAAAATACTTTCTTCAGTAGCTTTTTTTAAATTGAATATTTTTTCTTTTTGGAAGCTGACAAAGTTTAAATAATTTCAGATAGGATACCAAATTGTCTATTTGTCTCATTTGATAAAGAAGTTAAATACATAAAATCTTTTCTTAAGATTTTATTCATTATTATTTATTTAGAGAGAGAGAGAGTGTGAGTGGGGAGAGTGGTAGCAGGATGTAGGGGGAAAGCAGAGGGAGAGGGAGAGAGAATCTCAAGCAGACTCCCCACTGATCACAGTGCTCCTAGTGAGGCTCAAACTCATGACCCTGAGATCATGACCTGAGCTGAAATCACGAGTCAGAAGCCTAACTGACTGAACCACCCAGGCGCCCCTACATATATAAAGTCTTAATCCAACTAACTGAATCTGGATCTGTTCAAAAGTACTTTTGTTAATAATCTCTATTGTTTTGCCATTTTATTTCAAGCCTTATATTATCAGCATAATCTAATTTCGAAAAGGAATTAAGTTTCAGTAACAACTTTGAAGCTTAAATTTTTGAGTCTAACAAAAAAATAGTTCTTTTTAATTTTGAATCGAAGTTTAACATAAGCTACTTTCAATTTGAAAATGAAAATGGTCTTGCTTTTCATTTGAGCAGCTTGCCGCAGCTTCCTGTATTTGATTTATGGCCTCACTAAATCTGTGATGACACCTCCCCTCAATGATGATGACTTGGTAATGGTAAAAATAAGGACTGTGAGAACAACCTCTCATTTTACAAACTGACTAGAAATTTTAAAATGCATCATTTCAGGGACAGGAATTATAAATTTTTGATGTGGAGTATGGCAAATCATTATTTCCACGTTTAATTGTAATTATGCTGATTTGTAAAGTCATAGATAAATTATATGTAACATGGCTTTTCTATAAATACACAGTTAAAAATAGTTTTTCTTAGTTACCTTGGGTGGTACCACACTTTAAAAACTCAAGAAATGCAAAAATTCTCAAATTACCCTAGAATTTTTCTTTAAAACAATAATTTACACTCTGTTGAACTTGAATTCTGTAGATGTTTCTTTACTCTTCCATTTTGGAGTGGTTATTTTCCTTAAAGATAAAAAAGGAAAACAAAGCAGGATTTCTTGTTTCTCCTGAAACAGCTGATACTTAGTCATTTTCCTAAGAAGCCACTTCAGTACAAAACAAAACTTTGGACCAGGCAGATGGCTTTATTTACTTAGGTAAAGTTCACATCTGAAGAGCTTGCCAGACTTGTAAAACCACATTGTCTAAATAAGATTGCCAAGCGGCTTGAGCGCTCATATATTCACGCAGCATAAATGGCCACAGTAGTGTTGTGTCTTCCGGGTCAGGTGCCTGTTACCCACTCCAGGCCCCTCCCCGCCCTCCCGGCCCCCCCCCCCCCCCCCCGCCCCCCCCCCCCCTCCCCGCCCCCCCCCCCCCTCCCCGCCCCCCCCCCCCCTCCCCGCCTTCCAGGCCCCTCCCCGCCTTCCAGGCTCCTCCCCGCTCTCCTGAGTCTGCAGTCCAGTCTCCCCTTCCAGGAAGAACTGAGTACTGATCTCGCTGGGCGGAAGAAATCAAGTAATCACGGAGCATCACATCCTTAATCATGAAAACCCTGATAAACCTACCTCACAGAGATCCTGCATTTAATCCCCTCCTGTCCTAGCGTTTCTTTTCTAACAGCTTGGCATTGTTTTTCAAGGAGGGGGAATCTGCTGCCCTAGTGAGAGGTTTTTAATTACTTCAGACTGAGGGCACCTGGCCACCACAACAGTAAGTGAGAAGAGGATTTCTAAAGAGCTGACTCCTGCTCTGCATTCAGGAACTGGGACAAAAGATTAATTATGCACACCTGGTGCTGCCCATTTGCTTGCAGACTCCAACAAGTTTCGCTGGGTTTGTTAATGTGGCTTCATTTCCCACTGTTTCCCTTCGGTTCTTTGTGCATCCTTATTCCCATGGTCATATATCAGAATAAACTTATATTGGAAGATCACACTTTTTCCCCTTGCCAATATCCATTTCTTCAATTATATCTATTTAATTGATAGGCATGTATTTAAATCGTGGTTAATATTTAAGTTGCAATCGTTTCCATTTCTAAATATGCCTACTACGCGAATTATAAAAAGTGGTGTGGTAGGGGCGCCTGGGTGACTCGGTGGGTTAAGCGTCTGCCTTCGGCTCAGGTCATGGTCCTAGGGTCCTGGGATAGAGCCCAGCATCCGGCTTCCTGCTCAGCGGGGAGTCTGCTTCTCCCTCTCCCTCTGTCCTCTCCCCCTGCTCGTTCTCTCTCTCTCTTTCTCTGTCAAATAAATAAATAATTTTTTTAAAAAAAGTCCTGTGGTTAAGCCCGTATGGATCCTGCACTTGCACTGTTTCATCTCATCCTATGGATAAGATTTTGCACAGAGGAGGGAGGAGAGTTAGAGAGGCTCCAGGTCACACAGCTAGGTTAGTGGTAGAGCCTGAGTGACCCAGAGTGGTCCTGGGAAAGCTAGTTTATGTCTCCTGTTTGCTCATCAAACTTCGTGGGGGCAGTAACATCCTGGGTCCTAACAATTGCACACATAATGCATCAACCAACTCAGCTCTACCTTAGAAATAGCTACACAGTTCAAGTCTTTTCACCATATCCACTGCCAACCAACCAGGGCCCAGCCCAATCCTCCTGTCTAGATTAAAGGAGAAGCATCCTAACCATCCCCTGCCTTGTGCAGTCTCCCCTGCACCCGCATGACAGAAGATCCTGTTAAAACAAAGACCCACCCTGTCATCCTTCTGCTCCATGGATCCTGCATCTTTCCATGGATCCAGGACCCTTCAAATCCAGTTCCAGGTCTTTGCTGTGGCCTAGAGGGCCTATCTGTCCAGCTCCAGCCCCTTCTCTGGCCTTTCCTCTGCTTTCTCCAGCTCCAGCCATTACCCTCCTGGCTGTTCCCAAAGTAGTTAGGGGAGGCAGGCTCCCACTGCTTGGGGCTTTGCAGCCTCTGCCTGATCTGCTTGGAAGGCTCTCCCCCAGGTATCCTCGTGGCTCCCTCTGCTTAACTGTCACCATATTCCAGAGGCCTTCCTCCAACACCAGGTAGAAAAGGAAACCCTCCAAGACTCAGCTTCATTTCTCTTTAGAGAAATTGATCACCTCCTGCACATTAGACGTTTGCATGTTCACCGTCTGCTTCCATGTAACAGAAGCTCTGAGAGAACGTTTGCAGTCCCTAGAATGAAGGTTGGCACAGGCTAAGCCTCTCATATAAACTCACTGATTGAATGAATGAATCCACAGTTCTCACAGCAGAGCAACTCCAACAATTTAGTACCAGCTCTAGGATACAGGATACTCAAAAGTGGAACCCACAATGTTTCAGGATGATGCGGACCCTACCTGTAGACCTGTGTTTCTCCTATTCTCAGATTAAGTGGCCTGTGGTCAAATACATTTGGGAAGCAGTGGCTTAAGTGAACTGAAGCAATTTATTTACTGCAGAACTTCTCAGTGCTTTTAATGCTCTGATATGTACTAACAAGAAAAGAACAGTAAATGAACAAAGTGCCAAAGTGCTTTGGCCATGGAATCCTTTCAACACCAGCCACTATATTCCAGTGACCCTAGTCAAGATGCTAGTTCTGGCATCTTGATAATTAAAGAATACTAATTAGGCTACTTCTTTTTAAGGTATTTTTTTTGTTTGTTTTCAATAAGAACTTAATCAGGTTCAATTCCAGTAGTAGTAATCATCCTACAACCCTTGGAAAGGCTTCTAAGAAGGGGCTTGATCTGAGATGGTGTGGTTTGCTGTGTGCTGCCCTGAGACAGTGTGCACCAGACAACATTCCACCACGGAGCTTCCCCACCTCAGCTCTGCATCCTGAGGCCTCATTGCTCGCAACTGGGAGCTTCCAGCTGCCCAACATGGCCCTGCCCCTCTGATCCCCCAGGCACCATCAGGACCCCCTTCCTGGGTCTTGAGTCTCAGAACTCTGAGATCTGCTGCACCTACCTGAGAAAACTTTAGTATTAATCACTAAAAACTAATCAAAATCCTTCTCCTCACAGATCATGTTAATGCTTTCCAAGAATACTTCAGTGCCTTCACAGAAAAGACGGCACAGTGTGACTTCTTTAAGCACAATAGTAGGGCCTCCAAATACTTGGAGGCAAAAGGTATTTTCACACTCTTCCAGAGTAACCTGATGTTTGAGTGCTTACTCTCCAGCCAGTGTCTGTGCTAAGCCTTTATTCTCACATTGTGTCTAATTCCTGCAAGAATCCTCTGTAAAAATTATTATATTTTTTAAAGTTTTTATTTATTTATTTGAGAGTGAGAGCATGAGCGGAGGAGGGGCAAAGGGAGAGGCAGAAGCAGACTCCCCACTGAGCAGGGAGCCCGATGCAGGGCTCCATCCCAGGACCCCAAGATCATGACCTGAAAGGAAGACAGACTCTTAATCCTCTGAGCCACCCAGGCACCCCTATTATATCTATTTTTAAAAGAAAAGTCCTGAAGAACAGAGAGGATTTGCTCAAGGTCACATTATCAGTATGGAATGGTGAACCCCTAACCACTTTGTTCCAAATCCCATATTCTCTTGGGAAGACATTTGTAAATTCCATGGGAAATCCCACCAGTAGGAGACCCTGCCGCACACCAGGCCCTGTATGAGGCACTCTGGTCACTCTACTGAGCACTGGAATTCTTCAAAAAGTAAATATTTTTAATTAATGAATGAAGGTAGCACTCTCTTGACATAATTATTCCCATTTTACATATGAGAAAACTGAGGCTACGAATAGTTAACTATTTCCAGGCACATGACAACATCCTCACCACCTCATAGAGGGTGGCCTTTGGGAAGTATGTGGTGCATATTTGTTGAATTAAAAATAATGGATGGATGAATATATGTAAGACTGGTTCTGCATTCTGGTCTCTAAATGTGTAAAGCTTTACTTGCTTGATGACAAAAAACCAAAATTAAAAAGAAATGGTTCCTCAAAAAAATTAAACATAGAACTACATATGATCAGGGCGCCTGGGTGGCTTAGTCGGTTAAGCATCCCAACTCTTGATTTTGGCTCAGGTCATGATCTCAGGGTCATGGGATCAAGCCCCATATCGGGCTCTGTGCTCAGTGGGGAGTCTGCTTGAGATTCTTTCCCTCTGCCTTTCTCTCTCTCTCTCTCACAAATATATATATATATATATATATATATATATATAAATTTTTTAATAAAAGGACTACATACGATCAAGCAATTCCACTTCTGGGTATATATCAAAAGGAAATGAGATCACTATCTCAAAGAAATATCTGCACCCTTATTTTTATTGCAGCACTATTTGCAGCAGCCAAGAAATGAAAACAACCTAAGTGTCCATCAGTGGATGCATGGATAAAGAAAATGTGATACACACACACACACATACATTGGAATGTTATTTAGCCAAAGAAGGAAATTCTGCCATTTACAACAACATGGATGGGTCTTAAGTGCATTATGTTAAATGAAATGTCAGAGAAACAAATACTGTCTTGCTCTCCCTGATCTGTGAAATCTCAACACACTGAACTCATAGATACAGAAAACAAACTGGTAGTTGCCAGAGGTGGGGAGTGGGGAGTGAGCAAAATGGATGAAGGTGGTCAGAAGGTACAAACTTCCAGTTATAAGATAAATAAGTCCGGGGATGTAGTGGATAGCCTGGTGACTAGAGTTAATAGTACTGTATTGTATATTTGAAAGTTGCTAAGAGAGTAGATCTTAAAAGTTCTTGTAACAAGAAAAAAAAATTGTAACTCTATGTGCAGTGATGGATGTTAACTAAACTTATTGAAGCAATCATTTCCAATATATACATATATCAAATAACTGCATTGTATATATTGGACTAATACAGTGTTTTATATCAATTATATCTCCATTAAACTGAGGGGAAACACAAATGGGAACATTTAATGAGGACAATAGAAGATCTTCATAAGTAAGCCTTGATGTTCTTAATGAAAGATCATGCAATTATCCTATTTTTTAAAAAGATTTTATTTATTTATTAGAGAGAGAGAGAACAAGCAGGGGGAGCAGGCAGAGGGAGAAGCAGGCCTCCCGCTGATCAGGGAACCCGATGCATAGCTTGATTCCAGGACCCTGGGATCATGACCTGAGCCGAAGACAGACCCTTAACTGACTGAGCCACCCAGGTGTCCCTAAAGATTTTATTTATTTATTTGAGAGAGTGAGTGAGTGAGCGAGAGAGCACAAGCAGAGGGAGTGTCACAGGGAGAGCAAGAAGCAGACTCCCCGCTAAGCGGGGAGCCCGATGTGAGACTCTATCCCAGGACCCTGGGATCACGACCTGAGCCAAAGGCGAGGCTTAACCAACTGAGCTATCCAGACAGCCCTTAATTATCTTATTCTTATGCACTTTTCTATTTCCCTCCTGTCTTTGGGTATAAGAATATTTCTCATCATTCCTGTTTCCTGCTTTGTCATATCCATGATATTTTCAGTTAGGGAATTTTGTAAAAGATTATCAAATCACATCTCAGAAAATTAGCAAAAACAAAACCTTCACTGGATGTTCTACTTAGCCTGATTTTTAATAACTTAAATATAATCAATAATATAAGTATTATATTTTGTACTCTTCTGGTCAAATTGCTACAAATAGAACACTAGACCTAACATTATATATGCAAGAAGGCCCTTTGGTTCAAGCCTGGCATTCTGATACTTTTGAGCACTAAGTGACTATTCTGAAATGGGGGTGGGCGTAATGGCACAGAAGAAATGGGAGAAATATAGAGTTGACCTTTGAACAATGTGAGGGCTAAGGGTACCAATCCCCCTCCATGCAGTAAAAAATCTGCATTTAACTTGTGACTTCCCAAAAACTTAACCTCTAGTAGCCTACTGTCAACTAGAAGTCTCACTGGTAACATAAACAGTCAATTAACACATATTTTGTATGTTATATGTCATATATACTATATTCTTACAATAAAGTAAGCTATTAAGAAAATCGTAAGGAAGAGAAAATACATTTACAGGACTGTACTGCTTTTATTAGAACAAATCCGGGCATATGTGGACTCGCACAGTTCATATTCCTGTTGTTCAAGGGTCAGCTGTACATCAGAGTGTGAAGCAGTTCTCCACCTGCTCTTTCTTGCTGGTTTGAGGCTGTGCAGCCCATCTTTTCTGGAAACAGAATTCTGTTACAAAATGAACAAACAAGTTAAACAGCCAAAGGAAACAAAATTCTACAGTAAGGAAATACTAGAGGCAATTAGGGGTTGTTTGCACCTTAGGAACCAATGATGAACTGTTCTGCTGGCCATGGTTGCTTGTCCATTTTGTAAGTCAATGGCTTCCTGACACCCACGAGTGGCCCAGCTCTCCTCTGTCTAGATACAAATACCACCTGGATTCCAGAACAGACTGAGCTCTTGACTGTGAATGTGCTGGAAAGATCTGTCCTGTTCCACCCAGAACGAGGACATTTGATTTACATGGCATGACTGAAATTGTGCTTCTCATGAAGTCATCAGACACTACCAGTGTATTTAAACTTCATCATCTATCTTAGCAAAATAGTGGTAGAGGGATTTCTTAAATGATATATTGCAACATAATCTTGTACCGAGAGTTTACAGCGATGCTCCAAAACAGCCCCTGTTGCTAGAGCCAAATTTAGTATGTAAAGCAGTCCGATGAAGGGTACAAGATGAAGATGCCACATAAAGTAAATGGCATGGCAAGTAAAACAGCAATTCCTAAAGCAAAATAAATATCAACTACAGCATGTCTATAGGAAAAACACTCTTATTGACAGGTCAGTAGGTCAAAAGATAAGGAACCCCCAAAGAGCTGATGGCCAATGGCCAGTGTTCAGTGCAGATCCACTGGCCCTAACAGTCAGCCTGCTCTCCTCTCCACCACTCTCTGCTTTTCACTACCCGGTCAGTTTTAAATTCCTTTGAGCCCTAGCAAACACCAGTGCCTCTCCAGCTATTGGAGCAAATCCCGGGGCAAGGCTTGCAACTCCCCGGGAAGCTCTATGCTTAGACATAAATGAGTTGGAAGTTGCTTAGCCCAAGGTCCGGCCCAAGGTGAGCCCTCAATGAATAGGAGCTAGTATTAAGCCTTCTCTAACAATTTCTTGTCCTTGAGTAAATAACATTAGTAAACAGTAGAAAACCCTTGTCTGACTTTTTGTTAAAATTGGTTGTGGACAAAAACCAAAAGACAACCGACAGAATGGGAGAAAATATTTGCAAATGACATATCAGATAAAGGGCTAGTATCCAAAACCTATAAAGAACTTATCAAACTCAACACCCAAAGAACAAATAATCCAATCAAGAAATGGGCAGAAGACACGAACAGACATTTTTCCAAAGAAGACATCGAAATGGCCAACAGACACATGAAAAAGTGCTCAACATCGCTCAGCATCAGGGAAATCCAAATCAAAACCTCAGTGAGATACCACCTCACACCAGTCAGAATGGCTAAAATTAACAAGTCAGGAAACGACAGATGTTGGCAGGGATGCGGAGAAAGGGGAACCCTCCTACACTGTTGGTGGGAATGCAAGCTGGTGCAACCACTCTGGAAAACAGTATGGAGGTTCCTCAAACAGTTGAAAATAGAGCTACCCTATGACCCAGCAATTGCACTACTGGGTATTTACCACAAAGATACAAATGTAGGGATCCAAAGGGGTACGTGCACCCTGATGTTTATAGCAGCAATGTCCACAATAGTCAAACTGTGGAAAGAGCCAAGATGTCCATAGACAGATGAATGGATAAAGAAGAGGTGGTATATATACACAATGGAATATTATGCAGCCATCAAAAGGAATGAGATCTTGCCATTTGCAATGACGTGGATGGAACTGGAGGGTGTTATGCTGAGTGAAATAAGTCAATCAGAGAAAGACATGTATCATATGACCTCACTGATATGAGGAATTCTTAATCTCAGGAAACAAATTGAGTGTTGCTGGAGTGGTGGGGGGTGGGAGGGATGGGGTGGCTGAGTGATAGACAGTGGGTAGGGTATGTGCTATGGTGAGTGCTGTGAATTGTGCAAGACTGTTGAATCATAGATCTGTACTTCTGAAACAAATAATGCAACATATGTTAAGAAAAAAGAAAAAGAAGAAGACAGCAGGAGGGGAAGAATAAAGGGGAGTAAGTCAGAGGGGGAGACGAACCATGAGAGACGATGGACTCTGAAAAACAAACTGAGGGTTCTAGAGGGGAGGGGGGTGGGGAGATGGGTTAGCCTGGTGATGGGTATTAAAGAGGGCACATTCTGCGTGGAGCACTGGGTGTTATGCACAAACAATGAATCATGGAACACTACATCAAAAATTAATGATGTAATGTATGGTGATTAACATAACAATAAAAAATTTAAAAAAATTGGTTGTGGACAAGGGTTTGAAATCTATAAAATTATTCAAAGAATTCAAGCCATGCACAAAGCATCACCAAAAATTTCCTACACATAAATAATGTTGCTTACAGGAAATTAAACTGTGATCTGACCATGTGTACCATGTATCACTGCTGTGGCCTTAGAGCCTGAAAAATTGCCTGGCACATACTGGGTGTTCAGTAAATATTTGTCAAATGAATGTTCTCTTGATCACTCCACATGTAAAACATCTAAAATTGTTACAACAGAGGATTAGCAAGTCTGGTGGCCTGACATTGGTTCTAGTACTGACAAGATTATAGCATATGGCAAGCTCTTCCACACAGTTTATTAAAGGTGTGCACTTTTCTGTAGGAAGTAACAAAGTGATCCAAACCCAGAATTTACATTAGCCTGACAGAGTCACTTCAGAGGATTTAGAGACTGAAGATCTCTTTTGCTTTGTTGTGTCCATGGTATTTCCAGCTATTGGGGATTTGTATAAATCACATTTGGGTGTGCTTACAGTTTTCTTTTTTCTTTACAGCAGCATTCCTGAGTTTCCTGTCATCACATTCACTGTACAAATCAGGAAATGGAGGCTCAGAGAGAGTAAGTAATTTGTCAAATGTTATGTTGCTTTTAAGTGGAAAATGGGTTCAAGCCCAGCTCTGTCTGGTCTAGAGACCATTATTTTACCTGAGGCTCTTCTACCTTCACCTGTAACCATCCTGAGAGATGATCATTTCACATATAACAAACATAGGGCCAGTCATGGTGTCCACTCTAATGCACATGAAATGGAATGTCAACTGAGATGTGCCATATTTAATAATTCTCTTGCAGGTCTGCTCGGTATCCATTTCTCATGCTCTCTTTCTAGAAATTGTTCTAACCACTCCTGATGGAGTCCCTGCAACTCTGAAAAGCCAAATCTATCACTAGATCCAGGTGTGGACCCTGATGAGTCTAATCCAGCATGAGTAGGTTCATTTATCTTGTTGGTGATAGTGTTAGAGTGGGCAGTTATTTAAGTTCTAACAAGACACCTGGAGACCAGCAAAGAGGAAGTCCTTGCCAACTATTGAAAAGTCAGACCTATCCTGGCAACACTCCACTAGATGCTGGATCAAACCAAGATGGTGGGAGCCATGACAGGAAACCCCTGACCAAGTATGAAAGAAAAAGCATGAAACCCTGCTTCTAAGAAATCCCTGCCTCAAGTTACGAATATTCTACCTCCTTGTTAACAACTACTGATAAAAAATAGGAACCTGAACACTGAGGAGGCAGCGTTCTCTCTCTTGAGCTTGCCTGCTGTCACATTTCACTTTAGTAAACTTTGCCCCCTGTGTCCCTCATTAGCTGTGTTGTGTCTGTCCTTGAGTTCTTTCTCCTGACGAGACCAAGAGCCTTTGATGACATCTTTGAGACAGGCTGGGTTGAAACCCCAGGACATGGGGTCTCCTCAGTTGACCCAGCAACAGTAGGTTCAGAACCAGGGTTATGTTGTAGTTGGGGCTAATTAGACTTGAGTAGAGACTTCTAGGAAGGATCATATCAAGTCTCACAAAGATTTCAGGGAGTAACTCTATTGGACACAAATAGAAGCATGGAGCCTTAGCAAAACATCTACATAAAATCCTGGAAGTCACAGGCAGAGAGACACTGAGGACAGCAGAGTCAAGGATCAGGAAGAGCTTGTCTCCTTGCCACAGGGGCCCAGGGCAGTCCACTTCAAGATGGGCCACCTTAGGTGAAAATTATTTTGACTTATGTGCCCAACACATTTCTGCTGCATGACTCTGCTACCTAAGATTATTCTGAGTTAAAAGCAATCAAAACCCAGAAGACTCAGGAAAGAGTTCTTTTATCTCCCCCTCAACTGCTTAAATTTACATTGGAAAGGAGAGGTGTACCAGGAAGAGAGCTATTAGTAGAGATTCTCTGTTACCTAAGAAATATATTTGCATAACAGGGCAAACTCTTTTCTAAACATCTCCTCTCACCTTCCTGCTAATGGTTTTCCTCTCCTTTGTGTTCTCAGACCCCTACCCCCTCCCAAACTCAGGATGTTATGTAAGCCTCATGTTGCCTGACTCTATTTGGAATTGCAGGTCTGTATGGTGTCCCCAAATGAAATTAATCTGCTAATCTGTCTCATGTAAATTTAATTCTTAGTACAGCTAGAAGAATCTTGGACAAAGATAAATTTCTTCCTCCCCAACAAGCCAACGGGTAAATCAGTTCCTGAATGCTCCCTGTCTCTGGAATTCCAATTGCGTGAGCCAATGAATAATCTTATGTTTAAGCCACTTTGAGTTGGGTTCTGTTACTTCAAACAAATAATCTGACTCTTACAATGAATATTAATTAAATAATTACAATTTGAGGATTGCTGTACTGTCCTGGAAAAGAAACACCAAGTAAATATAAGGCATAGCTCTACTTTTAAGAGCATTAAATTTTCCCCAGGAACAGAAGACTTTATGTATAAACAAATGTTAGTCTACTAGGTGAATTTAAAAATTGAAATAGTTGAAACTGTTTGGCAAAGCAGGTAGAATCTTTTTTTTTTTTTTTTAAGATTTTATGTATTTATATGACAGAGAGAGAGAGAGAGAGAGTGTGCGCACAAGCTGGGGGAGTGACAGGCAGAGGCAGAGGGAGAAGCAGGCTTCCTGCAGAGCAAGGAGCCCAATGTGGGACTCGATCCCAGGACCCTGGGATCATGACCTGAGCTGAAGGCAGTCGCTTAACCAACTGAGCCACCCAGGTGCCCAAAAGCAGGTAGAATCTAAGGCTCACTTTTGTTTTGTTTTCTTAAAATTTTGAGTTTTCATGTATAGAAATGAGAAATTTATGTGACTGTTGGTATATCTCTCTGTGCCTCTGAAATTCCAGCTGGATATGCTGGTAAAGCTGCTTAACGTGGGAACTAACGGTCTTGACCCCATGTCCTGGCCCATCACTGGCCTTAAGTTTTCCTCATCTGAATGGAGTGGCCAGAGACACCTGTGCAATCCTCCTGAAGGGTTGAGTTGAAGGTCAAAAGACAGAATGTCTCTGGGTCTGTAACTGAAAGGGTCTCAGAAATGCCCAGCCTTGCACTGTGGCTTTCTCAGCAATGCTTCCCAAATCCAAATTTCTACCCCGTTTTGTGTTCAGCCTTTATTTCTCTTTGGAACAAAGATGTGAAGCTCACAGGGGCTCAAAGACTAGCTCATCTTAAGACAGAGCCCCTGATCCATCTGCCAGAAAACAGCAGCTCGTCAAGTAGCCGGCAGCGACAAAGCCAGTATCAGCCTGTGTTCTGTTCCTTTCACTCTCTCTCATCTCTCTTTTAATGCAACTCCTGATGCAAAACAAACGAATGGCAGGGACTTGAGGTCTTCCCACAGAACCAGGCACGAGCTGAAAAACTGCAACCTTGAGAAACTACATGCTTTACTTTCTGTGCTTCTACTGGCCCGTCCTCATTCTGACAGAATAAGTCACAATACAGAACACACAGAGGTTGAGTGACTTCCTGAGGAAAAGAGAGCACATTAAATGACCCAAACTTAAAGCTTCTGATTCAGAAAAACTACCAAATAATGTTTACAATGTTTCAAATACTGCACCCTGGGCTCTTCACAGTGTAGTGTGACTCCTTGGTGCCCTTAAGCCACAGGTCCTCTGCTGCTTTCAGACCCAATCCCCTGAGCATGTTCCAGAAAATGTGCACCACCCAGGGGGCTTAGGGGTGGGCCAGCTGCCAGGAAGCTGTTTCATTGTCACTGGTTCTCCCAAGTCTTTTGCTTGATTTGACAGCTGTAGAGGGGAATTCTCCCGAACAAACACAAGCAAAGACCTGTAGCAAGGACTCTTGAAAGGTTAAATTTCTAGTCAGGAACTATATAATCACCCCTGGCAAGAGGGGGGAAAAACACATTTTGCAATAGAAAGATAGTCAACTTTACCCAAATGCAATTTCAGGTTTTTCTTGGAGATATCAGAGATAGGTGTTGGCCTTTGTACCTGGGAAGCACTGATCTTCCCTGCAATTAAGTTGCATTTTGTTTTATGTTGCCTTATTTTTTGCATGTTCAAGTGGTATCGTTCTTGTTCGTCTAAAGGTAACTTAACTAAACAAATGACCGTGGGAACACTGAATTGGTGTTTCACAGATATATTTTTTTTCCTGAGAATAATAATAATAATAATAAACCCTGACATTGGTATAGCTCTTACAATTTGCATTCTCTCATTTGATCTTGCTTGGTACATATGCCAACTCTGTGAGAAGAACTAAAGCTTAGAAAGGACATATTTTCTTAGAGTAGTTTTCCTGACTCAATACATTAAAAAAAAAAAAAAAAAACTTTAAAAACTATCCTTAAATTTCCTGTCCCAAATTTGAAAATAGATTCCAGTTAAAAGTTCCCCCTAACCCATTTTAGAGGAAACCTGAGGACCTGGTAATTTCAGATCACCCACATGCCCTGAGCTGGCTCTAAAACACTCCTTGACTCGGAAATCCTGTTCTTTCTACTGCCTGCCCTGCAGACAACTGTCTACAGACTTAAGAAAAAAAACACTGCTTGCATCCCAGGTTCTTGGTGGTGTTTCCCATCAGGGTGGGGAATGGCATTGGCAGATGACTTGCATCTTTTCTCCTTTTTTATATCATTTGAATATCTTAAACCTAGAATATATTCATGAATTGCTTGGTTTTGAAAAAGATAATAACAGTTTAATAATCTCTGAGAACTATAAAATACTAAGTATCCATGAGGTGTTTTTGTTCATTTTATGTGTGCATGTTACCACGTTTTTCACATACTCATATGTATGACTTTATGTGGTTCTTAGAGTAGCTGTACCATAAACTCTACACCCAAGAAACAAAAGGAGGCCAACTATTCAGTCAGTAATTGAATAATCCAACTCAAGAATTAATAACAGCTTTGTACACTAATTGTTGAAGTAGCCAAGCTCATCTCTTTCTCTTCCTTTGCTGTCCTATTTGGATCCCATAACTGATGGCCAAAGCCACTGACTCACAAACACCCTTAATTTCTCAGTACCCTTGCCTCCTTCCTCTATACTGCCCCAATGCTAATGAAGAAATTCAGAAAGGCATGCAGAATACTGCCATTAAAATGTATAGTCTTCAATTCAATGGGACAATCATCTCCACCAGCGATTTTTCTTATCCCTGATCCTTTTTCTTTTCTTGAGTAATTATTCCAAATCTTGACTACTTTCTTCAAAATGCCAGCAGTCTCTAACTTCTTCACTCTCAGCATATGAACTCGCCTGCAACTTCATCAGCAAAACAGAGGCCCTCCGAGGCAGTCACCCCATACTCCTTCCACCTCACACTTATCCGTAGCCAAACCTGCTGTGAGACACCTCCTTCATCTCCAGAGAATGAAAGGACCCTCTTGACAGTGCTGGTGTCTCCTCTCCTGCTCACTTCCACCTACCTCCCCTCACTGGCTCAGCCTGGACCACACAGCACTCTGTCCTGTATCCACAACCTCTCTCCTCTAGCCCTTTCCCTTATCCCACCAATACGTATATCTATCTCTCATCTTTATAAAGACTTTTCCTCAGTCTACTACCAAATGTCTCCCTTCTCCCCACCTTCTTATCCAAACTTTCAAAAAGCAGCTTCCCCCATTTTTCTTCTCCATCCTTTAAGTCATGTCTTCTGTTTCTCCAGCTCTACTGAAACTATATTCACATGTACATTCAATTAACTCCAATCAAAAAAGTCAGAGAATGGGGCGCCTGGGTGGCTCAGTTGGTTAAGCGTGTGACTCTTGATTTTAGCTCAGGTCATGATCTCAGGGTTGTGGGATCGAGGCCCGCGGAGTCTGCTTGAGATTTGTTCCCCTCTCTCTCCCTCTGCCCCTCCTCCCCTAAAGTAAATAAATAAATCTTAAAAAAAAAAAAAAAAGTCAGACAACGTTTTCAGTCCTAATCTTATTTCATGTGTCTGTCACACTTTTGGTCAGTTCTTTCTCAAAGGGCTGCACCACCTTCTTTTCTGGGACAATCCATCCTCTGTCTTACCCATCCTTCAGTCTCCTATTACTCCTCATGTAATAGCTGTTGTAGTTTTCTGTCTGCAGCCTTCTTTGGCAACCTTTGCCTTTTCCTATGTGCCATTATTTACCCTGAGATTTCCAAGTATATGCTGATTGTTAAATCTAACTAATGACCCCAGACCCGAACATCAGACTCAAGCTGATTACTGACCATTTCCATCTAGATATTCCCTAACACCGCACAGTCAACCATTCTAACATGCCCAAAACTAAATTCATCCTTTACCTAAAGCACTGATGGTGGACCCACCATCATCTCCCATCCCTGAATTTAGAAACCTTAGAATAATCTCTGACTCATTTCTCTCACTTTCTCTATATGTCCAATCAGTCATTATGTTTTGCCAATTTTCATTCCTAAGCGTAAGTAAATTGTATGTTCTACAACATTCCCTACCCGAAAGGCTATTCCACAGGGACACCTGGCCACTCTCACGTCAAGAGCCTGGATCTGTCTCTACCCTGAGGATGGGCAGCTGGAACTGCTTTGGCCCACGGGACACAGCAGGAGGAAAACAGGCTGAGACCACTGGCATCTCTTGGAAGCCAGCCACTATGTCTGACTACTGGAGACTGCCATGCTGTGAAAAGTCCAGGCCATGTGAAGTGGGCCCAGGAGATGAGACACCACAAACAGGGAGAGAGAAAATCAAAGGGCACAGAGGCACCAGAAACCCATGTGAAGAAGCCATCTTGGATTATGATCTTCCAGCCCCAGCTGCCTTTGAACGTGACCTTTCCCCTGCATTTCCACTAGGCCTTTCTGGAAAAGCATAGCTCCCAGGCCAGTGGATATGAATGGTGTAGTGGTAAGTGAGAGACTCTCATGAAATTCAAGCCTACTTGTTATACTGTCTTTATTTCCTGCCCAGATAGCTTGTGGTCTTGAGCTCTGACCACAGCCTGCTCAGAGCCTGATCTCTGCAAGATGCTCTGAGTGTGACTTTCTCCATCCCTGACCTCCAGGCTGGTGCAGTGTGCCTCTTCTCTCGCCATCCCACCTTCCGGGGTGGTGGTTGGAGAAGGAACTTGCTCAGTGGGGAATTGCTGAGCTGTGGAGAAGCAGGGCTGGACTCTCCCAGCACATCCTCTGGATCCTGTGGGTGGCAGGAGAGGCAGCTTCTGATCCCAGCCACTAATGGCCCAGCCCCTACATCTCAGCTTCCTGGACCATGAAGTGTCAGTGCACATTTTGCCTGTCTGTGAGGGGACATGGAGTCCCCCTGATGTGCATGGTGTTGTTTCCAGGAACTTGTTCCCCATTTTTAGTATGCAGAAGAACAACCTGAGGAGTTGTTCATATGCAAATTTTGCAACCCCATCCCCAAAGCCCCTTTTCTGGGCACAGCTGGGAACTTGCTTTGTAGCAAGCTTTGTGGGGGATAATTAAGAGTATCTTGTGGACCACATGTTTAGATTCATGTTTCTAATAAAACGTGTGTCATATCCTCTGTTCTTAAGGGGTTTTCAGTTAAACCCAATACATATGAAATAAAATACTCTCGTACACACCAAATACCCAGGGGGCTTATGAATGCTGATAAAGTGAAGCTGATGAAGTATACTGTATGTAGGCAATGTGGGATTTGTCTTGGGCCTGATAAGGGTAAGATTCAGGGGGAGCAGTGCTCCTCAAAATGCACTGGTGATCCAGCAGCTTCAGCATTTCTTGGGAATTTGTTAGAAATGCATCTCTCCAGGTCTCCCCAGGTCTACCAAGTCAGGACCTCTGGGACTGGGCCCAGTAATCTATGATTTGATAAAGCCTCCAGCTCAAGTTTGAGCATCACTGAAATTGGGAGAATTCAAGGACTGGGGAGCATTCAGGAAAAGGTCTAGGGAAATGTCCAGAGATCAGATGCCTCCAGAGTACAGTGGGTGATATCGTAAAAGTATTAAAAAAAAGTAAAATGTGTTATAAACAACCACCTCAGTGATTATTCCTGCCATGCTAATCCATTTTTCTCTCTGGTGGTTACCTCTAAAGCACAAGCCCTTTTCTTGTCCTGACCATTGGCCCACCATTGTACTCACAATCAGACTGCTATAGTGAAAAATGAGTCTAGATGGAACAGTTGCTCTTAATGGTTTCATATTTAAAACATAGCCATCTGAATAAATCATGACTGGTATATAAAGACTAACATAAGATGGTGTTATGTTTTACAGTGTTTGGTTAGTTTACATTTAGCATTCCATCTGTACCAATTAAATCATAAATTTGTTCAGATACTGGAAAAAAAAAAAGAGTGTGTTCTTTGAAAGTGGTAATAAGCCAACAGGTTTCAAAACGGTAATGCTTAATAAACTATATGTGCATCCAATATGTTACATGTACAGAATGGTGTCCCATGATTAAAGGAGATTCGTAGTTAGTAATAAAAAATAAAAAATAAAAAATAAAAAATATGAAAATGAGTTAGTTGAATTGCAAAATAGAGGTGCATTAATCACAAAACACTTTATTTCAAAAAGCCATTTGCACTGTTTGAACTACCAATAAGAAATAATTTGAGTCAAGAATGTGGCTTACAACTTCTCGTATTATGGACATATGGGGGAATGTCATGAACTATAATTAATCTGTTTGTAAGAGTGAAAACAAGGAAGTACTGTGCCCAGATGAAAGGTCTTTTTCAGTTTGTTAGCTGGAGGAATACTGCTTTTTTTTTTTTAATGTCTCATTTTTGTTATTCATAACATAGAGTATACTATTTGATAAAATCTGTGTTTGTTCACCTTGTAATAATATTTAAAAGCTAAGTTCAAGTATCAATTTGTAGATATGAAAAGAGGAAGGAAGTCAGGGCAGCAATGTTGTAGCAAATAGAGTAAAAACTAATTTTGTAGTTAAGGACCCAAAATCCTGTTTGGGATTTTACTTTATGTGTATATTCAGTACGTGAAATTTTGGAGAAAATGTCCAACAGAATTCTGGGAAGAAACTAAACAAGAACTCACCAAGAGAGTTAAAAAGAATGGTGTCTTGGGGTGCCTGAGTGACTCAGTTGGTTAAGCAGCCAACTCTTGGTTTCAGCTCATGTCGTGATCTCATGGGTCCTGGGATGGAGCCCCACAATGGGCTCCACGCTCAGTAGGGAGTCTGCTTAAGATACTCTCCTTCGGGGCACCTGGGTGGCTCAGTCATTAAGCATCTGCCTTCGGCTCAGGTCATGATCCCAGGGTTCTGGGATCGAGTCCTGCATCGGGCTCCCTGCTCAGCCAGGAGCCTGCTTCTCCCTCTCCCTCTGCCTCTCTCCCTGCTCATGCTCTCTCTGTATCTCTCTCTCTCTGTATCTCTGTGTCTCAAATGAATAAATAAAATCAAATAAAAAAAAGATACTCTCCCTTTTCCCCTCCCCCCACTCCTGTGTGCACTCTCTTTATTTTTTTTAAGATTTAATTCACTTTTTTTGTGAGAGAGAGAGAGGGAGACCAGTGGGGGGGAGGGGCAAAGGGAGAAGCAGACTCCCTGATTGGGGCTCAATCCGAGGACCCCGGGATCATGACGCTTAACTGACTGAGCCACCCAGGCACTCTCTCTCCCTCTTTAAAATAAATAAATCTTAAAAAAAAAAATAGTGTCTTGTGTCATTCTGATAACTACAATTACATTCTCTTCTATTAAACTCTTTCACTGCTTTCAGACTAAACATACTAGAAGTCATCCCACATATAATACTTTCTTTAATTATAAACTTTAGTTTATTGCTCTCATGTCAAAATTCTATAATTTGGCACAAATTATTTTTTAAAAGCTTTGGCTATCTGTTGGCTCTCAGTGAGGAAGTGTTTGGAGTGTATGTTTTTTTGACTAAATGATAGTTAGCAGTCAACACATATGTACTCTTTTTTTAAAATATCAGGTATTTTTAACATTTATCCTGGTCTATAGCCATTAAACATACCTTTTCAAGCAAACCCATGAATATCAAGAGTACCTTAGAAAATGTTAACCCATTCATCTGTGCATTCGAATAATTCTATAATTAGAATTATGCTTGTTTCCCAAAGAAATAGCACAGTATAAGGCAGATAATAACCAGAAGATGAATCCAGGTTTTTCTGATTAGCAATACTTGTTTTATGTACTCTGCACATTCTCTCAATTTATTCCACTGAGGCAGAAAGAATTGTTCCTGCACCGCTGGTGAAAGATATCAGTTGTTGTGATTGACTGATGTTAGGTCATTACTTTTCTTCATGCCTTTTTCTGCACATGTAGTAAATACTTCTGAGAAAGCCCACTAGGAGGCAGGCTTGCTACAACTATAAAACAAAAGAGCTCTTGAGCGGTTTGCTGATTGAGACCTTTGGCGTCTGCCTTAAATTTTTCCGTATACTTCAAATAGCAAACAAAACGCACACTCCATAGACATCAGATGCAAATACGAAAACATTTAAAAAAAGAGTTTATTAAATCAAAGAAGCAAGGATGGTAATCTAGCCCAATGTTCATAAAACTTGTATCCCCATCTAAATTAAGACATAAATACATACATCAGCAGATAATTAAATATGGCTATTACCTTCAAAAGAATAATATATTTTAACAGGAAAACATACTGATGAGATTTTCTTAAAACTTCACAGGAATATTTCTATTTCAAAGACATTCCTTTTCTATTGGCCAACAGTTCTTAAATTCTGGTGATCAAATGTGTTCCTGTCAAATGCTTCTCCACATTTCACACCATATCATTTTCACTCAGATGACCTTGATACTTTGTATTGTGAATGCATTGACTCTTTCCATCTTTAAGTAAAAATGATTTTTATATGAATTTCAATTAGGCATTAAGAAAAATAAAGTACACATATATAAGCTCTCACATACAGAGCTTTAGCACCTATGGAAGATTTATTTTGAACGGCGGGGTGTGTGTGTATGTGTGTGTGTGTGTGTGTGCTGTAAGCTGTGTTTCTGTGTGTGTATTCACACTATGGTGCTGGCCCACCGACATTAACGGGAAGATAGCGCATATTATTATTTCTTTATTTGAGAATTAGCCGTAGACTTGCCTTCATTTGAAGGAAAGATTGCATTTAGTCATCTGCGGAAGGATGGATGAAAGAAGAGTGAGGAAGAGAAAAGTCGAAGCTGCATTTTTAACCTTTCCTGGCGCTGCATACCTGACTTGCAGGCCTTGCGAAGGAGCCAGACCTCCATGCGTGAGGAGCAGATGGAACAGGCAGTAGTAAGACATTATAAACATTTTTGAAAACGATTCTACAAAGCCAAGCGGCCTGTGGAGTAGTGATAGGGGAGGGGAGATTGAGGGGAGAACAGCAACCTGACTTTGAGATTTTTCAGCAGGTGGCAAACACTACCAAATGATTCTGGTACTAAAACCATGGAGTTGCGGGGAAGCTGGGTAGAGCATTGCATAGAGGAGCAGATGCTCCCCCGTTCCCCGTCCTGGTCGGCCTGTGCATCCTGGCAGCCATTTTCTATACTACACCCGTTTGTTCGGCGCACATTCTAGGCCAATAACTACGGTGGCTCCAACCTCGCCAACGGCAGGACGGTCCATGAAAGTGCACAAGATGCTCTGCAGACTGGTACTAAAATCCTCATTACCTGCGGGATAAAATCCAAACTCCTTAACATGACATTCAAGGGTCCTCACACTCCAGTCTTGCACAAGCTTCCAAGTTGGCCCCCAACCACTTCATTTCCTGAAAGCCACACTCCACTGGAGCAATCATCGTTCGGTACTCACATCAAGCTCTCTCCCCCCATGCAGTCTCTCGGCCTGAGATGCCCTTCCTGTGCACCTGTCCAACTCCCCCAAGGCTCCTCCGAAAGGCCAGATCCTGGGAAAGCAGCTCCAACCCCCTCACTAGCTCAACTTACTCTCTTTGTGCCCCAACACTTGATTATTTCTTCATTACCTCATTTAGGTCTCCATGTTTCTCTTCCCTACTAGCGGGCAAGCCGTTGAAGGGAAGGCACTCAGCCTTGCTCACCAGTGTCTGGGCATCCTGGGCAGCACCCCGCCCCCACCGCCCCTGCCATTAAGCTTCCCCAGCTGCAAAGGCTGCACCTGCTGGTTGTCACCTACCGAACCCTTACTGTGTGCACCATCTCACTCCAATCTGCCTGAGTTTCAATCCTTTTTTCACCACCCACAAACTGTGTAAACTTCATCGTGTTGTTTTGACTATCAGTGCCTCAGTGAGCTCATCTGTAAAATGGAGTAATAGTGGTAACTGTGTGTAGCACATAACACATAGACATAGAGAATATGCAGTGTATGGGAGGTCCCTCACCTAGAGGAAGGGCTCAAAACCTATTGTTTTTATTATTATTGCTGTTGTTACTCACTCTACATAGCAACACTGTTAAATGGGTATTATCTCAATCCTTGCCTAAAGCCACCTAGCAGTAAAGATGGAATCAGCATTTAGTGTGTTGGGCCTCCCTCCAGAGCCCAAGCTCTAGACCTCTCCTGCCTGGCCATCATGTTTAATATCATTTCTTAAGTAAAAGAAAAATAAGTTTTTGGTAGGTTTGTTGAATATGTAACAAATGAATCAAAATAACTGGCTTAAAATAACTTGTGTTAGGATATCAGAATCTGAAAAGACCTCCAAGATCATGAAATCTAAACTCTCCATCCTTTACAAATGAGGACATTCAGGCATATTCATGCATTTAGAAAATTTATTGAGCAGCTACTAACTGTGAGACATTGGCAGGGACAGGAGGGAGCAAATGATAAGACGCCTGCACTCAAAGAGGTTAGGGACCAACAGAAAACCTTGAAGCCTCCAAATAAATCAGATTATGAAGAAATGACTATTTAGATCTGTAATAAATGTTGATTTGCCTAGAAATAACGGACAGACAGAATTCTTGTTAGGAGATTCATGTTAATGCCCCTACCTGAAATATTGATGGAATGCATCCGGGTACAGGCCTCATTCAGACTTTTGTCAGTGGTCTCCCCCCTATTGGGCCAAAGTTGGGCTCTGTACTTGCTGAGTTAGTGCATGCTACATTTGATCATAGATCAGGAAATGGATATTAAAAGTACTATCAAGAAGACAATAGGTAGCAGGTGTTGGCAAGGGTGTGGAGAAGAAGAATCCTCTTGCACTGTTGGTAGGAATGCAAATTGGTGCAGCCACTGCGAAAAACATTATGGAAGTTCCTAAAAATTAAAGATAGAACTGTCCTATGATCCATCCATCTTTCTGGGTATATATACAAAGGAAATGAAAACAAGATATTGAAGAGATGTCTGCACTTCCAGGGTTATTGTAGCGTTGTTCACAATAACCAAGATATAGAAACAACCCAAGTGTCTACCACCAGATGAATGGATAAAGAAGATGCTTTAGATTATATACATAATTCAGCCCCAAGAAAGAAGAAAATCTTGCCTTTTGAAACAACTCGGATAGACCCTGAAGACACTATGTTAAGTGAGATTAGTCAGAGAAAGATAAATACTGATGGTATCAGTTATATTTGGAATCTGAAAAGGCTGAATTCATAAAAACAGAATAAAATGGTAGGGACCTGAGGGTGTGGGTGAACAGAGATGTTGTTTAAGGGAACAAACTTGCACCTAGTAAATAAGTAAGTCCTGGAGATCTAATGCACAGCATAATGATTATGAACAACGATATTGTATCACAAACTTCAAAACTGCTAAGTGACTAGATCTTAATTGTTCCCACCACACACACACACACACGCACACATGCATACACACAGGGTAATCATGTGACAAGATGAAGGTATTAGCTAACACTAAGGTGATAATCATATTGCAGTACTTAAATGTATCAAATCAGCATGTTGTACTTCTGAAACTTATACAATGTTATATAGTTATATGTCAATTATATCTCAATTTATATATATTTATAAATATATAAAATATAAAAATCTATTAATTTATATATTTGTATATAATGTTATATATTTTATAATTATTATAATTATGTCCTAATTACATATAATTTTATATATTATTTTTTATGATATATAACTTTTTTATTTTATTAACCTGATAGAGCAAAGATATGCGTCTAGCTGCTCCATTGCAGATACTCCCCCAATGGTCCCATGTCTTTTCACACAGGTGTGTGAAGGGGACCCTCTTATGGCAGAGAGTTTTCAGAATCCCTCCAGGGACAGAGCCAGGGGTTTTCCTGGGTGTGTCCTGGGGCCCAGTCCTGGGTGCTGGCTTTCAGCATTGCTTTGTACTTTCCTGTCAGCTCCTTGGGTAATGGCACCAGTCCTGGGCATGGAGCCCGCCCTTTCACCTCCCAGATACACTCCCACAGGCAGGGCGCCAAAGTGGCCTGGGAGAGAAAGCTGCTTTTTCTCCTGCTCCTCCTTCTCCAGGTTTTTCCTTATTCTTCCCCAAGATTTTTTTGATGTGCTCCATGATCTCCTTATTGCTCTCGGTCTCCCCATCCACAGGGACCTGCTCCTCAGGATCCAGATAGAACTGCAGGAAGGGGGATGGCAAAAATGGCAGGGTAGGAACATCTGAAGGCCATCCCTCCCCCAAAGACACTGAAAAACTTGACAAAAACTGTCAGAATCAACCTTATCAGAACTCTGGAAAATAGCCAAAGGTTTACAGCAACCAAGTGAACACTTAACCAGTGCTGGAGTTGTCACAGGGTGGGAGATCTTTGTGGCCTGACCCTACCTCCTCTCCCCCACTGGCTTGGTAGAAATACTGCACACGGGGGCCTAAATTCCTGGTATAGTTTCCTGGTTCTGAAGGGAGCTGAGTGGACCTTGTCCCCAAGGAACCTGTGTTTGTCTGCCTTGACCTGACCGAGGTTTCCCCAAAGGAACCCTGCAAGGGCTTGCTTGTGCGTGCTGACTTGGAACACTATCACGGCCTGATGCCTACTTTTTTCTTAAAAATAATAAAAACCGTATGAACAAGTCACTGCTTCCTGGAGAGAGGGAGCGGGGGAACCCTAGGGGCAAACAATAGACATTGCCAAAGCCTGGGAGGAAGGTCAGGGAGGAATATTTTGGGGAGGAATAGGGGCTTTGAAAAAATACCACTTGTCAGGGGAAAGTCAGACAGAGCATGCTCAGAACAGGACACGTGCTAAGAACAGGTCAGAAAAGACTCCAGGCTCTCACTTCTGGCTAGTCTTCAGGCTCTCACTTCTGGCTAGTCTTCAGGCTCAGTGTGAGCAGGAAGTGCAGGCTCCCGAAAAGTTGTAAATGGTCTGGCTAAGCATTGAAGGAGGGTCTCCAGTACTTAAATGTATCAAATCAGCATGTTGTACATCTGAAACTTATACAATGTTATATAGTTATATGTCAATTATATCTCAATTTATATATTTTTATAAATATATAAAATATAAAAATCTATATTAATTTATATATTTGTATATAATGTTATATATTTTATAATTATTATAATTATGTCCTAATTACATATAATAGGCAGGGCTTTCAGAAGTACCTCCATCAGATTCTGTGGCAACTCACCAAGTCTCATTCCATTGCGATGTGGCAGGAGATGTGCATCCACAACTTAGTCTCTTAATCTGGTTGGAGAAAAATAATCATCACAACACACGAAGACACAACAACCTCAGTATTTTGCAGCTGGTGTATATTGTCTTCTGGAGACTGTTGCATAGTTAGGGTATTTTATATACACACGTCATGCAAATTGGATTTTTCGTTAAAGAGTTTAAGTGTAACACGATGATATGCTCATTTTACAGCCTTTTGAATTTTGCAACAAGGCAATAACCTTTACTAACCTAAGATATGTTTTCTAAAAGTAGAAAAAAAATGAATGCAAACAAGATGCAAATTTTATTCAAAAAGTTGATAACGTTTCAATCTGTAATTTGGAAGGAAGTTTTGGAGCACTTCTTTAAAACAAATGAAAACACACAGGCTCCTGATTTGGACATCACGAAGAGTACCTTATTTTGTCATCTCTACATAGAGAAAAGTCAAATAAAAATTAATAACATATGATATGATATCAATGAAGAACAGCATAAAAACCAATAGAAATTATACTGCTATTAAGAGAAAATTTTTTTAATTTTCAGGTGAGACCAAAAGCAGTAACTCATTAAGAAAGAGAAATAATTTCAAAAAGAAAAAACAAATTGGTTCCTTCATTGCCTGTGTACAGGAGTGATCATAAGAACATGAAAAAGTTTTGCGTGATTTGCAGATCTGACATAAAACATCAACATTCATGAAAATAACTGTGGTAGGCAGAATAATGGGTCACTCAGAGATAGATGTCCATGCCCTAATCCCTGGAACCTGGAAATCTGTTAGGTCTCATTGCAAAAGGGAAATCAAGGCTGCAGATAGAATTAAGGTTGCTGCTCAGCTGACCTTGAGATGGGGGAGTGTATCCTGGATCACCCAAGTGGGCCCAGTGTAATTACAGGTTCCTTAAATTTGGGAAAAGGCAGCAGAGATTGAAAGACACTATGTTGCCGGCTTTGAAGAAGGAACCACAGTCCAAGGAGGGTAGGTGGCCTCTAGAAGCTGGAAAAGTCAAGGCAACAAATTTTCCCCTGGACCTCCAGAAGTAATGATGTCCTACTGATGCCTGATTTAGCCCACTGAGATCCATTCTGGACATCTGACAAGCAAAACTGTGAAAGAATAAATTTGTGCTGTTCTAAGTCACTAAATCCATAGTGACCTATTATGGTAGCAACAAGAAACTAATACAATAACAGAAAACTTAAAATACTGCAACAAGGAAATCCACAACCAAATGGCTTGGGTATCAGTAATTCTAATGGAATTTAAGATTAGTTGCTGCACAGAAAAACTTGAAATGCCCTGAAATCTTACAGCTTATATATGAAAGAGCATTGACAGAGCTATTCCCTAATTTGGTAACAATCCTATAATTCTACATGACATTACCAGTTGTGAAACTGAAAGAAATTTCTTAAGTTATTAATAATAAAAAAACAAATCTTGATCAACCATGCCACAGGCAAAACTCAATTATCTTCCTAATTTGGGGATAGAAAATAATACTACAGAATAATCATTATACGAAGAGGCAATTGTGAAAATGCAGGCAAAAGTGCAGAAAAGAATAACTATTAAAGAGATGAGTTAGGCAATTAATTAATAAAAATATGATGTTATTTTGTTACATTCTCTGACATGATATTATTCAGCTTTTTAAATATTTGGATTTGCTTTCATTTTCTCATTCTAAATAAATATGTAATCTTTAACCTAATTTTACATTTATGTATTTTTTCAAAATTGTATAAACTTCAGGCTTCACAAAACCCAGATTCTCCCTGGAGACCAAGATCTCTGCTAAACTGCCTCACAGACATCCCCAAACTTTTCTTACCTCCATCAGTATCTGCACTGGAACATAAAGAAACAGAGACTTGGACCAGCCAGGTCATTTGCCCTGTTTTGGTATCTCAGAGGCAGGGTTTGGATTTGAACCAGTGTCTAACTTGAGGCCTGCCGGTCGCAGGACCGGGCTTTTTAAAGTGTGGTCAGGGACCCGCTGCTTCAAAGCCCTGGGAATGTGTCAGATCTCTGAATAGGAACTTGTGGGCTAGAGCCCCCGCAATCCCTTTTAACAAGCTCTCCAGGCAATTCTGATGCAGGCTAAAGTTTGAGAACCACTGCCATTAAATATACTAAAACCTCTGGTCTGGAAGGCCAACAACCACCACACCAACCTCCTTTATCACAGGAGCCCTATGTCATCCCAATCTGTCATGATTTCCCCTGGTATTAGAGCAGTAACCTAGGGGACCCTGAGACAATGGCTCTCAAGAAATTCTATTCCTCTGTCAGTGGAATCATACCTGTTTGCTTGCTAAGACTAAAGAAATGTTAAGGATTAACGTTCTGTTCCAAACTTTAACTAGAATATTCTAGTTGAAGCTTTGGGACTGCTCACACCAGAACTTCCATAATCTTTCAAGAGCAACTCTGGCAGTGAGGCGACATCTTGTGGCCAAATGTGGACATTGAGTGATAATAACGACAAAATCGGGGCCAGGGTTGGGGTGGCGGGGGAGGATGTTTTGTTGTTTTGTTTTGTTGTGTTTGTTGCTTTATTTTTCCTCCAACCAGTCACAAGCTAAAATACTTTTGTAAAAAACAATGAAGTTTTAGAAAAATAAAGTGAAGAAAAAATATAAAATGTACAAAGCAAACAGAATGTTTTGTTTTTAGATTCCAATTGCTATGGATTTCTCAAGGCTTCCTCTCACCTCTGTTCTCATTTTGGGCAGTAAAGCACCTACAGACCTTCATGGATCCTCAGTTTGATTAGCAATGCACTGCTTAATGTGCAAATTGTACTCCTAATACCCTTTATTTTTGTAGAAAGGGTTTCCTTTGTTAGAATGCCAAAAGACCAAAAGTGCGTGTTTAAAATGCAAACATAGATTCTGGGTTGGTTCTGAATTGACCATGGAGACTGAGAGATGCATCTCACCCAATCAACATGCTCTTATAAAATTTCTGATATTTATTTAAAAATTTTGTTTGCTGTTCCTGTTTTGTTTTGTTCTATTTCATTTTCCTCTTATAATGAGAAAGAGTTCATGTTCCTAAAACAATTTGTTATGGAGTAAACTGAAGATATTAAAAAAAAAACCTCTTTACATTTGCTTTTTTTCTTTTCATTGTTTACTTTGCATTTGACATTTCAGTACCATTTACACAATACCACCACAACAATTAAGTGGTGGGGTGTTAAAAACTCAATACAATAGCTAAAAGAAAAATACGTGGCTGGTTAGAGACAAGCCAACCATAAAGTAGGAATTCAGTCAACCTGAAAAGCAGATATAAACATGAATTTTCATTATGAAATGTGAAAATGGTGTCCCAAAGAAAGAAAAAATTAAAACTTGAAATAATGATCAACCATTAAGCAGTTGCCTAAAAAATGTACTTGAAAACATTAACAGAAGTGAGTCGTAAGTAATCATATGTGATGATTATTTAAGCATAAAATTTATTGACTCTAATAAAAATGATTTTAACATAAATTTTCTTCCTGTCATCTCTAAAACAAACATTTCACAACTTTTTTTTTAAGTTTTTATTTTGAACATGGCAGAACAGTAGGAGAACCCTATGCTTGCCTTGTCCCTTAAACACAGCAAGATAAATATCAAATCATTCTAAATATCCAGAAAATAGATCTAAAGACTGAGAAAACAAACTTTACAACTAGAGGGAGAAAAGAGGCCACATCTGGGAAGGTAGGAGGTGCAGAGAAGTGATTTGGGGGAGAAAAGAATCACAGGTGCTATGGAGGGGAGGAAGCCCTAATCAGGGAGAGAGGAGAAAAAGAGAGAGAGAGTTAACAGAGTGCAGGGATCGCACAAGAAAAACTTCCCTAAAACCATTGATGGGAAAAATGAGAGGGGCTGATTATTACAAGTTTTTACAAGCAGCAGAGCTCAAAGACTAAAGTTTTAGAAGTCTGTGCCATTGCCAGAGTGGAGTCTGGTGGGCATAGCCATGCTCCTGTGGAGAAGGAGGGCAGAGGTCCAGGAGCAGACAGTGTGGTCTGAGGATCCCCTGGGTCACACCAAAAGAGACAGTTCCTCTTCTTGGAGTGCATTTGGGAGAGGTGGTTACTGCCTTTCAGGGGACAAAAGAACGGCAGATGCCATTGAGCTGTGCTGTTCATTAGCATACAAGCAGAGATGCTGGTTGAGGGCAGCTAACCTGGATGCTGGCTTTATGCTGTGTTTTACCATAAACTCCAAGCCCCTGCATATTCATGTGACTGCTCTTCTGGGACAAACTGGCACCAGCCACAGTACAGCAAGACCCTTCACCAGAGGATCAGCATGGGTCCACATGGCACTGGGTCCCAAAATTTAGTTTTGAAACCCAACCAGCATGTCTGAGATAAAACACAGAAGCACTGTACTACTGGGGGAGCAGATGGCTCAAATACAGACAGGGTGAAGGCAGGGATCTGAGGATGCCTGGGACAAATGAGGGGAAATTTTTGGCTCTTCTGTGAGTGTTTCCTGAATAATAGCAGGTATGCTTGAGAGTCAGAGCAGCAGCATGCCTCTTCCCTAGAAAACCAGCACAAACCCCACACAGGCACCAACTCTACTGACCACAGAGTGCTGCAAACCTTAAGCTCTAGAGGAAATAGGATCTGGCCTCTTTTAACAACCAGACAAAATACACATAGTTAAAACTTTCCACACACTGGACAAGATCCAAACACTCCCCACTTCATGCAAGGGGAAACTATATATAGAGGACTGACCTGAGGGAAAGAACAGCCAAAACACAACACCAAAGTGCACACAGCATACACCAGAAACACTTCCTGAAGCACCAGGCCCTGACCAGTATAGGATGTCTTCTTAATATAGATATTACTCATAGGAGCAGGAAACATAACAGGCTTTATTAACATGCAGAAGACAGAAACCTAGACAAAATGCCAAGATGGAGGAATTCACCCCAAAAGAAAGAACAAGAAGAAGTCACAGCCAGGGATTTAATAAAAAACAGATATAAGATGCCTAAACCAGAATTTAAAACAAGAATCATAAGGATATTAGCTGGGCTTGAGAAAAGCTTAGAAGACACCAGTGAGTCCCTTACCACAAAGATAACAGACCTAAAAACTAGTCAGGCCAATATAAAAAATGTTGTAAATGAGACACAAAACCAACTGGATGCAATGACCGCAAGATGAAAGAAGCAGAGGAACAAATAAGTGATATAGAAGATAAAATTATGGAAAATAATGAAGCTGAAAAGAAGAGGGAAAGAAAAACATTGGATCACTAATGTAGACTTAGGGAACTCAGCAACTCCATAAAGCATAATAACATTCATTACACAGGAATCCCAGAAGAAGAAAAGAGTGGAAAAGAAGATACGTTTACTTGAACAGTTTATAGCTGAAAACTTCCCTAATCTGGGGAAGGAAATTGACATCCAAATCCAGGAGGCACAGAGAACTCCCATCGAAATCAACAAAAACAGCGAACACCAAGACATATCATAGTAAAAATCGTAAAATATAGATATAAGGAAAGAAACCTGAAAGCAGCAAGGGGAAAAAAAAAAACCCTAACTTACAAAGGAAGACAAATAAGGTTAGCAAAAGATCTCTCCACAGAAACTTGGCAAACCAGAAGAAAGTGGCATGATATGTGCTGAATGGGAAAAATATGCAGCCAAGAATACTTTATCCAGCAAGGCTATCATTCAGAATAGAAGGTGAGAGAGATAGAGTTTCCCAGACTAACAAAAACTAAAGTAGTTCATGACCTCTAAACCAGCCCTGCAAGAAATATTAAAGGGGACTCTGAGTGGGAAACAAAGACCAAAAGCAACAAAGACTAGAAAGGAAGAGAGGGGCACTTGGATGGCTCAGTCGGTTAAACAGCTTCTTCAGCTCAGGTCGGATCCCAGGGTACTAGAATCAAGTCCCACACTGGGGGGGGGGGGGGGGGG
>NW_027397067.1:5701364-5717468 GCF_003265705.2 Callorhinus ursinus
AGGGGGGGGGGTCCCTGCTCAGTGGGGAGTCTGCTTCTCCCTCTCCTTCTGCCCTTCCCCTAGCTTGTGCTCTCTCTTTCACTCACTCTCTCTCTCAAATAAATAAACAAAATCTTAAAAAAAAAAAAGGAACAGAGAAAAATCCTGGGAACACCAACTTTACAGGTAACATAGACCAATGAGACAGAATAGAAAACCCAGAAATTGACCCACAACTAAACGGTCAACTAATCTTTGACAAAGAAGGAAAGAGTATCCAATGGAAAAAAGACCGTCTCTTCAACAAATGGTGTTGGGAAAACTGAACAGCTATGTGCAAAAGAATGAAACTGGATGATTTTCTTACGCTATACACAAAAATAAATTCAAAATGGATGAAAGACCTAACTGTGAGACAGGAAACCATCAAAATCTTGGAGGAAAACACAGGCAACAACCTCTTTGACCTTGGCCATAGCAACTTCTTATTAGACACATCTCTAGAGGCTAGGGAAACAAAAGCAAAAATTAACTATTGGGACTTCATCAAAATAAAAATCTTCTGCACAGCAAAGGAAACCATCAACAGAACTAAAAGGCAACCTACAGAATGGGAGAAGATATTTGCAAATGACATATCTGATAAAGGGTGAGTATTCAAAATCTATAAAGAACTTATCAAACTCAACACCCCCCCAAAAAACAAATAATCCAGTAAGAAATGGGCAGAAGACAGGAGTAGATATTTTTCCAAAGAAGACATACAGATGGCTAACAGACACATGAAAAGATGCTCAACATCACTCATTATCAGGGAAACACAAATCAAAACCACGATAAGATACCACCTCACACAGGTCAAAAGGGCTAAAATTAATAACACAGGAAAAAACAGATGTTGGCGAGGATATGGAGAAAGGGGACCCACTTACACTGTTAGTGGGAATGTAAACTGGTGCAGCCACTCTGGAAAACAGTATGAAGGTTGCTCAGAAAGTTAAAAATAGAACTACCCTATGACCTAGCAATTGCACTACTAGGTATTTACCCAAAGTATACAAAAATACTGATTCAAAGGGGCACATGCACCCCGATATTTATAGCAGCATTATCAACAATAGCCAAATTATGGAAACAGCCCAAATGTCCAGCGACTGATGAATGGATAAAGAAGATGTAGTGTATATATGCAATGGAATATTATTCAGCCATCAAAAAAAGAAATCTTGCCATTTGCAACAATGTGGATGGAGCTAGAGTGTATTATGCTAAGCAAAATAAGCCAGTCAGAGAAAGACAAATACAATATTATTTCACTCATATGTGGAATTTAAGAAACAAAACAGATGAACATAGGGAAGGGAAAGAAAAAAGAGAGGGAAACAAACCATAAGTGACTCTTAACTATAGAGAACAAACTGAGGGTTGATGGAGGGGAGGGGAATGGGGAATGACTAAATGGGTGATGGGCATTAAGGAAGGCACTTGTGATGAACACTGGGTGTTATATGTAAGTTAGGAATCACTAAATTCTACTCCTGAAACCAATATTACACTATATGTTAACTAACTAGAATTTAAATAAAAACTTTTAAAAAATTAGGTTTTTATTTATTGAAGTAATCTCTACACCCAACATGGTGCTTGGACTCAGGACCAAGGTCAAGAGTCACATGCTCTTCTGACTGAGCCAACTAGGTGCCCCTAGCATTTCACAACTTTTAAAGTTTGTATCTTTGGAAGATGGTTGAAAGCTCTCAAGTTACTTGTTAAAAAGAAAACCACAAGACCAAAGTGGCATCACCTAGATTAAGGCCCCAGGTCAATAAACCAAAACTTAATACCTAACCTGACTATAGTTTCAGCCCCCTAGAAATGTAACCTTTAACCAGTCAACATGGAAATTTCCTGGTCAGCACTATAAATTACTGATAGACCCCTTATTTTCCTTGGGAGGGTGACCTTCCCTAAAATAATGGATTCTTTGCTAATAATTTCCTTTTTTTTCCACTTCCTTTCTACCTTTGAAAAAACCTTTCCTTTTCTGTAGCTCTTTGGAGCTCCCGTCTACTTGCTGGATGGGATGCTGCCTGATGGGTAAGTTGATTAATAAAGCCAATTACATCTTTAAAATTTATTGCATTGAATTTTTGTTATTTAACATACTCTTCTGCTATTTAAGTGCATGGAATTATAAATCAGTTGATTGAACAAAACTTTTTTACTGTTTTTTTTCTTATTTGCATATTTAACACATTTTTGTCAAAGTACTATTGCTTTTAGTTTTTCTTTTTCCTCTTTTTTTGTTAGAGAGGGAGGGAGAGGTGGGGGAGGGGCAGAGGGAGAGAGAGAATCTTAAGCAGGCTCCACACCTGATGTGGGGCTCAATCTTACAACACTGCGATCATGACCTGAGCCCAAATCAAGAGTCGGACACTTAACTGACTGAGCCACCAAGGAGCCCCACTTTTAGTTTTTAATTGTAAATTTTAAGGAATATCTAAATCATTAGTTAAATGATTTCTGGTGGGGGGGAAGTACTTATTTCTTTCTGTTGTGAATTATTAACAAGCTCCTGACAAATTTGAAATCTCAGTTTATTAAATTTCAAAACGTAAATTGCTCATAAAAGGATCTAGCTGTGGGAATATACATATTTCTTCATATCATTCTATGCCATCATTATAGAAAACCATGAAAACTATATTATGGTTTGAGGTAAAAAACAAAGGGATTCTCAGGGGGAAAAAATTCTTATAGAGTTTTACCTGGGTGGTTTGGGCAGGGGGAGAGGGCAGGAACTGTTCTTTCCTGGAAGAAGACAAGAATCAATAGGTCTAATCATCTAATGCTTTAGAAAAGAAAATTGAGATTCTGGGTTCCTGATGTTACAGAATAGCCAGTTGGTGTGTTAACTCTTTACTAATTTGACAGACATGTATTGAAAATAAGTATATGCCAAGACAGTGCTGAGGTTATAGACACAAACATGAATGTGAAACTTGCATGCCTTCCTCCAGGTGCTTAGTAGAACCAAGGGGATGTACTCAAATATACAGAAAACAGTGAGATAAAATTGCTAGTAAATGAGCAACTAAAAAGTACTATGGTAGAAATGCATACAAGATGCTGACAAGGGGGTGCCTGCGTGGCTCAGTCAGTTAAGCGTCTACCTTCAGCTCAGGTCATGATCCCGGGGTCCTGGGATGAGTCCTACATCAGGCTCCCTGCTCAGTGGGGAGTCTGCTTCTCCCTCTGCCCCCAACCCCTCTTGTGCTCTCTCTCACTCTCTCTCTCAAATACATAAATAAATAAAAACTTTTAAAAAAAGGGGTGCTGACAAGGACATGAATCCTTCTGAGGATGTCAGTGAAGGCCTCCCCAAGAAGATGGCATCTAACCTGTAGGAAAAAGGCTGAGTAGAAGTTCCCAATGAGGGAATTTCATTCTAACAAAAGAGAAAGCACGGGCCAAGCTGCAGAGTGATAAAAGAATGATGTGGTCATAAAACAAATTATGTGCTCTATAAAGTTGTTAACTGAGTAACGCATCCCCCCTCATTTCTTTTCAACCCATACATCCTAAAGGGTTTCAAAGAAGGGCAAGATGAAAAAAACTGGCTTAATGTGGGAAGTTTCTTAATGGATAAGAAAAGCAAGACTTATGAATATTATTTAACAAACCCACTTGCTTTGTCAAATCTAAGAGACTTTGTTTTTTTAAAACACCCTTAATTTTTAGACCACTAAGAAAACATCCTTCTAGTTAAACTGTGATGCACTTTTGATCATAAGATGCATATCCCAGTTTCAGAAATATCATGCTTTCTATGTGCTAGCTACTGCTCTAAGTACCATAGAAGGATTAATGCAGTCACATATAAAACAACCCTATGAGAGAGGCACTATCACCATCACCATCATCATCCCCACTTAACTGATGGAGAGACTGAGCTACCATGGAGTTAAGTGACTTGCCCAGGTCACACAGCTAATAAGAAGTATGACCATGCTAATAAGTGACCAAGACGGGAAGGTGGGTTTTACACTGAGCATGCTCCCTGCACACCGCCCTGCCACCAGGGCCCTGATGGTGCAGCTGACAAGGAGGCATGTGTCCTGGGGAGCACAGAAAGGAGGTGTGGTGGGCGGACC
This sequence comes from Callorhinus ursinus, assembly GCF_003265705.2. Taxonomy (NCBI): domain Eukaryota; kingdom Metazoa; phylum Chordata; class Mammalia; order Carnivora; family Otariidae; genus Callorhinus; species Callorhinus ursinus. The sequence continues at coordinate 5,705,498 of NW_027397067.1, forward strand.
ACCCAAGAGACTACCCTTGTGGAAGGTACAGTCTGAGTTAGAGAATTAGGAGGGTACAGTCTGAGTTAGGGAATTGGGGGAAAGTGAATGGGTAGTATTTGAGTGTGTGATTGGCAATACAGAGCTGTAGTAAGCATTTGCACTGGTATGACTGGTTTGTGCCCAGACACTACTCCTTCTTAAGGCCTACTGTCCCCTGCTTATAAAGTGGTCTCATAGTCAGAGCCTGGCTCCTCCTTCACTTCCACTGCATGGGGGTGTTGTGGAGAAGTCTCCACCTCTCTGAGCCCAGATGGCTCATCCAGAAATGCAGACATACCTTGCAAGCCTCAGTGAGGATGTCTTAAACACTGTGGGTAAAGCACCTAGTAAAAAAAAAAAAAGCACCTGACAAATAGAAAGTCATCAATAAAGTGTAGCTCATTATTACTCTTGAGAAATCTAGAAGCCACTAGCCCCAGGAAAGTGATTCTCCTAATCGTTAATAACATCCAATAACTTCAAAATGTTGGCCAAATCAATGAGAGCTGGCAGTACACATCTTCGATCCCAGGTATGGCCTTCAATACTCACATACAAGCTCAGGACCAAAAGGAATTCAATCTGGTTAGTTACAACTTTATGAAAACAGAGTAGATCCCAATGTCAATTTTACTGCCATCTACATTTCCCTTAATGAAGTCTTTTGTGTTTTGATTTTCTTGGAGATTTGTGTTTCTGACAAATTCTGTGAAATTTAAAAGGAAAGAACTTCAAATCTCTATGACAAAAAAAAAAGAAAAATATTAAGTCTATCTAGATGGCTCCCAGCAATCAGTTTGAATACCTTTACTCACCTCAGTGAATGTAATGAGTCTCTTCAAGTCATATGAGAACATGAGTGTGTCCAGCATAGTCTCTGGACATAGTAGATATTTTTTTTGATTGATATAAAAAGGAGTAGAAAGAAAGGAGGGAATACCTAAAGAAATTTCTAGAAATAATTTGCAAGGTTGTGTTTTCCACGGGAGTGGGGATAATGCATATTCTTCTACATTTTCCTCTTATAGACCTTGACTATTTATTTGATTGCTGCCATTTAGAGTATGTGTTAGGCAGTGTGCAAGGTATCGGGAACACCACAACTGTGCAGCCCAGCCCTGCACTCCAGGAGCTCAGGGGAATGGAGGTACGGTGAGAGGCCCACTCATGTGCTAAGTGCCGTGAGATATCAGCTCATGAGCCTGAGGGTCAGTCTTGCAGGTCACTCTGAGAAGGCCACACCCAAGGTGAGGGAGCACAGTTGGGAGTTGTCAAATGGAGAAGGATCCAGACAGAACTTTTGTTTCCTCCATGCTGTGCTAAAGGCGTGGGCTCCTGAAGCTCGGAATCCATTACCAAGGCTGCTGCCTCCCAGAGCTCCGCGTCACATTCAGACTCACAAACACACATACGTGAACACACATGCTTACAGACACACATGCTCACAACACACGGGCTCACAAACACATGATCACATATAGTCACAAATGCACACACATTCACAAATACACCCAACCACAAACACACACAAGTTCACAAACACATGCTCACAGCACACACTCACAAACACATGCTCACAAACACACACACTCACAAACACACATGCTTCCAAACACCCCCATAGCGAGGGCAGTTGGCTACAGAGGTCTACAAGAACTTTCCCAGTTTTAACACTGAGAGCCCAAGTCCCGGGGAATCCTCCGCTGCCCAGCAAATCTGGAAGGTTGGCCACCACTATGCCCCTGCTCCAAGCTCGGCCCCTTCCTCCAGCTCTAATCAGGCACCCTTTCCCCATACCTCCTTTCCCTTAACACAGAGCTTCTCAAGCTTCAAAGTGCACAGAACTAACCGGGGGCTTGGAAAAACATGGACTCCTTGACCCACTTTCAGAGCATCCATTAGGTGGGTCTGGGGTGAGGCTAGGGAACTTTATGCCCAGGAAGCCCCCAAATGGTGCTGAAGCTATCTGTTATTCGAGCAGCACTAACCAGTGCAATGCCTTCTAGGAATTTATTGTATGGAGCAAACTCTCAGGAGGATATTCACCAAGCGTCATTTGACCAACCCTCCACGCTGGCCCCACAAGCTTCCCAGCAAGTCAAGACCCAGCTAGGGATTTCAGAGAGGGCACAGGAAGAGGGAGATATGGGAACCCCCGTCTCTCTTAAAGCTAATGTTCTTTCAAAGTACAACACTTTATGCAACTTGAATGTCCAATGATGCATGAATGAATAAGCAAAATGTGGTATGGCCAAACAATAGAATACTATTCAACCTTAAAAAAGAAGGAAAGTCTGTCACGTGCTACAACATGAGTGAACCTCGAGAACATTATGCTAAGTGAATTAAGCCAGACACAAAAGGGCAAATATATGATTCCACTTATTTCAGGTACCTAAAATTGTCAAATTCATAGAGTCGGAGAGCAGATTGGTAGTTGTCCACGGATTCAGGAGATCGATGGTGTTGATGGTCTCACAACAACGTAAGTGTACTTAATGCCACTGAACTATACTCATAACATGGTTAAAATTGTAATGTTTATTTATCACAATTCGAAATAAAAGATGAAATGAAATGCTTTGTTGCAAAGCCACAACTCTGCCCACGCTCAAAGCTTCTCTGCTAATGTGGCAAGCATGTTCTCAGCAGGGCTCTTTTTCACAAAATCCAAAGGCCACCACTCTTTTAAGATTCATTTTTTTATTTGAGAGAGAGAGAGCACGCATGTGCGAGTGCTGGGGGGAGGGGCAGAAGGAGAAGAAGAGACAAATTTAAGCAGACGCTGCGCTGAGCACGGAGCCCAACTCGGGGTTAGATCTCACCACCCTGAGATCACGACCCAACTGAAACCAAGAGTCAAATGCTTAACCAACTGCGCCACCCAGGAGCCCTGCCACCACTTTTTATAGTGACATTATTTTGCAAGGGAATCAACTCTGATTTGATTCTGATAATGAGGCTGACAAAAGGTAAAATATAGTCCATCAAAGTTTTTCCCTTGAAGAAAACTCATCAAGAAAATTTACCTGGTACTGGCTTTTTCTTTTCTTTAATATTTGCAGGAAAAGTCAAACCATCTGCCATCATTAGATGTTTAGCTCACTTTTAGCCCACCTGACAAAAATGTTCTAAGAAGGGCACCTGGGTGGCTCAGTCGTTAAGCATCTGCCTTCGGCTCAGGTCATAATCCCAGGGTTCTGGGATCGAGCCCCGCATAGGGCTCCCTGCTCGGCAGGAAGCCTGCTTTTCCCTCTCACACTCCCCCTGCTTGTGTTCCCTCTCTCACCGTGTCTCTCTCTGTCAAATAAATAAATAAAATCTTTTAAAAAAAAAAGATGTTCTAAGAAGATTGACAGCCTTTTTCAAACAAATCCCTTGGCTGAGAGAGGAATAAGGAGCAGGATTTCATAATGCAGGTGAAAATTCTTAAATGAATGAGATTTTGCCAGGAAGGCCTTACATCTAACTGTTAAGGAAGCTTAACAACTCCCCAGAGAAATATTTACATCTGCCAACATCAGTTCCTAAAATTGTCACTAAGCATCTGCTCATTTGAATGAAGATCCCCTTGTAGTTGTGCTTTTAAGAAATCTAAAGACAAAATTGTACAGAAACAAGGAGCTCCTACTGGCAGAATCAATTCTAAATTAAGTCCACTCATACTGGAGGAAACTGTCTTATTTCTTTATATCTCAGGCCACAGAGACTTGGAGCCTACAAACTTTCAAGACTTTTGGTGCAAAACAGCATTATGAAGTAGGAGAATCCTGGACGAGGTACCCCATGGGTCGGCCACCCAGGAGTCTTGCACACCCCCCTTGCCCTCCTTCCCTTGACTGTGGAGATAAGGCTAAAAACCTTTGCACCTGGGAGTGGCCAGCTTCCCTCATTCTGGCACAAGATACATAAGCAGAAGTTCGAAGGCTTTTAAATGTGAATAGTTCTTGTTTTCCTTCTGCACTTTGCCATCACCCTCATTTCCCTTCTCACCTTCTTTCTCCCTGGAATGCAAGCTTAGTGCCTCCAAGTGCAGTAGCTTCATCTTCACATGGGGGTCTACAAGCTAAGAGTGGTAAATTATGGAGAGAGTCTGAATCCATCTCACCAGCTATAAACAGCCAGCCCCCCACCCCTGACTTTTTATTGCATGAGACAAACATGATAGAGTGGACGGGGTTGGTACTCTGCCTTAACGTGGACAGGGCATCTGTTCCCCAGCTGCTGGGAGTGTTGGCTGCTACCAGCTCACAGATTGCTTCAGAACATCTTCAGCCTTTCTCAGAAAGGCCTTGGAGATATTAAGCCTTCGCCATGGAGGTGGCTCAAAGCAAAGGACTGACTGACATGGGAATTTGTAAGGCAAGCCCCACCTCCCACCTGAAGTGGACTAACTGTAGGGGTCTTAATGCTGCAGAGCTTCCCATGGGATCAGACTGCAGCCAGATCCCAGTGGAGCCCACATCTTTCCCTTGCTTCTCTCCCTTCCTTGTCTAATGGTTTCTGTTGTGGGGTATCTGGCAGGCACTGGTGCTGGCAGCAGAGTCAGTTGCCAGAAAGTGAAATCCTGAGAGCTAACGTAACCAGTAGCTTCTAGCGCTGGGTAAAGACTACTGACACAGGTTCAGCTGTGTCCCCCTCAAATTATAGGTTGAAGCCCTATTACCCAGGACCTTGATTTGGAGATAGGGTCTTTAAAGAATTGATTAAGGTAAAATGAGGCCATTAGGATGGACCTCAATCCAATCTGACTGGGGTCCTTATATGAGGAAACATGGGGGCGCATGGGTGGCTCAGTTGTTTGAGCATCTGCCTTTGGCTCAGGTCATGATCCCAGGATCCTGGGATTGAGCCCCACATTGGGCTCCTTGCTCAGCGGGGAGTGTGCTCTCCCTCTCCCTCTGCTGCTCCCCCTACTTGTGCTCTCACTCTCTCTCTCTCTGTCAAAACAAATTTAAAAATAAAAAAAGAGGAAATGTGGACACACAAAGAGCCATGGGGACATTAACAGGTACAAATGAGCAGCCATGTGAGGACACCATAGAAGACTGTTGTCTACGGGCCAAGGAGGGAGGCCTGAGGAGAAACCAACCATTCCAACACCTTGATCTCAGATTTCTAACCCCCAGACCCATGAGAAAATAAATCTGCCTTGTTATAACAGCCCTAGCCAACTGATAAGGGCTGTAACAGGAATGATTTTCTTAGGCAACACTGCTGCTTCGTTTCTCATGTTTTTCCTGGATCCTTCTCCTAGAGGTTACTTCCAGGCTACCTAATGATACAGTGATACATCTAAAATCCTTTCATTAAATTCCTTTCAGCTTAGAGGCACCTGAGTGGCTCAGTCATTTGAGCATCTGCCTCTGGCTCAGGTCATGATCTCAGGGTTCTGTGATGGAGCCCCACATCAGGCTCCCTGCTCCATGGACAGCCTGCTTCTTCCTCTCTCTCTGCCTGCCACTCCCCCTGCTTGTGCGCTCGCTCTCTCTCTCTCTCTCTCTCTCTGTCAAATAAATAAATAATCTTAAATAAATAAATAAATAAATAAATAAATAAATAAATAAATAAATCTCTTTCAGCTTAAACTAGCCAGAGAGGATGTAGATGTTTGTAATTAAAAACCCTGGCTAACACAGACATATGTAAAAAGTGATTCCATCAGAAGTGACTCAATATCGAGATGATGTATTTAGACCATGCCACAGTGGGCAACAGCTAGACTACATTAGGAGCCCATAAATTAATTTATGTTGTGCAAAATGTATTTATTCAACAAATGCTATTAAGTGCCCTTATGTACCAGAGACTGATGGAATCAGTGAGTATTTTTCTTTAAATTCTTATTCATTCTCCTATTACTTTTGTAAAATACCATATATAATAGTATTTAAAATCTATAAAATATGTGCATTACAGTCAAAGCTAGAATATACTGTTAAATCATTTTAAGGCTTTGATTATTGAAGTGAAATTCTAAATGTACCTAAATGAGTTTAACCCAAGTTAGCAGTGATGTCTGATATTTACCTTTAGAAGAACCTATTGAGTAGCAAATGCCAGTTTTCCACATTTGAGATCATAAGGGCATTTTTACTTTGGACTTTTGCAGAGGTGCTAAGTAACATTATGAGCAATGGGATTTAAAGAGGGGCCTCTGAAGGTTATAACTTTATTAGGATTCTGAATTACCTTGTGGGCTATTTCCCTTGCTTCCAAATCTTGTTTATTAACTTAAAATTCCAATAAGCCTCACACTTAGGGTAAAGACGGCCATCAACCCCATCAGTTGTGCTCCCCTCCTGCAGTGCCAGGTTTCAAGGAGAGAAAGCATGTCCTGTGATCATATAGAAACTGCTTAAAAGCATAAAGTTGAACAAAAATCAAAATGGCTGCACTAATGATTCAACAAAGCTCTATTTTTAAGTAACCTTTTTCCTCTCTTCTGCAAACCTCCCCTCTTCCCTTCTTAGCCCTTTGTTTCAGGAAACCGGTAGGACCCTGAAAAATACTGAGGCTGGCAGCACCTACCCAATTCCTGCCAAAACTGGCTAGATCCTGTATTTCCCTATAAGCCCCCCAGCCTCTTCCTCTGGGAGAGCTTGCAGTTTTTTGAGGGTCACAGCCTGCTGCAACCTCCTTTCCCTGGCAAAGCCATAAAGCTACTGTTCCCCTTTATCCCAAACTCAGTCGTGGTGTTATGTTTTCTCCTGAAAACACAGAGATCGGTTTTCGACAACAATGTCAAAGAGACTTCTTGTCAAGCACATTAAAAATTGATGCCCACTTTCACAGCTCAGCTCACAAGAATATGACATTCATTTTTGTCTCATTATAAAACAGCATTTTTATCAAATAAATGTGATGGCATTGTCATATCCAGCTGGTATGAAGAGGTCAACAGAAATGCTCAGTTGGTGGGAACTCATGTCTGCAACCTGACATTCTCTGAGAGCAGATGTCCTGAGTTCGGACATTTCCTCCTTGTACTTCTTTATCCGGATCGTCTTCAGAGATGACCTGATATCAGGTGTCTCTTTATCCCAGGTCTGTTGGTGTTAAGTATCATTATCAATCATATTTTGTTGTCATTTCTTAGAAGACAATTTTGGAGGATTAGTATTTTTTTTAATTTAAATTCAATTAGCCAACATATATGATTATTCTCTTAATAACTCTTTTCTAAACCAAGAGGTCAGCAAATTATAGCCAGACGCCAAGCCTCATCCACTGCCTATTTCTGTAAGTAAACTTTTATTGGAAAATATGTACACCCAATTTTCCCTTTATGTCTCCAGCTGCTATCTTGCTATAACCTCAGAGTTTGAGTATTTGGGACAGACTGCATGCCCGATAAAGCCTAAAATATAAACTATCTCCCCTACGCAGAAAAACTTCACCAACTCCTGATCTAAATTATGAAAAAAGTGAAAAGATAACTTACACTAGTATAAGTAAAACATAATATTATGTGTTTACATTTGAGGCAAAGAATACAAAACTTAATGAATTTATGTTTATTTTTCTTTATTATTCCTCTTTTAACCTCTATATTTTTCAAATATAGTACAATAAAAATGTAAAATCCTGTTAACAGGGAACAGATTTAATGTAATTTATTTGCTACACATGAAATGGCATAATATTATTTGAAGTTAGACTATAAAGTTGTGTATTGTAGATCTTAGGGCAACAACTCAAGATATCTTAAAAGAAGAGATAATAATCCACAGTGGAAATAAAATGAAATCATAAGTAACTGTGGGATAATTAATACACAGATCTAGAGGCTGAGAGATTTTTCAGAGAAATGGGTTAAATATCAAGAAGAACTATTATATTTAATACTTACATAATGTTGGCTGAAATAAAACTATTACTTTTGCTGTATGAATCAATCTACACAAGTTCATACAGAACACAAGAAGAAATGAGAGCCTGGGGAACTGAAGTGTTTCCAGACACCTGGAAAACTGAAGGCGGCCTTTCACAGAAGATAGTAGGTGAGGTTATACTGAGGCCACAAGAGCTGGAGAGAAGTACTGGTTAACTTACTGTGAATAAAACCAGCAACAGTGACCTCTAGAGTAGAGGTGAGGGATTGGCTGCGTTGGGTAGGTATAGACAGCATCACCATGCAGCTGGGGGCAAATGGTACCTCCTAACAGGAGTATAGAATAAACCCAGAGAGAATGTAAAAAGAGATATTTTCCAAATACTTTCAAAGGAAAATTGCTCAAGTTCTCGGGAAACCTAGCCAGTGAATACAGTACTGATTGGTGAGATCTTGGAACAACTAGAGAATTGAGGATGACCTCCAGCTATTGCGATCAGGAAGAGGTTTATGAAAGAAAGCTACTACGGAGGACAGGATTCTAGGCTCACCAGGTAATATTCCAATGGGTAGTGGGCTTTCACAGGCCAGCAGGAGGTGCCACCTGCTTGATGGCAATGGTCTATGTCTGAAAGCTCAGGATTCGGTGCACACACAGGGAGGGTGGGACATTTCGAGGAGTTTGAACCTCTGCAAGGCAGGGACAGTGCCTTATTCACCACATTCCAAAACATTTACTAAAATTGCCTTGCTCAAAATTCACTCTCAATAAACATCTAGTGGATTAAGTTAGATTGGAATCAATCTTTGCCAGTTATTCTGTGGAAATATCTGAATTCAAAAAAAGCAAGATATGTGTCTATATTTAAGGATAGTAAAGATTCTCTGAATAACAAAGCTAGAGACAAGTCAATCTTACATCTTCTTTTCACAGTTTGTTTATTCGTTCAATATGTCAAGTACCTACTTATGCCTGGTGCAATGCTGTGCACTCCAGATGAAATAGTGAGTGGTCTCTGATCAAATGGACTTACATTCTTGCCAGGGAAAAAGGCAAAGTATTATACTACAAGGATATAATTCATATACATTGTGACTGAAAAAGTAATAATAATAAACACACAGGCCTATAGAACCTATAACTCTAAGTGGTCTTTGAAATGTTATTAAGTACAGGTACTTTACCTCTATTCTATAAGTACTATTGAGAATATCTATCTTCTATGAAACTGTTCCACTTGAGATATATCTTATGTTTTTCTCAGCTGTCAACTGCTGGGAACTATATCCTGTATGGCGGAGTTCTCTTGTTTATCATATAAATCGATGATCATAATGATGTTACATCTTTGTAAATTTGTCAGTGTAAATATGTGTGTGTTTAGGGACTATTCAGCAAATATGTGCTTTTGCTTCCTCGGGGAGTTTAAAATGTGTAGCAGCTTCAGAAATCATCACAAGCTGTGTGCAAAGGCTAAAAATGGTATTTGCTTAATTTTGCAGATGCCAAGATTCTGAGCCAAATTATTCTGATTCTGATTCCTGGAGTTTGAAGAAGGATAAACCACCACCTTCCTTTTTATAGACAGAGAAAGGTTCAGATTTCGCTCCAAATGGGCCCCATCTGCAGCTTCCTTCATGTTTGGTGTTCTCTTCAAAGCACTTAAACCCTCGCTGGAGAAAAGGAGTCCACTAATGTCACTTTACATACACTTGTAATCCACCCTCTCTCATTTTGGCTTGTTATTGGCCTTATTTAGAATGAGGCTAGAGCATTCATTCAACCAAGACCTATGACTCACCTGCTTTCTGTTACACACTGGGCTTGGCTTATGAGACACTCATAAGGACAGAACATTTGAAAACTTAAATGCAAACATTTGAATTTCATTCTCAATTAATTTACCAAACCTGATGTCTTCCCACCCCGGATGGTGCCTGGAAAAACAAACCCCATTCCTGCCCAATCTCCTCATGCAAGAGGGACATTGATTGATTTTTGTTAGTACACCGGTCAGTGAATCAGCTGGTCCTTCTGGCCAAGGGAGGATGATGAAGCGACCAGCCTCAGAAGTGAGAGAGAAAGTCAAGGGATCCTTCTAGAGACTGACAAAAACTTCACGTCCCACACACAGGCAAATCAGCACTAATTTGTAGTTTTAATTCACATGATCAGAAGAAAACTCATGATCACATGATGAGAAGAAAACTCCTCTTCATTCCTAAAGCCCATAACTACCATCTCACCATGAGAACAATATCAGGTAAACCCAGACTGGTTTTGCCCGGCCCCTACTCCTCAACACTGTCCAGGTTATAAAAGAGAAGAAAGAACTAGCACAGACCAGGGGAGACTAGGGACATGACAACTAAATGCAATATGGTACCCTTTATTGGATCCTGGATCAGGAAGAGGACATTCATGGAAAACCTGGAAAAATCTAAATAAATTGTGAAATTACCTTAATAGTAATGTACTAATGTCAGTTTCCTAGTTTTGACAAATGGACCACAGTAATGTATGATTGTAGTGATGGGGGAAGCTAGTGAGGGGGGTACAGGTTGTCTTTACTATCTTTGTAGCTTGTCTGCAAATCTAAAATTAATCCAAAATAAAAAGCTTGTTTTTAAAAAGTCTGCTGTTATGGAAGTTTCATTGGTAATTAAGAAATAGCAAGATATTAAGGAAAGTCACATAACATTAGTTGTTCATGAATAATGTAAGGAAAACACAGATTGAAAATTTAAAGTAGGTTGGCAGAGCAAGATGGCAGAGGAGGAGGGGACCTGGGTTTTGTCTGGTCTCAGGAATTCAGCTGAATAGGGATCAAACCATTCTGAACACCTATGAACTCAACAGGAGATCGAAGAAGAGAGTAGCAACAACTCTCCAAACAGAGAAGCGACCACTTACTGGAAGGTAGGACGTGCGGAGAAGTGAATCCGAGGCAATATTCGGGAGGATAGACAGCGGGGGAGGGGGCCTCCATCGGCTGCTTCTGGCACGTGATAGAGCCGCAGAGCACAAAATCGGAACTTTTAGAAGTTGGCTCCGCTGAGGGACATCACTCCAGTGGCTAAGCGGGGGGTGGAACCCTCGCGGGACAGTGTGGTCTCAGGACCCTCAGGGTCACAGAAAAACCGGTGGTGCCTGAGTGCAGCAGAGCTCCCAGGTATCGGAGCGGGGAAGCCGGCTGCAGAGACAGAGCTGAGGCACGGGCTCTCAGCTCGGGGTTGCCATAAACTGTGATCCGTGGCCCAGTTGGGCCACTGCTCCCCCAGCAGGGACCCAACAAGCGGCAGAGCTGGGGAGACTCCCCTTCCTCCCCGGGGAGGAGCGGCGCAGGAGTGCACCACAGGGATCTGCTGGGTTTGGAGACTCCACACACAGTCAGGAGCCAGAGAGAAACGCTTGGTCACAGGCCAGGTGAGCACGGACTGTGGCCGGAGACCAGGGAGACAGGCGTGATTGCTTTTCTCTGGGGGCACACTGAGGAGCGGGGCCCGGAGTTCTCAGCTCCTCTGGGTGGAGATTGGGAGGCCACCATTTTCACCCTGGTCCTCCAAAACTGTACCGAGAGCTTGCAGGGAACAAAAGCTCCCGAGAGCAAAACTGAGCAGCTTGCTTAGCCCGGACCAACAAGGCGGGGCAATTCCCCCTCTGGCAAAAAGGTTTGGGAGCCACGGCAACAGGGCCCTCCCCCAGAAGATCAGCACGAACAGCCAGCAAGCCAAGACCAAGTTTACCGATCAAGGAGAACGGGAGAACTCCAGCGCTAGGGGAATACTGCACATAGAATTCATGGCTTTTATTACCATGATTCATTTGTTTTTCAAAGTTAATTTTTTTAACTGTTTTTTTTTTAATTTTTCTTTTTCCCTTTTTCAATCAAACTCTTATCAATCCCTTTTTAAAAAAAAACATTTTTTATTTTTCATTTTTAGAGTCATATTTTATCCCTTCATAGTAGTTACCCTTATTTTTGGCATATATATAAGTTCTTCTCTCTTTAAAATTTTGAGATACAGTTTCTCCTAACATCAAAATATAACCTAAACAGATCAAAATATACCCTAAATCACTAGTGTATGGCTTTGTTCTAGTCTCCTGCCTGA
>NW_027397067.1:5722468-5734488 GCF_003265705.2 Callorhinus ursinus
TGACTGAAATGGACAGATCATCTAAGCAAAAGATCAACAAGGAAATAAAGACTTTAAATGACACACTGGACCAAATGGACTTCACAGACATATTCAGAACATTCCATCCCAAAGCAACGGAATACACATTCTTCTCTAGTGCCCACGGAACATTCTCCAGAAGAGATCACATCCTAGGTCACAAATCAGGTCTCAACTGGTACCAAAATATTGGGATTATTCCCTGCATATTTTCAGACCACAATGCTTTGAAACTAGAACTCAATCACAAGAGGAAAGTCGGAAAGAACTCAAATACATGGAGGCTAAAGAGCATCCTACTAAAGAATGAATGGGTCAATCAGGATATTAATGAAGAATTAAAAAAATTCATGGAAACCAATGAAAATGAAAACACAACTGTTCAAACTCTTTGGGATATAGCAAAGGTAGTCCTGAGAGGAAAGTATATAGCAATACAAGCCTTTCTCAAGAAACAAGAAAGGTCTCAAATATACAACCTAACCCTACAACTAACAGAGCTGGAGAAAGAACAGCAAATAAAGCCTAAACCCAGCAGGAGAAGAGAAATAATAAAGATCAGAGCAGAAATCAATGAACTAGAAACCAAAAGAACGGTAGAACAGATCAACGAAACTAGGAGCTGGTTCTTTGAAAGAATTAACAAGATTGATAAACCCCTGGCCAGACTTATCAAAAAGAAAAGAGAAATGACCCAAATCAACTAAATCATGAATGAAAGAGGAGAGATCACAACCAACACCAAAGAAATACAAACAATTATAAGAACATATTATGAGCAACTCTATGCCAGCAAATTAGATAACCTGGAAGAAATGGGTGCATTCCTAAAGATGTATCAACTACCAAAATTGAACCAGGAAGAAATAGAAAACCTGAACAGACCTATAACCACTAAGGAAATTGAAGCAGTCATCAAAAATCTCCCAACAAACAAAAGCCCAGGGCCAGTTGGCTTCCCAGGGGAATTCTATCAGACATTTAAAGAAGAATTAATACCTATTCTCCTGAAACTGTTCCAAAAAATAGAAATGGAAGGAAAACTTCCAAACTCATTTTACGAGGCCACCATTACCTTGATCCCCAAACCAGACAAAGACCCCATCAAAAAGGAGAATTACAGACCAATATCCTTGATGAACATGGATGCAAAAATTCTCACCAAAATACTAGCCAATAGGATCCAACAGTACATTAAAAGGATTATTCACCATGACCAAGTGGGATTTATCCCTGGGCTGCAAGGTTGGTTCAACATCCACAATTCAATCAATGTGATACAATACATTAACAAAAGAAAGAACAAGAATCATATGATCCTCTCAATAGATGCAGAAAAAGCATTTGACAAAGTACAGCATCCTTTCTTGATCAAAACTCTTCAGAGTATAGGGATAGAGGGTACATACCTCAATATCATAAAAGCCATCTATGAAAAACCTACAGCGAATATCATTCTCAATGGGGAAGAGCTGAGAGCTTTTCCTCTTAGGTCAGGAACACGGCAGGGATGTCCACTATCAACACTGCTATTCAACACAGTATTAGAAGCCCTAGCCACCGCAATCAGACAACAAAAAGAAATCAAAGGCATCCGAATCGACAAAGAGGAAGTCAAACTCTCACTCTTTGCAGATGATATGATACTGTATGTGGAAAACTCAAAAAACTCCACCCCAAAACTGCTAGAACTCATACAGGAATTCAGTAAAGTAGCAGGATATAAAATCAATGCACAGAAATCAGTGGCATTCCTATACACCAACAACAAGATAGAAGAGAGACAAATCAAGGAGTCGATCCCATTTACAATTGCACCCAAAACCATAAGATACCTAGGAATAAATTTAACCAAAGAGGCAAAGGGTCTGTACTCAGAAAACTATAAAATACTCATGAAAGAAATTGAAGAAGACACCAAGAAATGGAAAAATGTTCCATGCTCATGGATTGGAAGAACAAACATTGTGAAGATATCAATGCTACCTAGAGCAATCTACACATTCAATGCGATCCCCAACAAAATACCATCCACTTTTTTCAAAGAAATGGAACAAATAATCCTAAAATCTGTATGGAACCAGAAGAGACCCTGAATAGCCAGAGGATTCTTTAAAAAGAAAAGCAAAGCTGGCAGCATCACAATTCCGGACTTCCAGCTCTATTACAAAGCCGTCATCATCAAGACAGTATGGTACTGGCACAAAAACAGACACATAGATCAATGGAACAGAATCGAGAGCCCAGAAATGGACCCTCAACTCTATGGTCAACTAGTCTTTGACAAAGCAGGAAGGAATGTCCAATGGAAAAAAGACAGTCTCTTCAACAAATGGTGTTGGGAAAATTGGACAGCCACATGCAGAAGAATGAAACTGGACCATTTCCTTACACCACACACAAAAATAGACTCCAAATGTTTGAAAGACCTAAACGTGAGAGAGGAGTCCATCAAAATCCTAAAGGAGAACACAGGTAGCAACCTCTTCGACCTCAGCCACAGCAACTTCTTCCTAGAAACAGCACCAAAGGCAAGGGAAGCAAGGGCAAAAATGAACTATTGGGATTTCATCAAGATCAACAGCTTTTGCACAGCAAAAGAAACAGTCCACAAAACCAAAAGACAACCGACAGAATGGGAGAAAATATTTGCAAATGACATATCAGATAAAGGGCTAGTATCCAAAATCTATAAAGAACTTATCAAACTCAACACCCAAAGAACAAATAGTCCAATCAAGAAATGGGCAGAAGACATGAACAGACATTTTTCCAAAGAAGACATCCAAACGGCCAACAGACACATGAAAAAGTGCTCAACATCGCTCGGCATCAGGGAAATCCAAATCAAAACCTCAATGAGATACCACCTCACACCAGTCAGAATAGCTAAAATTAACAAGTCAGGAAACAACAGATGTTGGCAGGGATGCGGAGGAAGGGGAACCTTCCTACACTGTTGGTGGGAATGCAAGCCGGTGCAACCACTCTGGAAAACAGTATGGAGGTTCCTCAAGCAGTTGAAAATAGAGCTACCATACGATCCAGCAATTGCACTACTGGGTATTTACCACAAAGATACAAACGTAAGGATCCAAAGGGGTACGTTCACCCCGATGTTTACAGCAGCAATGTCCACAAAAGCCAAACTGTGGAAAGAGGCAAGATGTCCATCGACAGATGAATGGATGAAGAAGAAGTGGTATATCTACACAATGGAATATTATGCAGCCATCAAAAGGAATGAGATCTTGCCATTTGCAACGACGTGGATGGAACTGGAGGGTGTTATGCTGAGTGAAATAAGTCAAAGGACCTCACTGATATGAGGAATTCTTAATCTCAGGAAACAAACTGAGTGTTGCTGGAGTGGTGGGGGGTGGGAGGTACATTAAATTTAAAAAAAGTTTTCCTCTGTTCTTCATTCTAGATTTTTCTTAATCTCCTCAGTGAAGCAGAGTGTTGTTGTCATGACCATTTCCACTCTCCCTGTGGCTCTTTGGTTTCCCAATAACCATTCTATCTTATTTCAATAAGAGCACCTCGACTGCCTTGGGACCCACACTGAATAGTGTCTAGTATGACTGTGAAGCAGATTGTAAAGCCCCCCAGCCAAGGCAGGACATATGTTCAAAGTTAGGACAGTGCTACTGCCTGCCTAGAATCTGAAATCTGCACAGAGGGACTTAACATATGCCACTTTGTTATTCCAGAAGCTGGACTCTCATAAAGTCTGCTACCTAGACAACTTGAATTTCCCAGATTCTGTTTTCTCGTCTGGTTCTCCAATCTTGCATCACTAAAGGAGCTCTCCTACATTCCCCAAACTAAATTATATTCCTGTCCCAGGCCTATTAGAGAGCCAGTCATTCACACTATTCCTCAGGAATGTTCTGGAATGTGTGCATATTTTAAGTAAATACATGGAAATTTAGTGACTAAGTTGTTCAGCTGAGCAGCCAGATGAAATCACACTGCATTTAACATTTACCATTAATGTCAAAATATTCTCTTCTCTGTGTTAAATCATCACTGTAAAACTTGCTGATACCGTTTAGAATTCTTTTTCTGTTTTGTTAGGCCTTGTGTAAGTTAAGAATAACTGGTCAAGGGCGCTTGGGTGGCTCAGTCAGTTAAGCGTCCACCTTCGGCTCACATCATGATCCCTGGGTCCTAGGATTGAGTCCAGCATCAGGATCCTTGCTCAGCGGGGAGTCTGCTTCTCCCTCTACCCCTCCCCCTTGCTGGTGATCTCTCTTTCTCTCACACTCTCTCTCTCCCACTCTCTTTCAAATAAATAAATAAATAAAATCTTTAAAAAAAATAGCTGGTCAACTGGAGAACTTTGAACTCTGAGTATTTGATGATATTAAGGAATAATGATTAATTTTTTAGAGGAAATAATGATATTGTTGTCATGTTAATTTTTTTATAAAGAATCATGTGTTTGGAAATGTATACTAAAGCATTTGTTCATTAAATAAATGACTGAAATTTGCTTCAAAATGACTTAGGAACGAGAAAAGTGGGTGAGGGTAGAGGAAACATGTCAATAATTATCAACTCTGGGTGGTGAATACATAGATGTCTTCTATTCTATACTCTATCTCTACTTTTGTATGTTTGGAGTTTTCCATAATTAAAAAATATGATAAAACAATGGCTGATCATATCTGAATTATACATTATTATTATTATTATTATTATTATGGTTACTATTAATAGCAGAATTTTGTGAGGTTTGTTTGCTGAATTGATTGAGAGATGATTAAACTGGTACATACCAAGAATTTCTACTCCTTATATCCTCTGCCATACTTGTTGATCACAGACAAGCTTACAAGGAATATTAAGTATTCTCAGGGAAGAAAGAGAAAGTTTAAGTGACTTTTCATATCCTCCTAAGGGATACATTTTTAACTTCTTGCTAACTATGAAAGTCTGAGTCTAAATTTCTAATTTTATGATATGACATAAGGGTTAGGAAATAAATCTATTTATGAGAAAGGCAACCAAGAACTCAGATTTCACCAAAGGCATTTTGGTCCTAAATTAATTTGTATAAACTACCTTTTAGGAAATCAGTTTGGCATAAACATTTACATTTCAGTAAATTCAGTTTAGAGAACAGCTAATTGGGAGCTGCTATTGCTGTTTTGTTTTGATCTTTGATTTTTGAGCCTAGGAGAAGTAATTTCCTGTTCTTTCTGATATGCAAAGAAGTAAGATTAAAAGGGCACCTATGGCCATGGCATTAGGATTAGCCAGACCCCTAGAAAAGATCATCCCCAGAAATTCCATATGTATTAGCACTGGAATCCCAGAATGCTAAGCAAAAGTTTGTCTCATCCATATCTTGCCACTTTTTGCCCAAATTCAGAACCTCAGTTTGACATCTGTTCTATCCTCCCTTTTTGTCTGCTCTCAACGTTTTAAGATTTCAGGGTTGTAATTAATGAGTTAGGTAAGTGCATTGAAATAATTGCCCATCTTGCATGGACCCAATGCTTCCTCTCACACTAAGCCTCTGTTAGGGAGACCAGTGAATTTCTCACACATGGAAGCCACAGCACGGGCTCACGTGCACATATTTTAAATTTCTAGTTCTTTTTCATTTCTATCTTCTGAGTATTTCCTTTTCTTTCTGAAAAACCAACCTATGCATTTTAAAGAATTCTGGTTATTTTTTATCCCAGTAATTCTAGGTATGGTGGTGGTTGGGGGTGGCAGGGAAGATTACATTAGCTTATCCACTGTCTTTCTAGCATTCATGGTCTGATGGAGGTGCGTATCTCTCTCTCCCCCTAGACTAGGCGCTCCATGAAGCCAAGGACTGCTTTGTCTTTATTCTTCTCATTACCAGCTCACAACAGGAAGCTAGCATAGGGTTATTGCCCAATAATAAATGTCGAATGAAGTGGTAAATTGATTTTCTTTTAGGTGACATATGGAATGCGAATCATATCTTTTTTAACTGTGAACCATACACCATTCCAAAAGACTCACTGCTCAAGGATTTTATCTCCCATGAGTTCCAAATTTGATATCAGCATCTGAATCACAAAATGCTAAGCAAAATCAGTCTCTGTTATATCTAGCCTCTTTTTGCCCCAAATTAAAATATTTAAGAATAATTTCAAGAATAATAAATGCCATTTTCTGACTACCCACTTCAAGTAAAAGAGTATTACAAAAGCTTAAAAACCATCTTATTCAACTGTATGCCCTTCCTTTCCACCCCCTCCCCGCCCCTGAGGTATCCATTATCATGACTTTTTAAATTTTCTTTATGGTTTTACTACTGTGTGTCCCCACATAAAATATTACTCAGGTTTGAAAAACTGAACTTACCCATATAAAGACAAGCCAATACTTCCCATACTGTATAAAATTTTCTTATACAATAAAAAATTATGATCTCTTGACCATAGTCTGGAATGAGCTACCTTGTGATCTTATAAGACCCCTTTCTGGGAAACAGTGGGCAAACTCATGAGTGACACCTGAGAAGTATAGGGCTGCAGGCGTTTGGCAAGACTGCAGTATAGACCAGCTACTGATGTCTAAGAGAAATGTGGTCAGATCCAGTGAGTTGCTTAGTGTGAGCTGCTTTGAAGCTCACATTGACCTACCAACATCTCTCAGAAGTAAATCAAAACAGAACTTCCATGAGGTGAAATGAATGTCTTAACTGATCTAAGCAAGAGAGCATACAGAGGACTATAGGAAACTTTATCAAGATAAGCCAAAGATAGATCAAAGTCTTGGCCAGATAGAACTGGCTATCGTGTCTTCAGATTAAAAAAAAAAAAAAGGACACAGTGGGGTGCCTGAGTGGCTCAGTTGGTTGGGCGTCCGACTTGATTTCAGCTCAGGTCGTGATCTCGGGGTTGTGGGATGGAGCACCATATCGGGCTCCATGCTGAGTGTGGAGCCTACTTAAGGTTCTCTCTCTCCTTCTCTCTCTGCCCCTCCCCCCCACTCGTGCTCTCTCTCTTTCTCTCAAGAAAAAAAGAAAAAAGGCACAATGGCTCTTGAGATCCCAATGAAAACAAATGATTCTATCTTTTGAGTCACTTGACCTAATCTACCTAATCTCTTTTGGGTGCCCAGTTATAATCCTGGGATCTCTATTTACTATCATTCCAGGGATTCCCAGGCCCTCTCATCTGTGTTGGATACTCTGTTTCTTATATGAAATGCTTTCTTCTTCCTATTCTTACTGTTGTTTTTTGGTGGATCACATCCTCCCACAGATTTTAAAGGAAAGAGCATGGCAGTAAATTTTTGAAGCCTTGAATGATTGAAAATATATTTGTTTCATAGGTAATGAATTTGAAGGAGGAGATAATTTTCTTCAGAATTTCAAAGATACTGGGGTGCTTGGGTGGCTCAGTTAGTTAAGTGTCTGAATCTTGGTTTTGGCTTGGGTCATGATTTCAGGATCGTGGGATAGAGCCCCTTATCAGGTTCACACTCAGTGTGGAGTCCACCTGAGATTCTCTCTCTCTCTCCCTCTGCCCCTTCTCCCTCTCCTCTCTCATAAATAAATAAATCTCTAAAAAAAAAAAAAAGGATTTTCAAAGATACCTTTCCATTGTCCCCTTGCTTCAAGTATTCTGTTGAGAATTCCAAACTCATCCTGATCCTTTATAGATGACCTGAATTGTTATATTCTCTTCAGAAGTTCAGAAAAACTTCTGCTCTATATTCAGTGTTCAGAATTTTCATAATGATGTCTTGGTCTATCTTAATTTTTGTGCTGGACATTCAGAGAAACTTTTCAAATAAAAACTCATGTCCTTCCATTTGAGATATTTTCTGAGTTATCTTATTGATGGTTTTACCACACCCCCAATGTTTTTTTCTGTTCTTTCTTTCTGAAACTCCCATTATTCAGATGTTAGACATCTTAGATACATCCTCAGATTTCCTTAAGTATACAACTTATTTCTACCTCTTTCTCTTCCTTACTCTTTTTGTCTTGTTTTACTTTTTATATTATTTTAGGTTTTACAACAGGATCTCTGTCACATATTCTTTTTTTCCCCCTAAGGCTTTAAAAAGTGTGGGGTGCCTGGGTGGCTCAGTTGTTAAGTGCCTGCCTTCAGCTCAGGTCACAATCCCAGGGTCCTGGGATCGAGCCCCGCATCGGGCTCCCTCCCTCTTCCATCCCTTCTGCTTGTGTTCCCTCTCTCTGTGTGTCTCTCTGTGTCTCTCTGTGTCAAATAAATAAACAAATCTTTAAAAAAAAGGCTTTAAAAAGTTTAAAGCAATTCTTAGCTTGTGGGCTGTAAAAAAATAAGATATAATCTACTAGCCCCTGCAAGCTATATTCTACTAGCCCCTGATCTAGACAACATCTTTAATATGAAAGTGGAGAGCAATAAATATGACAATAAATAGACCTTAGCCCCATAGGGTTAATGAGGTTAAGACTAACAGAAAACTTAAAGCTTTTGCCAGGGACCTGTTTCTCTCTAAACAGCTATTGTGTCTTTGCAGACACCACTAACAAATCCACTCGCTGTCTCTGCAGAGACCCAGATCAACAGAAATGAAGGTCACCAGCCTCCGAACAAGCAAAGCCTTGCATTCCTTACCCCAGACAACAAACCCAAGACCCCATCCATTTTATACCTGCTCTCAGAACATGTGCACACCCCACTCCTTGTCCTAAGATGAACTCCTGAAGTCAGGGGCTGAATTTTGCCTCATTTTAATGTTAAATCTTTACACCAAAGTGAACATGGGATGTATTTTACATATATGTCTGCTCAATATACATGCTCCATATTTCCTCATGAACAGTGATAAGCTTCCCTGACCTTGTCACCAATATGTATCTAATCCCAATCCCTGTGATTATAAAAACTTGTTCTATTCTCAAGCTGATGAGACAGATTTGAGACAGCTTCCCAACTCTTCATTTAGCTGGTTCTTGAATAAGCCCATTCTTTGCTGTGCATCAGGCAGATGAACTATACAATTATACAGTGCTCTCCTTTTAGGTTCTGGTAACTGTTCCCTTCCCTCATTTTTTCATTCTAGGAATAACTATCATCCAAAAGGTGCTAGGTCCCTAATTACTGCATTATCACTTGCAGTTCTTCTGCAACTGTACCTTATAAACAGTCCCTTTGTATCAGATTATCTTATTTTGGCATCTTATTTGGAAGATGCCTTCCTGTTGGCATCTTGATAAATATAGTCAAAGTAATACCCACTACTGGTACAAAAATCTGTATTAGTTTTCTATTGCTACTGTAACAAATGACCATTAACTTAGTGGCTTAAAACAACACAAATTTACTCTCTTACAGTTCCCAAAGTCAGAAGTCTAAAATCGAGGTGTCACAGGGTTACATTCCTTCTGGAGGCTTCAGGAAAGGATTCATTCCTTTGTTCTTTTTAGCCTCTGGAGGCCACCTGCAGTCCCTGGCCTATGTCCCTTCCTAGTGTCACCGCCATCCCCTACTTCCATGGTTACATCTACTACTCACTCTGATCCTCCTATCTTCCTATTTAAGGACTTTTGTGATTACAGTAGACCCACCCAGGCAATCAGGGATAATCTCTCCATCTCTAGATCTTTTACTTAATGACATTTACAAAATAACTTCATGGCAGCACCTAAATTAATGTTGGATTGAATAACTGAGGACCATACCCTAGCCAATTTTACACTTAAATTTGACAATCACATGGTGCCAGAAAACAGACTCTCAGAACAGGATTCTGGAATTGAGTGGGACTTGGTCATATATTTGAAGAATGCAAGGATTATTTTCTTAGCCAGGCAAAAATGGGATGTAGGTGATCTGCAACATGTAAAAGCATCAGGATTATTCATATTGCCACTGTTGGCAGCATTATATGGTGTGCAGATGGAGGGCAAGTTACTATGATATCAAGTGTCTGTGGTACTATGGACAAGTACTGATGATAAAGCTTATGGATCCATGCTGCTTCCCCTGACAGCCAGGGAACACAGTGGGGGAAAGTGGAATTTAAACAATAGAAACACAAAGTCAAATTTGAACATGAACACGAATACAAGAATACAATTAAGAGCTTTCATGAAGAAGAACCAGAAAGTCCTTGTGGTGACTTTGACTGGGTCCCTTAATCCCCAGTCACAGAGTAGACACAGCTAATAAGTAACTAAGCAAGAGTCTAATTGCAATATTAGCAGAATTATAGCTCCAAGCAAATGCTTGCCCCTTACAGGTCATTTTGCTAAAATAAAGACCCTGTTTAGAAGAAGCAGGACTCTGAGTCATAGAATGGCGGCATTTAAGCAACAACAGATGAAATTAAAAACTCATCTTCTAAATTCATTGAACTCCCCTCTCTCCCTCCACCTTCCTCCAGTCTGAGGAAATCAGTCCTTCTCTACATTCAAGTCTTTAAATGATGTGTCTGTAAAAGTTGCTTTGCAAACTCGTGTGGATTCTTCTCAGGACACACCCTACTACCTCTCATTGCCTCCAGGCCTTATGAGTTATATTCCCAAGTATCAGAGGTAGAGAAGAATGAGGCCTACTCTAGAAAGAGGTAATATATACACCAAAGGGTTAAAAGATTTTGCCAAATTTACTTACAGAGTAAATTAGAGAAGGGTATTCTAAAAATGTAGCAATCAGCCTGTCTGAGTTCATTGACATGGATTCAATGTCATCTAGGATCTGGGATTTACTGGATTGGTTTGGACCCCTATGAATAATATTAAAAGCCTATTCAGTTGGCTAATTGAAGCTTGAACTTAGCTATGGCCTATAGTTAATGATGTTATGTCCTCAAAATATGAGGACATCATTAGAACGCTGAATAGAAGGAATCTAAATGTTCTTATAAATGGATATTTCATATGATTCTGTTAAGGGCAATCTGCTAGCCATCCTTATGAGAGCCCTGAAGAAATTTCATTACAAAGACAACATGAAATGCATTGCCAAAGGGACCATCAACATCCTTGAAGAGCTCTCAGGCTCTGTAGGCAATGATAATGGTGGGAAACACTATAATGTAATTGATTTACCTGAAACAATGGGGTTCTGGGAAGGTAGACCCCAGATGAAAATACCTAACCATCAGAGAAAAGCTGGATAGAATTATCTGGTCTATGAATGAATCTGCACGTTACACAGGCTTAAGCTAGAAGTGGCTGGGTTCCATCAATGGGAAGCAGCTATGGACCATCTGGAGCAGCAATCTTTAGGAACATCCTGAGTATCTGAAATCATATATCTACCAACCAATAGCTTAGAGCTTCCTATTCCATCCACATCTAACCCATTTTACCAACTTCTTGAGACAACATGCTTAGAACAATAATATTTTCATTCCTTGGCCCCAGGACCTACACCATTGGAAGATACAACCAAAATCCTTGGAAAAAGAAATCTTTGCTTCTAAGTACCACCACCAATAGTTGCCTGTACCTGATTCAGTAAGACAACTGTGGCTGGAGGCATATATCCGGGATCTCACTCCACAGATCTTTCTAGACACAACATAGACTTACAACATAGAAACAAAAAGCTTCAGAGAAACTCTGGTTCTGTGTGGCTTGGCAAATTACATAGGATGGGGAGAAAGGAAAAGCAACAAGCTCCAAGCTCCATGTAGCTTTTTCAAGCAATGCATCTCACTTAGTGCCTCTCCTGCATACTCCAATCTAATCTAATCTATTCCTATTCACAGACTGTCTCCTAAATATCTAAACTAAAGCCTCCATAAATCTCCTCAGCTCTCTGTTCATTTTTCCAGACTCCAAATTTATGTTTCCACTGTATCCTAGACTCACATCTAAGATTTGCTGCATGCTTTTGCCTTTTCTGGTTATGACTTTGGCTTGCTTGCTTGCTTTCTTTTCTTTCTTTCTTTCTTTCTTTCTTTCTTTCTTTCTTTCTTTCTTTCTTTCTTTCTTTCTTTCTTTCTTTCTTTTTCTTTTTCTCTTTCTTTCTTTCTTTCTTTCTTTCTTTCTTTCTTTCTTT
>NW_027397067.1:5734588-5750430 GCF_003265705.2 Callorhinus ursinus
TTTCTTTCTTTCTTTCTTTCTTCCTTTCTTTCTTTCTTTCTTTCTTCCTTTCTTTCTTTCTCTTTCTCTCTTCCTTCCTTCCTTCTTTCCTCTTCTCTTCTCTTCTGTTCTCTCTCTCTCTCTCCTCTCTCTTTGTAACCCATGCTGTCTGTCCAAGCTGATTCATGAGCAACCTTTCCTGTCAGGTCTACCCTACAGACACCAAGATGTGTGCTCCAACCCATGGATGATGACACTCCCACTGGGCACATTTAGACCCAACTGGAAGGACTTAGGCTATTTAGCAATGCTATACAGTCCAAAGAATATCAGGTTTAGGATCAGAAAACACAGGAATAAATCTTAACTCTGCCAGCTGATGTCTGTATACACTTGAGGAAGTTATTAAAAATCTCTGAGCTTCAGTTCTCTTGTCTCTAAAATGAGGCTGAACATTGATAAGAACTACCTTATGATTGAATTTCATAAGAATTAAATAAGATGAGAAACTGCTCGATCTGATGTTTTTATACATAGCATACACTCAAAAAGAAATTGCTACTGTTTCTGTATTTCACTCCAACATACACGAAATAGTTTCCATTAGAACACAGCTCAGGAATCTTTCATTTATTGATATTTTCATATTTAAAGTCATTCCACAAATGCTTTGAAGCTGCTGAACTAATTCTAATTTTGGAAATTGCTGTTTTAATAACAGTGACATAACTCCAGATGATGATGAAGGAAGATTCTAAGTCTTTACAGCAAACCAAGGACACCCCATGAATCACTTAATGTTCTTTTGCATACTGATGATAAATCAACAATGCAGTAGAATTAGTAAGATAAACAAAATCCAACTCCTTCCTTCTTATCCCTATTACAGCTTCTCTTCTTGGCATTCAAGCAAATAGATTAAAGAGATGTTCAATATTTCATAGAAGTAAGAAGCTCTGACATACCGTTGGAAATGTGTCACCACTTAGAGGCGAAATAGCCAGTGAACGGTGGTTTTATTTCCTAGGAAAAGCTCACTCTTTAATGTCAACACATGATCCTATCTGGGCCAGTCAGCTCCTCCCTACAAAGAATTTTAACTTTTGAATGGAAAAACATAGAAATTGAACATTTTAAGAGCTCAGTCTTATCAATGGCAGTATTCTTAAGGGAAATTCCACAAATTCTTACTGTTAAGGTCCCAGCATCCTGGATTCCTGTTCTTCCCAAGGTCAAAGTTTGAACCCTTACCCTCATATCCTTCCATAAACTATCTCTTTTTGCTTCATCTAAATCAGGTTGTTTCTGTTATTTATTTAGAACCTCAGTAATTTTGAACACATACAGAAACATATTTGCTAAAATAAACTAAACATTGATTTCTGTAAAAATATTTTGCTGCAAAACTAAAAAATTGTTTTATATGTTTTGGCATTGAAATCCACCAGAGGGCAGAAAGGATTTCAGCTGAATTTTCTCCAATGCATGTAAAGCAAACCACACCACTCAGTTCAGGTTGAATTTTAAATGGACAGCTATTCTTATTTTAATCCAATAGAATATTCATTATTAGGTTTTTTAGAAAAGGCAGAAATCTTGCTGAAAAAAATTTGAGCCTTAGTTAGAAATGTTTTCAAACTTTCTTTTTAAGTAAAATTTTAGAAATAACTTACATAGACAAAACTAAAATAAAATAGGGCATATCTCTAATGTATCTATGAAGGCCACAAAAAATCCAGATAAAATGGATTTTTTTTGTACAATACTAGTTAAAGTAAATCAGGATACAATTATGTAAAAAATGCAGAAGAAATACAAATCAACTCTCAAAACGATTGTGTTGGGCAAGGAAATTATACATAATTTGTCTCAATTTTTCTATTTTTCAGATTTTTCTGAAATGTATTTATTTTAAATTACTTCAGTAATAAAGAATTAAAATTAAGTTTTAAAATACAGAGTCCATAGAGAAGTTCCTAAATTTTAAGAGCACCCCAAATAAAATATAGATTGTCCTAAAATAGAAAACATCATTAATATAAATTTGTAATGAGAAAATACTCTTTAATGCCTTCAAATTAATTTCTAGGGTTTTATAGTTTTCTTGCTGTTTCTTTAGTCTGTAATTATCTTTGTTGAAGAAAAGTCAAAATATTTATAGCAAACTTATCAGCCACTGGGGCTTCAGTCCACTTGATGGTAGAGACTAGAAAATGTGGGGAGAAAAGTGGAAGTCTTCCCAGAGAAGGTAAAATCTCCTCTAAGATTGGAAAGATAGCTGCAACCAGGCAGAGTAGTGGGGCACTAAAACACTAAATTTATAAAGAAAAATCAATAAATGTTCATCACGGTTAAAGTAACTTTTAAAGACAAGGCTCTAATAAATTCTGAAGGGAATTTACTTTTATTTTCTAGAGTGGAACATTTAATCATCAATCAAGATACACAACTTTTAGGAGCTGCCCTTTACACATCTAGAGCTTTCTCTTCCATCTCAGCTCAGAAAATGTATTTATCTGCCACCTGCCCAAGTGTGAATCAAAAGTGATGTCAGCACTGAGCATGACAAGAATTCAAGCTTCTGCTGATGTACATTTTCTGTAAAGAATCTGTTTGGGTTTCCCAACTGACGTTTCTTCGTCTAGACAGCCATTTGGAACAAATTATATTATTTGCTTTGCCCGAAGGAAATGGCAAGTTTTCAGAGGTGCTTCACCGATCCATTGTTTGCATATTACTTTCAACATAAAATTGCTAAGAATAACAAGACATGGTTCAAAAGCAAGTCCATCTCTCAGTTTTGAGCAGATAATTACAGAACACAAACAGTTTGTAACAAAAGTCAACTAACTATAGCTACATTGAGAACTGTTGTTTTTTTTTTTCTTTTCTTTTCTTTCCTTTTTCTAACATCTATGCTGTCTAGTGGAAATGACTTGTGTTAGTCCTGGAATCACGTGAGGAGGGCAAGCCTCGGACCAGTGTCTAGCCAAATGACAAACACTTAAGACCATAATGGTGGGTGCAATGCATACTATATACATCAGGCGTATTTTACTTATTTATTTAGCAATATGTTGTGCTCATTGTGTTCTGACACTTTGCTAAGCACTTTAATATTAGCTGATCTTTTTCTCTGAGAGGTGGTTACTGTTTTTATCCCCATACAGATAAGAAAATGGAGGTACCCTAGGTTTGGTAGCTTACCCAAGTCACTTGATCAGTAATAATCTATCTGTTCAAAAAGTCATCCAAAAAACTCACATGACAAACATGTGTTAACTTTTTCATTTATTCAAAAGCCTACTATGAGCCTTACTTTTTTCTCTTTTGTTCTGGAACCTATCACCTCCCACCTCCTGCAAAGCCTACTGATTTGTGTGTCTCTCAATATTTAAACAGAACCAAACCTCTTGTATCTTACCCAAAACTCCCTGGGCCTTGCGTTCCCCTCCAACTCTGCCTTCTCTCTCATCTTGGCCAGGCGCTTTGAGCTTTTTGAACAATAATCTACATTTCAGGGCCTCCACTTCCTTACTCCCATTATGCTACAACCCACTACCCTAAAACCTTTGTTCCCAAACTTACTGAAGTTGCTAGTACCAGTGACATCGCCATTCCCCAAAGGCTGTTCCTCAAGACCTGTTTGAGGCCTTTTTTTGTATCTCATGCTATAATTTGGTCTCAGAGGCTTCAGTTAAATCAGTGGTTCTTAACTTAGCTGGGTGTCATGGGCCTTTCTACAATTTAATGAAAGCCATGGATCCTTTCCTGAGAAAAATGAAGCATGGATAATATAAAATATATTATATATACAAATTATAAGTATATAAACCTATGTGTTTGTATTCCATTCACTTTCAGAAGGGATTCACAGATTACCTGGTAGCATACCACTAGCCTGAGGCTAAGAGCTTCTCATCTGAATTCGTCCTCTATGCCCTGCCTACCTGGATGCCCCACAGGCCCTTTAATGGCCTCTTGGCCCCATATAGTTTCATTGCCTCCCCCCAAGTCTATTTTCCTTCGTCTTGTGTGTCCATGCTTCTATTGACACCAAACTGCACATAAATATCAAAGACAGATTTTCCTCAAGTTTGGAGCCTGAGCTGAAGTCCTAGCATGTGTCTGAAGTCACTTTACAAAAAGTGGATCTTGCCTTTGAACAGAACTTTCACTTAGCAGTTAGAGGATGTTCTAGCATTCTGGACACCTACTCATTATGACTAGGAAACTCAAGAAGTTTTTTAAAAATTATTACTTTTTTTTTCCTTTTTGTTTTGTGAAGAAACCTGCCTGGACACACCCCCTATTCAGAGGAGGGATTAGCCCCATTGTTGAGGGTTAATCTCTCAAACTTGTGTGGACTCTGCCTCCCAACTACAACTATTCATCAGAGCTGCTCTTGGTCATTCTAACTGCTGCTTCTCCACAACCCTCACAAGTATGAAGAAGTAGCTCCACTAAACTGAAAAAGAAAGTTGCAAGGATGATATCACCTGGTACTAATTAACTAACCACTCACTCAAATATACTTTTAATACCAAGCTCCTGAGATGTGCAAGAGGAAGAGGGAATATTTTGCTGACCAGATGCAGACAGGTGGATAGAATAGTTTCTGTGCCTCAAATTGTTCTCCCTCTCTCTCCTTTCTCCCCTCCATCCACCTCCCTGCCCATTATTGGCACAGGCTTAAGAAGTTGAAGACTGTCACCTTTGTCAAAGATCAAGAGGCATCTCGGGGTACTCTGAGAGATGTGGACATATGGTTTGCCTTGCCCGGGGCTCCACAGCATAGATCCCAAGAGAAATTTCTAGAAACAGGGTATTAGGGGACTGTCAGGGCAAAACCAAGGTAAAACTCAGAAACTGATCTCCATTGGGACCAGATAGAAGAGAGAGCCAAGATTCTTCAAAGAGGATAAAAGGAAATCAAACTGAAGAAACTCCCAAGTTAAAATGTCCATCAGATGTCAAAAAATAGTTCATGAGCCAAACGGGGCCCCAAATTTTTGGCTGCCACAGTGTATTAACGTTTTTCTAATTAAATGCCAACATTTACAAGTTGAGATATTTCATGTCAAAGTCCAAATTCCAGCGTTCTAGAAAACTCAAAAGGAGGCTGCTTTCTAACACGGCAGCACTGGCCAGCTCTGAAACCCACCACTGCTGTCAGGTTGTGAACACCAGTCACTGTCCCTGTGGCCCATTTGAATCATTTGCTTTAGTCATCTGGCCCTATAGTCACTTGATTTTCCATGCACAAAGTTAAATGGCTCTCCCAGTTTTAACTATGTTCATGCTTCTGAGTTGGATAAACTGAAGCAGTTACAAAGGGGAAATGAGGTGGACAATCTGTCCTGTGGGTTTTGCCTCAGTGTCTTTCCATGAAACACAAGAGTTTACTGTGTAACTAGACAACCTCTCGATAGTGTTTCATAAACCATTGTTTTTTATTATAAATTAAAATATGTTCTTTAATATCATTCATTGGATTTTGAGGTAACTGTTTATTCTTTATTACATAAAGCACTTACTATGAACCAATCACTCTTCTAGGCTCTAGAAATACTTCAGAAGATAGGAGCTCCTCTTTTAGAACCAATTTATTGTGGATAGATAAAAATAAATATCATTATTACACTGAGTGATAAATGATATGAAACAAATTAAGCAAGGTAATGTGAGGAAGGGCTGCTTCAGACAGGGCTAGATTTTCTAATCAATTAACTTTTTTCAACATACAGAAAAGTGGTAAGACACATACATCCACCCCACCCCACCCCCCAAAAATCACACACGCGTCCTGTCTTCTAGATGCTCTCAAAGGCTAGTTTTAGTAATTGCATCTTGCCTTTATTTTATTTATTTACTTATTTATTTTTTTATTAACATAATGTATTATTTGTTTCAGAGGTACAGGTCTATGATTCATCAGTTTTACTCAATTCACAGTGCTCACCATAGCACATACCTTCCCCAATGTCCATCACCCAGCCACCCCAACCCTCCCACCCGCCCCCAACTCCAGCAACCCTCAGTTTGTTTCCTGAGATTAAGAGTGTCTTATGGTTTGTCTCCCCGTCCCGTTTCATCTTGTTTCATTTTTCCTTTCCTTCCCCTATGATCCTCTGTCTTGTTTCTCAAATTCCTCATATCGGTGAGATCATGTGATAATTGTCTTTCTCTGATTGACTTATTTTGCTTAGCAAAATACCCTCTAGTTCCATCCACATCATTGCAAATGGCAAGATTTCATTTTTGCATCTTGCCTTTAAAGCAATGGTTGTATTGGGGCACCTGGGTAGCTCAGTCAATTAAATGTCCAACTCTTAAGCTTGGTTCAGGTCATGATCTTAGGGGTCATGAGATAGAGCCCTGCATGGGGCTCCATGCTGAGTGTGGAGCCTGCTTAAGATTCTCTCTCTCCCTCTCCCTCTACCCCTCCACCCAACCCTGGCTCATTCTCTCTCAAAAAACAAATAAATAAAATAAAATAAAACAAAACAAAGGGTATACAACAGAAAGAGAAGTGGAAGGGCAGGTAATTATGCAGATAGTTCAGAGATTCACTGGGCTGTCTGCTGAAACCCTTAGGTGAGTAGTTGAGAGCAGCCAACTTAATTGATCTCTCAGTATTCTGGAGTAAACATTGTTAACCTCCTGTCTTGTTGCTTAGACAATGAGATTATTTCTGTGATGTGTGGATGTTGCTTTGTTACTAAGTAACCATGAGTATCTTATCCTATTCATCTTTCAATCACTTATTTCCCCATGTGAGAAAATTTTCTCTATAAATTTTTTTTTAAGATTTTATTTATTTATTTGAGAGAGAGAATGAGGGAGAGAGAGAGCATGAGAGGGGGGAGGGTCAGAGGGAGAAGCAAACTCCCCACCGAGCAGGGAGCCTGATGTGGGACTCGATCCCGGGACTCCAGGATCATGATCTGAGCTGAAGGCAGTCGCTTAACCAACTGAGCCGCCCAGGCACCCCCTATGGAGATAAATTAAGGGTCTTTTTATTCATTACTCTCTCAAGCTCTCCCTGTTGAGTTTAATATAATGAGAAAATGAGTATCAAGCAATAAAATAAACATCTTTTTAACTGGAGATATTTTTAATCAATCCCTGTAGGCTTTAAATATATATATATATATGTGTGTGTGTGTGTGTGTGTGTGTGTGTGTGTATATATGGCATAGAATACATTTCTGAGGCACAGTAGTCATCTGTGGGAATGCTTAAAATCTAATTTCATAGAACTCCATCTGAAATAATTTATCTTATTGAAACCATACTAATCATGAAGTCCCTTAAGGCTATTTTCTTTATTTCAGCCACACATGTCTCACCATTAAGTTCTTACTTGCCATTATTCAATAGCCTCTTCCCTTTTATAAAAATAGCACTCCAGCTCTTAGATGGTTATGAGCAAAAACTACTTCATTTTTCCAAATGTTGTAAAGATTATAATTACTATGTTAAGTGCAATGAACTAAAAATATGGTATTCTCATTCTTTATTACATAGCATTACTGCAAAATTCCATTCTGCCTCCTCCCATGTTTTTTTAAACATAATTATTTGTCTTTGCTCATAAGCAAAATAAATAAAACTAAAAATTGAAAATCTAGTTTCACACTATTCCTGAAAAATGCCAAAGGGCATTTTTGAGCTTGTTTCTCTGATGGATAAAGGAGTATGTATGTTTACATACATAGACAGGACAGGATATGGGAGTTATGGGAGAGACCAAAGGTGCTGCAAAATAAAAGCACTGGCTAGTGCAGACATACTTGCATCTGTGATACCAACACAAATGGTGGGAATGAATAGAGTGAAGTCAATGACTGTACTGACTATGCCCTGTTTTGTCTACTTTAAAAAGATTGGGGGGCGTGCCTGGGTCGCTCAGTCAGTTAATTGGCTGACCTTGGCTCAGGTCATGATCCTGGAGTCCTGGGATCGAACCCCACATAGGGCCCTACACTCAGCAGGGAGTCTGCTTGTCCCTCTCTCTCTCTCCCTTTGCCCCTTCCCTCCACCCCCACTTATGCTCTCTCTCTCAAATAAATAAATAAAATCTTAAAAAATAATAATAATAAATAAAAGTATGGGGTTTTCTATCATTGTATTGTAGGTTTCTCATTTTTTCATTGTTGTTTTTACGTGAAACTATTTTAATGTATCAGGATATGTTGTTAAATCCTAAATAGAGCGCACCTGGTTGGCTTAGTCAGTAGAGTATGAGACTCTTAATTGCAGGGTCATGAGTTCAAACTCTACACTGGGTGTAGAGATTACTTAAAAAAAAAATTCTAAACAGAGCATCCGGACAACGCCTATATTCTCCTAACTCCATGACACATTTCTCTCCTCTTTTTATTTAAGACAGCACTATCATATGTTCAAACTTCAAAAAGATAGGAATTTTCTCAGAAGACTAGTTAGCTGTCTAAAAAATACATATTTATTCATATATACATATATAATAATCATATCTCAATAGTATAACCTCTGCTACAAATATATTCAATTCAAAGAAAAACAACACAGATTTTTCATATTTCAATTTTAATAAAATTCATATTTCAAATTAGTGCAATTAAGACAAATTTTGAATAAATATATTTAAATATTATTAAAAAGGGTTACAAAAGTGGACTTCATACATGATTATTCAACAAGCATATTACTTAAATCATATACCAAAAATCATTTCTCACCAGTGCTCTCAGACATAATTTACATAATTATATATTTAATCCATACCCATATGGAACATAAACCATGCAAGAAAATAATATATATCTAAGTTGCCTGGGTGGGTCAGTCAGTTAAGCCTCTGCCTTTGGCTCAGGTCATGATCCCAGGGTCCTGGGATCGAGTCCTGTGTCAGCTCCCTGCTCAGCAGGGAGTCTGCTTCTCCCTCTGCCTGCCGCTCTGCCTATTTGTGCTCTCTCTGTCAAATAACTAAAATCTTTAAAAAAAAAAAAAAAGAATATATATCTAGCAAAAATAAAAGAATATCATACTTTTTTAATATTCTATATACGTTGTGTGATTTAAACTTTGTTTTTTAAAAAATTTCAAAATACTCTGTACACGAAGATAAACCAAGAAAGACTGATCTGTATGAAAGGACACAAATGATCAGTTATTTCTGAGAAGTCTCTTATTTTACTCATCTAAATACACCATAAAATTAGATGCTTCATCTCTTTGTACAGTTAATATGATTCCAGGCACTTTTTTCTTCAAATCAGATTTACATTTTTAAGAAATGTCTGTCGGGGGAAGAAGAAAAATCTCATTTATATTCTGGTTTTTAATGTACTTAAAATATGCATATTTTTAATATAGTTATATTTTATTTTATTTTGCTGAAAGAATCTGTGGGCTCAATTTATAATCTAATCCTGAGAATATAAGCTTATGGGTGTGTGGAGGGATAGAAGTGTCAATCAGTACTTTTAGACACTTTAAATTATGACTTCCCCTTTAAAGTTTTATGATATCTAAATAAACCAAAAAATGAACTTGGCATCACCTAAGTAACTTATAAATATACTTAAAATTTATTAATCTGTAATACTGTGTTTCTAATACCTTGCTAAATAAATAATTAGAAACAGATACTTCTATAGAGAAAATCACTAAATCTCTTATTCTGCAATTTCTAAGGGGAATATTTATCAGCTCTGTCTTCTATGAATCTAGTCCCAGGAGAATGTAACTTTACATGCAATATTTGGAATTATAGTACAGCACTTGTTTTTTGAGAACTTTTGCAGTTATTATGTTGTTTTTGGACTTTATGTAAATTTACTCATTCACATAAAATACATTAAAACAAAGAAAGATAAATGTGTCTTGATTTAGATCACTTCAATAGCCTAATGAATTTTCTTTATTTATTCATGTTTTATATTATTCAAAAGGTTTGAGATAGACTGAGAGTTATTAATCCAAATATTTTGCCACTGAACATTAAAATGATCTTCTTTTAATCAAAAAAAAAAAAAAGAGGGGCACCTGTGTGGCTCAGACAGTTAAGCGTCTGCCTTCGACTCTCAGGTCATGATCCCAGAATCCTGGGATGGAGTCCCACATCAGGCTACCTGCTCCGCGGGGAGCCTGCTTCTCCCTCTTCCTCTGCCTCTCTCTCTCTCTCTCATGAATAAATAAATAAAATCTAAATAAATAAATAAATAAATAAATAAATAAATAAATAAGAGAGAATTTTTGGGGAGTCTGGGTGGTGCAATTGGTTAGGCATCCAACTCTCGGTTTCGGCTCAGGTCATGATCTAAGGTTTGTGAGATCCAGCCCCAAATTGGGCTCCATACTCAGTGCAGAATCTGTTTTCAGTCTCTCTCTCCCTCTCCCTCTGCCCCTTCCTGCTGCACTCTCTCTCTCTAAAATAAATAAATCTTTAAAAAAGAGAGAAAATTTTTAAAATTTTGCAACTGTAAATATGCAGAATTAAAAGTACCAATTATTATTATTAATTTATAATTGCTTTTTAAGTAAGAATACAGGGGCCCCTGGGTGGTTCATTCGTTAAGCGGCTGCCTTCGGCTCAGGTCACGGTCCCAGGGTCCTGGAATCGAGCCCCGCATCGGGCTCCCTGCTCTGCGGGGAGCCTGCTTCTCCCTCTCCCCTCCCCCCGCTTGTATTCCTTCTCTCGCTCTCTCTCTCTCTCTCTCTCTCTCTCTCTGTGTCAAATAATAAATAAATAAAATATTAAATAAATAAATAAATAAATAAATAAATAAATAAATAAATAAGAATACAAATAGCAACAACAAGAAGTCAGAGTTGTCTTAGTAATTGGCACATTGAACCTGTGAGATGAGTTAAGTAAATTCCCATGCAGTTACTTGGAGTAGGTTAAGTTACATAGGCCAAATGGAGATATTCGTAGATACTTCTATACTGCACAAATTCCATGACTTCCATTTCTACTCTCACAAGCTGTGAAAAACTGTTTCTTTAAAGGGATTTGTCCGTGGTGCTGAAACACTGACCCAAAAATGTGTTGGGTTTGTTCTGCCCTGGGAAAGAACTGCTGAGCAGAAAAATCTCGGCGGGGGGTGGGGCAGAATATCTTTCAGTCTCTTGTATAGAGTCTACTTTTGCAAATAAATGTTATATTTTTCATTAGATTTATTTAGGTTATCCAAATACTTTATTGCCCTAGGGCTCCTAGGGTAATTTAGCCAGAATGAAAATTCTGACTTACCATTTCATTCTGGCAAAGTATATGTGAGAACTGATGATGATTACATATTCATCATATTTTTGATCCCTTGCTTTTTCCTTTACTCTTCCAATACTTTCTCTCTTTTAGTTTATGTATCCTGCATAAACAAAAATTTTAGAACGCAGTGCTACTTTTATTATATCTTTTGACCAGTTAAAAAAAAGGTAGAGCTTTAGTTTTGTTCATCTAATGTCTATCTGCATAAGGTTTCTGCACAATAATTATATAACCCCAAAAGTTGAAATATTTTTAAAAATCACTCAGGACTGGTAAGGCTGCCAAAAAGCTGTTTATTTTAGTTAATTTAATCACTGTTGAGGGCATTTTTAAATAATTCAATAAAGCAGTCTATGCATTTAGACCAAGCTTTAACACTAAGTGAAAAATCCACAGATTAAGTTCATTAAGTGTTGCTAAAATCAGCTACCTGGCTTTTTAAATAGTTCAAAATTTCTTAAGAAAGTTAACTTATTAAACAGAGTAAGAAAAATTAAAAAAATACATACTCATAAGGCAAATCTTCTAGGTCTGTGAGCACAGGGGACTCACTGCTAATCTTGTTAGCAATCTAGCACATCTCTTGTAATCTAGAAAAAACATTTAAGGTCAAATTATGTATATAGTTACCACAAATAGGAAAACCATATTATTATTGTCACTAATTAATAACGAGAGCTAAGATTTAATAAGTACCCAACACAACAAATGCTTAACCCGGGTTTTCTCATTAATTCTCATAACACAATTAGATAGATGTTACTGTTCCCTCACTTTAGAGACAGAGATGAAAAACCAGCATCCAAATGTCAAGAATCTCATAACTAATGAGTAGCTTAAGTTCAAAGAGTAAGCTTTCTCCACTATGCTGTGCTACCACTTAGTCAGTTTGCTTTGATTCCAGTGTGATTAATTTCCCTTAGTCATTGAACACAAGCAGTTTTTGAAAAAATTAAAACAACTCTGATTCCACATCCTGAGTAAAATTAAACATGCTTCAAGATGACCAATCTAGTTAAAAAGAAACAAAATGCTTAAAATCCATTTACCTTAAAAGGGAAGTTTAGATTTAGAAAGGAATTTAAAAACAGCCAACTGAGTTACCACACATGATCCCAATTTGGGCAGTTTTGATGATAGCATTTAAATATTACATTTGAAATTATTAACTTTGGTAACTTAAGTGTCCAAAAGAATTCATTACAGCCACTTTTAAAGCACTATGCTACCATTATTCAGAACAATCGATCACTCATTGTATAAATGATATGAAACTATTTACTTTAAAATAACTTAAGAGGAAATTTTGATGTATTCTTCATGGTCATCTTAGTTTTTTTTCATTTATATGACAGAGCCCTTTATGCCAAGGAATTTGAAAAATGATAAAAGGTTTAAATCCTAACAAACATTTCAGTCCTTAAGGAAATCTGGTTATTTTCAGATTTGGATATAGTCTTAATTACAATGCAGTTCCATTCCTTGCACTCTCAACAGCACACACAAGTCTTCAGTTAAGTACTGTCAATGTTATAAATAGAATCTCATACAATGTTTAGTCTATTCCCAGCCGCAGACAGTTGAAGTTTAAAATTACATGCATTTATTGTTGGGTAAAGATTTTTTTTTTTATGAGGAAAAAAACCCAAACTATCCAAACTACTTACAAGCTGGTGTTGAGCAATCCCTGGTGTTGTGATAGAGTCGATGGAAATGTTTGCTACATTCAGCTGAAAATGTGACTGGCCCTATTAGACAGGAAAAGAACGCTTATGATAAATATCAGCGTGTTTTCCAAACAAATTTGCTAGCACTTTATGGATGGAACTAATACAACTGTAACTTAACATCTTTCCATGCCCTTAAAAGAACTTATCTGACTCCTTACCCTAGCTCTGTGAGACTCCGTAAGTT
This sequence comes from Callorhinus ursinus, assembly GCF_003265705.2. Lineage (NCBI taxonomy): Eukaryota > Metazoa > Chordata > Mammalia > Carnivora > Otariidae > Callorhinus > Callorhinus ursinus. The sequence goes on from NW_027397067.1 coordinate 5,747,745, forward strand.
GTAATCTGTGAAAAATCATCTGAATTCATTACCAATTCTCACCATTTCACATAATGGAAACTTCAGTTTCTGAAGAACTCTTTAGAATAATTAAGAGGGGAAAAGCTCTAGACAGAAAAATAAAAATTGTACAAACCAAACCAAGTAGATGTGAAGAATAAAAAATAAATATCCTTGGTTCCCACTTTCTGTTCTTCAGTTTTAGGATTCTTCACAATATGACTCCAACCTACATTTCCAGCCATACTTTTGTCCAGTGGCCACATACACCCTTACCTAAACTTACCCCACAGTGCATCCACACCATCTACCTGTCCTGCCCCCAAACTACCATGTTCTCAAAGAATTCCTTCTGACCAGAATGCTTCTCTTATCCAGGAAAATACTATTCATCCCTTAGAGCCCAACTTAAATATCATGTCCACTACAAGCCTTTCCTGGTAGTTTTTGGCAAAATTATTCACTTTCTGTGCATCCCTAAAACTATATTTACACTTCTATTATTTACCAAGATCTGTTTTATATTACTATTAATATAAGTTAATGGCATTTGTCCACTTTCCTAGCTGGACTGTTGAACTTCTTATGGACACCTACCTTCATATCCCTAATGCCTAACACAATAATTTGCATACAATCTTTTTATTTAATTGAATCACTGATAAATTTTGTGCTTACCTGTGAAATGCTTTATGAATTTGTCTTTTAAATTCAAATCTCTTGGGACTATTTCTGAAAAGAAAAAAAAAACTTTAGAATTTCTTGGATGCATTTTCACCATTAAAAATATCCTTATAAATAGTCTATAATGATAACCACCTAACACATGAACTCATGGCAGTTTATGCAGCTGATTCCAAATCTGTATCTCTGGCCCTGAGCATTCTCTGGGGCTCCAGACCTCCCCTAGACCTACGTGCTTGCTCTACCACTCTATTCAGGAAATTTATAGACCTCTCAAAAGTGCATAGCCAGAAATGAACATCTGATTTCCCCAATACCTCAGACCTGTCTTCCCCCCATGTTCCCTGGTCTCATATATGGCATCACTCTTTACCCTTTGCTCAAGCCAGATATCAAGAAGGTATGCTTGGCTTTCCTCTTTCCCTCTGTGCTACATAAACTCCATTGCTTAATTTCATATATTCCAACTCCAGAAATTACCCAAGACTCATACATTTAAATAAGTGAAAATAAAAAATCAAACTACATCTCACACTTCACTTTGTACTCACTATAAGTACACCATCAATGGGTAAGAGCGCTTCCTTGCATAGGGAGCTCCCTGCTCCTAGCAGCCCAGCTGCGAGTCCAGAGCAGCACTGTCAGGGCTATAGGAGTGCAGCTAGATTGGAGCTCCCCTCCCACTGACAACAAACAGATGTTTGAACCATCTTATGAACCATCCAAACTAATCCAGAAAAACAAAGCAACAGTGAAGATATAAGTATTTCTGTATATAAATATTTTGGTGTTCTCGTTAATTACATTCCAGCCTGAACATGGGTCTTTCCCCCATACCTCTCTGAAACCAAGCATGGCAAATTGGCTCCTGGGATGTCAATACTCCACAGGTTATCTGGCAAGGTAGCTCCTCTGGCCCTTTCTGAAAGCTGAGTCAGTTGAATGCAGTTGGAGTTCTATGGCTAAAGCGTATTCCAAGTCTATAAATAATTCTAGTTCCAAAAGCATTTTCCAACTATGATTTTTTTTAACATTTTAAATTTAAACTCAATTAATTAACATATAATGTATTATTGGTTCATAGGTAGATTTCAGTGATTCATCAGTCTTATATAATACCCAGTGCTCATTCTATCACTGCCCTTCTTAATGTCCATCACCCAGTTACCCCATCCCTCCATCCCTCTCCCCTCCAGTAACCCTCAGTTGATTTCCTATGATTAAGAGTCTTTTATGGTTTGTCTCCCTCTCTGGTTTCATCTTGTTTTATATTTTCCTCTCTTCCACTATGATCCTCTGTTTTGTTTCTTAAATTCCACATATCAGTGAGATCATATGATAATTGTATTTCTCTGATGATTTTAATCTGTAGACCTGGCACAATGATGACACTCAGGATGACAATCCTTTTCTACACTCCCATAGCACATTTTCTAACTTCTATAGAGGCAATTGTCACATTATGATTAGCATGATAGTGAACTGTGCACGAGTCTGTCTCCACCACAATATTGTGGCTTCTTGAGGAAAGGGACAATGTCTTGTTCATCTGTTATCACTTGCAGGGTGTACAACAGTGCTTTATGGATGGGTCATCTGGCAAATGTTTAAGGAATTAAAAGCTGAGAGGATGATCCTTCAAGTAGGTTGTTACCTTTCAAATGAAAACGACCAATGCCTTGCTTGAGCTCAGTATAGGCCACTAAGAAAACCATACTTTTAATACACTTGAATTTTCATTTCCAAGTACAAACACAATGTAAGAACATAAAGCAGATTGACTTAAATGAAACAGAAAAGTGATACTTAAGTTGACACCTAAAGTGATAAGCAAGAGATATCTAGGTAAGACGAGATGGGAATAGCACCCTAGGCCAAAAGAAAGAGAAAAAGAGAAAAGAAAGAAAGAAAGAAGAAAGAAAGAAAGAAAGAAAGAAAGAAAGAAAGAAAGAAAGAAAGAAAGAAAGAAAGAAAGAAAGAAAGAAAGAAAGAAAGAAAGAAA
>NW_027397067.1:5750440-5789921 GCF_003265705.2 Callorhinus ursinus
AAAGAAAGAAAGAAAGAAAGAAAGAAAGAAAGAAAGAAAGAAAGAAAAAAAATCTCTGAAGAGGAAAAGGTCACACTGTCTTCAAGTATTTGAGGACTGTCCAGGATGGCTAAAAAAGAAAGAAGGTGAGGGAAAGAAAAGTTAGCTAAAGCAGCAGACAAAGGCAGCTGGGTGGCTCAGTTGGTTAAGTGTCTGCCTTGGGCTCAGGTCATGATCCCAGGGTCCTGGGATTGAATCCTGTTTTGGGCTCCCTGCTCAGCAGGAAGTCTGCTTCTCCTTCTCCTTCTACCCCTCCTCCCCTGCTCATGCTTGTGCTCTCTCTCTCTTAAATAAATAAATAAATAAATAAATAAATAAATAAATAAATTTATTTATTTATAGACATAGATGACCTTATAGTCCTTTATAAACTTTGTCCCTAATTCTATGAGTGATAAGAAGTCAAAGAATTAGGGGGGATGGGTTAGCCTGGTGATGGGTATTGAGGAGGGCACGTTTTGCATGGTGCACTGGGTGTTATGAACAAACAATGAATCATGGAACACTGCATCAAAAACTAATGATGTAATATATGGTGATTAACATAACAATAAAAAAATAAAAAAAAAAAAGAAGTCAAAGAATTAGGCAAGGGGATGACACAGTCAAGATTCACTTTTAAAAAATCATAAAGCCCAGTATAGAGAAACAAGAATAGATGCAGAAAGATAAGTCAAAAGGTTTAAAGATAGGCTATTGTATTTCTAATGAATAACACTCGCTTCAGAAGTCAAATTCTGCCCTATAGCTGTTTTTGCAAATAAAGTTTTGCTGGAACACAGCCATGCTCATTTGTTCACATGTGGTCTATGCCTGCTTTCGTGTTATAATGCAAAGTTGAGTGGTTGTTGAAGAGATTAGAGAGCCCACAAAACCCAAAATATTTATTCTCTGGCCCTTTCTAAAAAAAGTTTGCCAATGCCTGCTTGGTAGCACACTCCTATTTGTAATTCAAACTGTAACGGTGATTGCAGAAAGGTACCAAGAAGTAGGATTGTGGGGGTGGGAGAGAAGAGGTAGTAGTTTTCAATGCATACTCATTATTAATTTTAATTTTGAACATAAATCTGTATTACTTTTTCAATAAAATTTAGTTGATCGAAACTGAGTTTGTATTTAGTGTTAGATGCACCTGTGATAGTTTTTGATCAACAAAATATTACTTGAGAAATCGAATATAAGAGAATTACCCCCACACAAGATTAGCTGATTGATCTCTGATGGAAAATGGTCTTAAAAAGCAATCTCCATTATAGAAATATGTCACATATGTAATGTCAAGGTTTTTAGCAGCCACATTTTATTTTTTTTTAATTTTTTAGCAGCCACATTTTAAAAAGTAAAAAGGAATAGGTAAAACGTATTTAATAATTTATTTTGCTTAACCCAATATATTCTAAATGTTATCATTTCAACACATATTCCATACTTTAAAATTATTAAGACATTTTACATTTTTTATACTAAGTTTTCAAAATCCAAAATGTATTTAACAATTATAGCACATCTCAACTTGGACTAGCCACATTGTGAGTGCTCAATAGCCACATGCATTGAGTGGTTACCATGTTGGACAGCACAAGCCTCAAAAGCATGCTTCATTCTTTTGGTATCTAACTACAAGGTATAAAAGATGGATTAAAAACAAAAGGATCTCCCCATAATGCATGACAAATATCCCAAAACTACCATCTCATTCATCTAATTTGTGAAAATTTCTAGTTTTATTTAACCAAAACAGTTGCCAACTGCCACCATCATCAATTTTAAGTTTACAACAATATTTTTATGAAGAAATAGATATGCATATACCTATATGTATATAAATGCTGACAGGTTTATCTCTCGTTCCTACTTTTCTTGTTCAAAATGAGCAGAGATCATGCTCACCTCTGCAGCACATATATTAAAATTGGAACAATACAGAGAAGATTAGCACGGTCCTTGTGCAAAGATGACATGCAAATTCGTGAAGTGTTCCATATTTTTAGTCAGAGAAAGACAAGTACCATATGATTTCACTCATATGTGGAATTTAAGAAACATAACAAATAAGCAAAGAGGAAAAAAGAGAGAGAGAGAGAGGCAAACCAAGAAGCAGACTCTTAACTATAGAGAACAGACTCTAACAATATGGTTACCAGAGGGGAGGGGGGAGGGGGATGGATGAAATAGGTGATGAATATTAAGGAGTGCACTTGCTGTGATGAGCATGGGGTGATGTATGGAAGTGTTGAATCACTATATTGCACATTTGAAACTATTATTACACTGGATATTAACTAACTGGAATTTTTTTAGAAATATATTCTTTATTTAGCATACCTACTACAAAAGGAGTAGGTATATATTTTATTTTTTGACAGTCTGACCATTTTTTTATTTTTTGCATCCTTTTTTAAATTTGAATTCAATTGATTAACACATAATGTATTATTAGTTTCAGAGGTAGAGTTCAATGATTCATCAGTCTTATATAATACCCAGTGCTCATTATATCATGTGCCCTCCTTAATGCCCATCACCCAATTACCCCATCTCCTCACCCCACCCCTTCCAGTAACCCTGTTTGTTTCCTATGATTAAGAGTCTCTCTTTTTTTTTAAGATTTTATTTATTTATTTGAGAGAGAGAACATGAGAGGGGGGAGGGTCCGAAGGAGAAGCAGGCCCCCCACCGAACAAGGAGCCCGATGCGGGACTCCAGGATCATGACCTGAGCCAAAAGCAGTTGCCCAACCAACTGAGCCACCCAGGTGCCCTGGATTAAGAGTCTCTTACAGTTTGTCTCCCTCCTGATTTCGTCTTGTTTTATTTTTCCCTCCCTTCTCCTACGATCCTGTTTTCTTAAATTCCACATATGAGTGAGATCACATGATAATTGTCTCTCTCTTGACTTATTTCACTTAGCATAATACCCTCTAGTTCCACAATGAGATACCACTTCACACAGGTCAGAATGGCTAAAATTAACAAGTCAGGAAACAACAGATGTTGGCAAGGATGCAGAGAAAGGGAACCCTCCTACACTGTTGGTGGGAATGCAAGCTGGTACAGCCACTCTGGAAAACAGTATGAAGGTTCTTCAAAAAGTTAAAAATAGAACTACCCTACGAACTAACTGGAATTTAAATTAAAATTTGTTTTTAAATGAGCAGAGATTATGTGTAATAATAAAAAAAAGTCATAAGACAGAACAACTAGAAAACGAAATAATAGAAAATGTTTAGTGTTCACTTCTACCTGCATATAACAATATCTTACCATAAAGATAGTTGCTCTGACTTGATTGATTCTTTACAAAGCCATGTTAATTATCTTTGCACCTTATTAGGTACTGAGGGGCATTCCTTCATTTTATGTTTTAAGCTAGCATTTTTCAGGTACCTAAATTGAAATGTTTGCTATATAGTTTCTTGAGTTATCACTTCCTTTAGTTAGAGATGACACAGCTATTCTCTTTCTCAATATATAAAAACAGTTCCATTTTCAAAAATAAAAACTAGCCTTGTTATATCAATGTTGAGAAAATTGCTGGTGGGAAATATCAGTATTTGAAAAACATTGAAATTTATTAAATATTTGAGGAAAAAAGCTGATGACAAACATATTCAAGCAAGCAATATCTTTAAAAAATACTTTTAGGATTTTTAAGTACACTCTCATGGGGCGCCTGGGTGGCTCAGTCAGTTAAGCGTCTGCCTTTGGCTCAGGTCATGATCTCAGGGTCCCAGGACTGAGTACTGCATCAGGCTCCCTGCTCAGCTGGAAGTCTGCTTCTCCCTCTCCCTCCCCTTGCTCCTTCTCTCTCTCTCACTCACTCTTTCTCAAATAAATAAATAAAATCTTTTTTAAAAAATACACTGTCATAAAGTATATACTTTCTTCTGTCCTTGTATAATTATATAGCATCTGTACTAGTATATATTTGTAAATGTGTAAAATGTGTTTTTCCATCATGCCTCTTTTATTAGAGTTTAAGATTTTTAAATAAAGAGATTAATTCTCTTTGTATGTAACCTTTGGGGGCCTAATGCTATTTCAGCTGTAAATTATACTCGGGATAATGAAGTAAACTAGTTGCTTTTTTTTTTTTTCCAAATTTTTGCTACTCAAAGTATGTTCCCTAGACAAGCAGCATCAGCTCCCAAGAAGGCACCCTTACAGTTCCTAGTGCCTGCTGACTGAATAACTCAGTTCTGTGGATCTTGGCGAAGCTTGTAAGGAATACAGAATTCCAGGCCCAGAGCTATAAAATCACTTTAACAAGAACTCACAGGAGTTCAAGTTTGAAAGCAGTCATCTAAATCTTCCAAGCAAGATACAGAACTTCTGCATACTCTGTACTGAAGTACTTCATAATCAATAAGCAGTTTGTGATTATTAGAAGACAAGATACAGAATTCTTTTCAGTAAAAAAAAAAAAATGTCATCATGGAGGTTGGTGGTGTTGGTGGTGGTGTTGCTTTGCATTTTTATCACTTCTTTACTTTCTAGCACAACCAGATGTTACGGGCTCATCTTGAATCATTCCTCGTTCCAATCTTAGTCTCGGCCATTTCCTTTATTAGAGCCCATTTCCTTTATTAGAGAATGGTTTAGAAACCACAATCTGGGTACTAAGTGAGCTTGTTGTTACTGGGGGTCCAGTTGCTTTGAGGCTCTCTTAGCTGACGGAGCAAGGACACAAATGTGTGATATGTATGGATGACCTGATTTTTAATACACTTTGTGTTTAAATTATTTCTAAACTTGTTCTGTGGTGCTTGATAGAATATATTTTTAGAATGTACAGTAACTGTAATATTTCACCAATGATTCTACAAATGACACAAATCATTTAAAATTATCTGAGTTCAAAAATATAGTCATACTGAATCACACTCTGTACCCAACTGTGCACTGTGCCCTCTCCTAACCTGACAGTCACTTGCCTTCTCAAGCCACACACCTGCAAAGATGCCTCAGTTTCTTCTTTTATACATTGAGGTAAACAAACTAAATAATCTCTAAAGCAGCTTTCCAAGTCCTAAATTATAAAATATTATGACAAAATTCTAACATTATGTGATATGTTCACCAAAGGACAAAATATCAAATGAGTCCAGAAAACTGTAAAAAGTACAAAAGTGTGTTGTAAGGTAGATTTCTTCCAGGTTTTAAACCACAGGCCAATTCATGTTTAATTTGAACTTTAGCCATTTTATTTAAGGACTAATCTCATGAAAATGATTTATTTCCTTTCTGGTTTTGATCTAGTTAATCCCCCTTTCAGATTTATAATGATCACTTCCATAGACACTTAAAAAGACAAACCAGATTTTTATAAAAATGTTTTTTAAAAGCATCTCAAAAATAAATAGGTGTACAGCATTCCTCAGTGTGATAACATTGTTATTAAGAATGACAACGAAGGGGCGCCTGGGTGGCTCAGTTGTTAAGCATCTGCCTTCAGCTCAGGTCATGATCTCAGTGTCCTGGGATCGAGTCTTGCATCAGGACTCCCTGTTCAGTGGGAAGCCTGCTTCTCCCTCTCCCACTCCCTCTGCTTGTGTTCCTGCTCTTGCTATCTCTCTGTCAAATAAATAAAATCTTAAAAAAAAAAAGAGTGACAACCAAATGTCAATAGATTAGTTCAAGTGAAAAACACAGAATCCAGAACTACTATGTTCTTCTTGGGTTAGGCAGCTAGAAGCTTGTCAACAAACTGAACCACTGGAAAATCCCACAGTGCTGTTAATCCATAGTCAATTCATGATACCTGAGAAGCACAGCCTCTTTACTGAGACCAGAAGTACTAAGGCAGATTTGAAGGCAGAGGCATGGTTGAGATAGGGAAAGGTCAAGTTTGAAATTCCTATAGTGTAGATATTCAACAAATAGTGGATGTAGGCATTTAAATGCCACAGAAGGGCCACACAGAAGCAATAGTTGAAACTACAAAGGTGCTTGGGATCACATAAGTGAAACTTTGCAAAAAAATTCATGATTGGGACTTGAACCCTGGGATGCACACTTAAAGGGAAGCCAAAAGACAGGTGGTCAGGGAGAGAAAGAAGAGTGATCAGAGAAAAAAAGCAAAGCAGGAATAATTGTGGACAGGGAGGAGTCAATGGCAGCAAAGCTTCTTAGGGTCCAGTAAGATAAAGACTGACAGGTGCACAGTAGACAGGAACGAAGATCAGAGGGCCAGCTAGCACCCAGGCGAAGTTGGTGAAGGTGAAATCATGCCTTTCAAGTTTCTGTATTTCTGATGCTTTGACATCTGAGGCCTTCCTGGCCCTGGTGAGATGGCCCCTCCCAGAGCTAGCCAATTCCTAGAGACAAGAAAGCCTGCAACCCCACCTTTCATTTACATACCAACCAATTCGGAGCCCACACCCTCACAAAATCCCTCATCCATCTCTCATACTCAAGGTCAATATTCTCCTGCCCTAATCACCCAGGACCAGAACCAGATAACTGCAGACCACTACACCCCAGAGCCCATTGAATTTATTTAAACTAGTCAATCCTAAACCCACTCTCCTTGCCTTTCCAGAAGGAACCACTGATAAAGGCTTTTGCTCTTTCTCACTCACTCTGCTTCTGATCAAACCTGCTGCTTGCGCGTGTGGTCCCAGAGGCGTGCTGTGCCTCCTGTTTCTAGGGAACTGTGAGTAAAACTTCCCCCTTCACAATGGTCACTTCCATGTCTTGTCATGCCTGATCAAAACAAATTCTGGGTACATCTTAAAACATGAGTGGTGGTAGACACAGGCATACCTTGGAGATGTTACAGCTTCAGTTTGACCACCATAATAAAACAAGCCAAATGAAATTTTAGTTTCCCAGTGCATGTAAAAGTTATGTTTATACTATAATTCAGTCTATCAAGTGTGCAATAGCATTATGTCTAAAAAATGTACATATCTTAATTAAAAATACTTTATTGCTAAAATGTGCTAACCAACATCTGAGCTTTCAGCAAGTTTTCATCTTTTTGCTGGTGGAGGGTCTTGCCTCGATGTTAATGGCTGCTGACTGATCAGGTGTTTACTGAAGGTTGAGGTGACTGTGGCAATTTCCTAAAATAAGATAACAATGGAATTTGCTGCTTCAACTTATTCTTCCTTTCACAAATGCTTTCTCTCTAGCATGTGATGCTGTTTGATAGTGTTTTAGCCACAGTAGAACTTCTTTCAAAATTGGATTCAATCTTCTCAAACCCTGCTGCTGCTTTATCAACTAAGTTTATGTAGCATTCTAAATCCTTCATTGTCTTTTCAACAGTATTCACAACATCTTTACCAGGAGTAGATTCCATCTCAAGAAACCACTTTCTGTGCTCATCCATAGGAATCAACTCCGCATCTGTAAGAGTTTCATCATGAGATTGCAGTAATTTAATCACATCTTCAGACCCACTTCTCTTGCTATTTCCACCACATCTGCAGTTACTTCCTCCACTGAAGTCTTGAACCTCTTAATATCATGCACGAGGGTTGGAACCAACTTCTTCCAAACTCTTATTCATGTTGATATTTTAGCCTCTTCCCACGAATCATGATTGTTCTTAATGGCATCTGGAAGGCCAATCTTTTCCAGAAGATTTCAAATTCACTGTCTGGCAGCTGTAGCTTTGTGAAATATATTTCTTAAATAATAAGACTTGGAAGTCAAAATTATTCCTTGATTCATGGGCTGCAGGCATGCTAACATGAATCTCATCGTACATCTCCACCAGAGCTCAGGTACACTGCCAGTGAGCAGTAATGTTTTAAAAGGAATCTTTTTTTCTGAGCAGTGAGAAGATCTCAACAACGGGCTTAAAATATTCAGTAAACATGTTGTAAACAGATTTGCTGTCATCTGGGCTTTGTTGTTCCATTTCTACAGCACAGCATAATTCTTAAGGGCCCCAGGACTTTTGCAGTGGTAAAGGAGCATTGGCTTCAATTTAAAGTCACCAGCGGCATTAGCCCCTAACAAGAGAGTCGACCTGTCCTTTGAAGCTTTATGCCAGGAATTGACTTTTCTCTAGCTATGAAAGTCCCAGATGGCATCTTCTTCCAATTGAAGGCTGTTTCATCTACCCTAAAAATCTGTTGTTTAGTGTAGGCACCTTCATCAGTGATCTGAGCTAGATCTTGTAGAGAACTTGCTTAACTTCTGTATCAATACTTGCTGTCTCACCTCACACTTTGATGTTATGCAGATGGCTTCTTTCCTTAAATCTCTTAACCGACCTCTGCTAGCTTCAGACTTTTCTTCTGCAGCTTCCACAGAATTGAAGAGAGTTAGGGCTCTGCTCTGGATTAGGCATTGGTCTGGGAGTGTTGTGCCTGGTGTGATTTTCTATCCAGATCATTAAAACTTTATCCATATGAGCAATAAGGCTGTTTTGTTTTCTTAACATTTGTGTGTTCACTGGAGTGGCACTTTTAATTTCCTTCAAGAATTTCCTTTGCATTATTTATTTATTTATTTTATTATTTCCTTTGCATTATTTATTTATTTATTTATTTATTTATTTATTTATTTGACAGAGATAAGAGTGCACAAGCAGGCAGAGCTACAGGGAGAGGAACAAACAGGCTCCTCACTGAGCAGAGAGCCTGACGTGGGGCTCGATCCCAGCACCCTGGGATCATGACAGGAGACAAAGGCAGACGCTTAACCGACTGAGCCACCCAGGTGCCCCTTTCCTTTGCATTCACATCTTGGCTAACTGCTTCAAGAGGCCTAGCTTTTGGCTTATCTCAGCTTCTGCTGTGTCTTCCTCACTAAGCTTAGTCATTTCTGACTTTCAATTTAAAGTGAGAGACCTGTGACTCTTCCTTTCACTTGACCACTTACAAGGCACTGTAGGGTTATTAATTGACCTAATTCCAATATTGCGTCTCTGGGAAGAGGGAGGCCGGAAGAGAGGGACTAGCAATCTGATAAGTGGCCACTCCCCACTGCTTTGCCCTCAAGTCACCTTTCCTTGTTTCTGTTGTCACTTACTCAGTCCTGGGCTTTCCCCTTGTGTCCCCCAGGTGCTGAGGTAAAGCTGGGCGCATGCGGTGGCCAAAACAAAGTTACCCAGAGTGTACTCCTTCAAAACCAGTACTGTGAGATGCAAATAAATGTTACATTTTAAAAGAGAGAGAAAGAGGGAGGAATGGGAAAAAAAGAAAGGGAGGAAGAGAGAAAGAAAGAAAAACAAAGAAGAGGTGGGGAGAGAAAGTTTGGCTAATACTGGTTTACATAAAGCTCCCCATACCACAGGTCTTCAGAGTTCTTGTATAGTGCTTCTCTAACAAGGGACCTAATGGCCATGTTCCTGAGGCTGGCAGACCAAGGAAGCCTTTTTTTTCCACAGATTATCACTCAAATACGCGGGAAAATGTAGCTATGGTGCTGTGGGTACATGTGGGGATGAGGGAGTGGGCAGAGAGCTATGGAAAGAGAAGTGTGGTCAGGGTTGTGGAGGCCAGTCAGGAACTGTCTCTGTCTCAAAGAAACTTTCCAGAAGATTCTTATATACCACTTTTCTCCTCCCCACCCTCTTCAATTAAAAATCTCTGGTGATTCCAAAAACTCCATGTGCACAAGAATCTTCCAAGAGCTTTTTGATGCACAGGCACAGGCTATACTCAAGAGATTTAGGATATCCAGGGTGAATACAATAATTACATTCAAAACTTGCCTCCCAGTTGCTTCCAAGATGTATGGCCTCATTCTAAGAACCAGTGCCCCAGAAGGTATGAAGGGCAGCAGATGTCGTGTTGTCTAAACTTGGTCATAAATGCTAAGAAATGAGCTCATGACTCAGAAATGACACAGATTAAGTCATAAGATCTAATCAGGCTTTGAGGCAAATAAAAAAATCAATTCTTTTAAAGCTGATTTAAAATTTTTTCTTTTCAAAATTTCAGTTCCAAAGAAAAGAATTCCTCTTAAATGTCAACTGTGTCCAGTGACTTTGATAGGCTACAGGGCATTAAAAACTGAGTAACCCTCAGTTCCAGCTGCAAGAGGCTTATATTCAGATAATATAATATTATATTATACAGATATAATCTATGTATATATATTATATATATATATATAAACTAATACAAGTTACAGTATGAGGAGTGTTGTAGGAGAAGAAAAATGCTGTCTGTGTTTAAAGGAGAAAGAAATCATTACTGAATGAGATAATCTAACCAATGAGGCTGACAATAATTCCAGGTAAATCTTATTTTAATAGCATTTTATTTTATTAATATGTATAAGACTATACATTTTCAAACATGATACAATGCTTTAGCTACTATTTACTGATAGTTTATGTTGACAGTTATAAAATTAGTTATAATAAATGCCTAAACTCCAGGACATGCTACTTCCCACTTCAGTGATGTTCTCTTCTTTTTTTTTTTTTAAGATTTTATTTATTTGATAGAGAGAAAGCATGAGCAGGGGGGAGGGGCAGAGGGAGAAGCAGGCTCCCAGGGAGTCTGATGCCAACTGGATCCCAGAACCCTGGGATCATGACCTGAGCCAAAGGCAGATGCTTAACTGACTGAGCCACCCAGGCACCCCCCAGTGATGCTTTCTTTAATAGCACACACAGGAGGGGAACATCTAGACTCTGAACCAATCACCTGGCCATCACTCTCCGTCTTCCCACATGGCAGCAAAGATCTTAGAAATCTATTCTTAAATGCTTCAGAGCTTATTTCCAGGTAAAAGTGAAGGCCAAAGTGGGGGGGAAACATTACAAAAGAATTTTAAAAATCCTAGTTTTCCTTGCCAATATATGACTGAAAGGCAGTCTCCTAGGACTGTGCTATTCCAAGAAAAGAGAAGCCATTTTGTGTGATTGTATCAACTTCCTGCTCAGAATTTCCCCACTGAGCAGCTAGGTGAACGACGCCCTGCAAACAGGCAACAATCACTACTCAGAAATACTCTGAATGGGCAGAAATTCATTCATATGAGTTCACTCTGGCTTCTCATAATCAGTGTTCTGGTGACAGCACTTGCCAAGTACACTTAGCAAAATATCACACATCACCTTTCCATCTTGACTTCTTCGCATATTATTGTTTTTCAGTAAAACAAACAGCTTCCAGTAACTCTGCAAATAAAATATTTTAAAAGATCCATCTGAAAAAAAAAAAAGACCCACTTGCACTCCCTTCTTGATGATATGCAAAGTAAGGAAATTTATTTTTTTATTCCTGTGGAGGAAATTTTACTCACCAGCTAGGACTGGCTAAGTGGGCAGATGTAATGGGAACAGACTTGAAATAGAGGGGATTTAGGTTGTTACACATAAAATTCCACTATTATGCACATCCAAGTTTCATCAGAACTGTAGGGATGGTTGCAAAGTAAATTTAAGATTTCCATATTTTTGAATATGGAAAGAATTACAAAGATACCACAAAGTAACAGGGCCTAAGAGGATGGACAGAATTTTGAGAGATGAAAGAAGCACATTCCCGGAGGCTCCAAAGTAGCAGAGGCAAAGAACCGGCTGGCATTCCTTACAGGAACAGCCTGAATCTGTGTGGCTGGCACAGGGGTACCTCCTGTGGTGCCCGGTGAGAACCACCGAAGGCAGATGGGACAAGTCACAGGGGGATGGAACGTCCTGCATCCAAGAGTAGTTAGGACTTTCTTAGAAAACCAAAAAACACCACTGCAAATCTGAGACTGGGGAAAAAAGATCTGTTAAATGAAACTGGTCTTAAATAATGTGTTAACAATGTTTCTGTAGTTTGGGACTTTCTCCTACTCTTTCTCATTCCAGCGTGACATTTCTTTCTCTGGGATGTTAAAATCAAAACCAAATGGAGACCAGCCTTGAAAATTCTGAGCTGACCAAGCCAGTTTTGTCATACAAACAAAGCTTAATTTAGCTTATTTTGCAAGGCTAACTTGACCTTGGGTCGTCTCTTGCTTATGCCTCTAAAAATCATAAGCAAAACTTAAACTGTTTCCCAATGTGGATATTAGGTAACTATGGACCAAGTCCCAAACATTTAATTGTAATACTATAACCAATCACTGTGAAGAATAAATGGTCACTGCTTTCTCACCACATAGGCTGCTTTACCACAATATACTCTGAGCCTCATTCCATGTTTTGGTTTGAGTGCGCCTGGTGTACAAACTGTCTTTTTGGTGCTTGCCCAATAAAATTTCACTAATTACTGTTTTGGTCATTCACTTGTTCATTTCTGAACTTTTGACAGAGATAAGTATTTGGGCTCACAATAATTTCAAGTCCACATATATGAAGGATGTGGCATAATCACTGCTGTAGTCACCCACAAGGCCCCACCTCCCCTCCTGAGAGCCCCGGGCTTGTTGGTCACCCTGGAAAGCACCGCACGGGAAGCTCAAGAGCTCACCTCAGCTTCTGAGGCCCTGGCCCACACCTTCCTCTGCTTCCTCTCTGGGTTTACCTGTGCACCAGCTTTCCCTCCATCCACACCCAGAATGCATACTGACAGAGCGCGGACACCAGGCTGCCTGCTTCAGTAGATGGCCTCAGCCCGCTGCATGATGACTGGCATGTAATAAGCACCCCGTGAAAGGCCCTCTGCATGATGACTGGCATGTAATAGGCACTCCAGTGAAAGTTTGTGGAGGAAATAAGTATGTATTTATATCACAACCATTATGAAAGAAAAATGATACTATGTAATCCCTCTTTACTTCCTTAAAAGTGAAGTATGAGGCAAAAGAGTTATGAGGTGACAGCAAGGCAGAGCCTGCTGGGCCTCCTCAGGCAGCCCAGCGGGGCTGGTCCCTGCAGCAAGCTGATGGCCCCGAACAGGGTCACTTCTGCTGCAAGCCTGGCCGTGGCTCTACCTCACTCTGTAAGGCACAGGCTCTCAACAGAGACACGTGGTAGCAGCTTCTCTGTTCCTTGCTCACTACCTTACTTCCTGCCCTGGGTGCCCTGCACTCTTGTCTGCCGCCTCTGACCTCACTGTGCCCTGGGATTTTCACATTTCCCAATCATACTGGACTTCCCTACCTTGGGGCGTCTCATGACCTCTATATTGGCTGAGGTTTTTTCCTCCATTTTTCCCTAGTGCCCTCCTTTCCGCATCTAAGTAGCCAGGCACCTGAGTGCCCAGAGCTGATTTGGGAGCCGGCCTAGGGAAGGTCCGACTGAATAGCCACCTCAACCTGCTCAAAATCGCGGGTTCCTCAACCATTCCCTGAGGCCAGCTTGAAGGGGGAAACAAAGGGGCATTCCTGAGCCTGTTCAGGCTGCGTCTGTGTGTTCAGGCAGTGCTCACTGAATTCTCAAAAACCCAGGAAGACCCAGAATGAAAATGAGGCGCTGACAGGTACAGAACCCGTGCACTATGCCTGGGCCGGCTGAGGCTGAACCCCACGGGTTTCGGCTGCTCCACCAGCCTACTGAAAAGACCTTCACCCGAGAAGGGACACATCACGCCCGTTCCTTTGCGAGATGGGGGTTTTTGCTACTTAAGTCTCAACAATGCTAAATCTAATAAACTCTTTACCTCTTTTCCTGAGAACCGGTTATCTGCAGAGATGGTCTGTCCTCTGCTCTGCTTAATTCCGCCTTCCTAAAACCCTCATCAGAGCAAAGTACTGCCTGGGAAGGGGACTGCTTACCAGCGCTCCGGGAGGCGTTGGGAGCCAGGCCGGCCTTGGCCGCTGGGAGGAAAAGCCACGACTTGGGTTCTTGGTCCGTGGCACGTGCTCCCCTGCCACCCCGGGGCCTCCCCTGGGCCCCGGGCAGGGACAAAGCCAGAGCAAGCACGAGGAGCGCGGGCAGCGGGGCGCCTGTCTTAGCTGGCCGCATGTCTGCACACACGGAGGGCCGCGCAGGAGGCTCCCAGGGGCTGGTCCCGAGGCAGCTGTGTGTGCCGGGACCGGGGGGTCCGAGAGCCAGGAGAGGGGCTGTGGGGAGGTGTCCCCGCGGCGTCCGGCTGGAACAGTGCCGGGACTTAGCCGGCGTAGGTTGATACCTGCGTGCCTCGGTGTCTCTGGGCGGGGACGCGGGGCGGAACGGCTGCTGGGGACTGCAGGGTTGTCCCAGGGCACAAAGGCGAGTCCGAGCGCACCGGACTCCCCGGCACACACGAACCTCGGGATCAGCAGGTCCTCGGGGCTCCCTACGGAATGCCCCTCCGGGGCCGGGACACTGGGTCTTGGTTCAGTCCCTGAGGGTCAACAGAACCCGAAACTTCTAGGTCGGGACGGAAGAAAGCAGAGCCGGGACTCGGGCCATGGTGTGCGGAGACGGCGATCCCGGGGGAAGGTACAGAGCTCACTTTCTCCAGCCTGAATCCCGCTGCGTTTGGAGGTGCTGGCCGGCGCGACCAAGCCGCGAGCAGGAGGCTCAACCTGCCTGGAGGGCGGCTCCGCCCCGGCGCGATGGTGCCTTCTCCTCGCAGCAAGGGCGGAGCTGAGGACCCAGGAGGTCAAAGCTGGGCCCGCCGACCACCCACGCCCAGCTTCCCCGGCTCTCTGCTGGGGTTGCTCGGATTCCCCAGGCTGAGTCCTACTACAGATGAAGTCATCGAGGTTTACCCGTGCGCCCAAAACCGCAGAGGGCTAGATTTTCTTTTCTTTTTTTGTTTTGACATAAAAATATTTTTATTGACATAAAAATCTCCAGATATTTTGTGGATGCTAACAACAGAAAAATGAGATTAAGTCCACTTCTTCTGATTAAAATAAAATGGGCATCTCTGGATCAAATTGTGCTGTGTAAATTACTGTGATTTTAGTTATTTCATTAGCTCGATTTATTACCTTATATTAAGTATATTGAGAAATGTTTAAGTTACTCCCTAATCAATTGACTGCTAATTATCTTTTCAGATGCAATGTGGCAAATAGAAAGAGACAACTCAGAGGGAATAACCACATGAGGCACCGTCCAACGTTAAATTCTCCTACAAAGATATCTTGTTAGTCACAAACCCTGAAAAATAACCCCAATGCGTTCAAATAATTTTTCTAGATTTGGTATTTCCAACCTGTCCCGGGGAACTGGGGAAACATAAGCAAGCTTTTCAAGAGCCCTATAAAAATCATGCTAAATGAAACTTTATATAGAGAAAGATACTGTTGAAGACTGCCGCTTCCAATCTCTATACTATTAAGCATAAGAATCTGGCAGATGAGAATGACTTCCACCATAAGAGACACAGAAAAGCGATCGTAGAAAAATTACGTTAAAAGAGTCTCAGAAGACCCTAGATAGGTAGAATAAGTTCTTCTTACAGCTTTACTCAAGTGAAATAAGAAAACATAGGAAGTCTATGGACATTGACAAGCATTTCAAAAATTTACTTTAATTAGAAATATAGTAAGTTAGCAGCCACTGTGAAAAACAACTGGGAAGATACAAGGTGAAATAATGCTGGTAAGAAGTGATACAGAAGTAACAATGAGAAATGAACTCCAAATCAACTATCAGGGGAAGGAGAAAAAAAAAAAAAAGCCGAGAAGCTTAATTATTTCCCTTTCCATACACTGAAACTAGAGGAAGTAATCGATCTGATGAACTTTTCAGGGCCTGACAGTTTGAGCTCTACTGTTTGCTCAGTCATTAGCCATATGTTGAGCAAACTATTTAGCCTCCATTTTTCTCTCTGATAAAGTGAAAAGATTGAATTTCTGTGGTCCTCAGGCTGTGTGTAGCATGTGAAAGAAGCATCTGGTGTGTGTCTGTGAAGAATGCAGATTCTGATACTCCCAGGGATCGAAGTTCCACCTAGGAGGTACCCAATGAATCTGCCTTTTAAAGGACTGTGGGTAGTTTTGAAGTAACTGGTCCTTGAAACCCTCTTTTATTCATTCAACAAAAATTATCTGAATGAAAACCAGAGGCCAGGCACAGTGGGAACACTGAACCTCAAGAGTGGGCAAAATTGACAAGATCTTTTTCTTGTTAAACATCTAGCCTCAGGGATCTGGTTCCCCAACATAATGATTTCATCATAAATAATCAAGTTGTATATAGCTAAATAACCATTTGTTTTTTCTTCTTTGTTTTGTTTATTGTTTATCCTTGACTACTTATTGTCCCAAGTAAATGCTACTGGCCGTACCTCCTTGTAATTAGTTCAGAAGCACCTTTAACTGTTCATGTAGATACAATCTCAGTAATACATGCTAACTTATTTTTTAATAGACTCTTAAGACCATTTTCAAATTCACAGCAAAATTGAGAAGAAGATACACATTCTATATAAT
The DNA here is from genome assembly GCF_003265705.2 of Callorhinus ursinus. Lineage (NCBI taxonomy): Eukaryota > Metazoa > Chordata > Mammalia > Carnivora > Otariidae > Callorhinus > Callorhinus ursinus. The sequence continues at coordinate 5,766,694 of NW_027397067.1, forward strand.
TCCTGTCCCCTATGCTCCCACACACATAGCATCCTCCGTTATCAACATCCCCAACCAGAGTGGTCCATTTGTTAAAACCGATGAAACTACATTGATAGATCATTATCACCCAGAGGGTTTGGTTTACATTAGTGTTCACACTTGGTGCTATACATTCTATGGGTTGGACAAATGTAGTATGACATGTATCTACCATTATAGTATTATATGGAGTAGTTTCACTGCCCTAAAAATCCTCTTGGTCCGTCCACAATAGCCAAACTGTGGAAAGAGCCAAGATGTCCATCGACAGATGAATGGATAAAGAAGATGTGGTATATATACACAATGGAATATTATGCAGCCATCAAAAGGAATGAGATCTTGCCATTTGCAACGACATGGACGGAACTGGAGGGTGTTATGCTGAGTGAAATAAGTCAATCAGAGAAAGACATGTATCATATGACCTCACTGATATGAGGAATTCTTAATCTCAGGAACAAACTGAGGGTTGCTGGAGTGGTCGGGGGTGGGAGGGATGGGGTGGCTGGGTGATAGACATTGGGGAGGGTATGTGCTACGGTGAGCGCTGTGAATTGTGCAAGACTGTTGAATCACAGATCTGTACTTCTGAAACAAATAACGCAACATATTTTAAGAAAAAAGAAAAAGAAGAAGATAGCAGGAGAGGAAGAATGAAGGGGAGTAAGTCAGAGGGGGAGATGAACCAGGAGAGATGATGGACTCTGAAAAACAAACTGAGGGTTCTAGAGGGGAGGAGGGTGGGGGATGGGTTAGCCTGGTGATGGGTGTTAAAGAGGGCACATTCTGCATGGAGCACTGGGTGTTATGAACAAACAATGAATCATGGAACACTACACCAAAACAAATGATGTAATATATGGTGATTAACATAACAATAAAAAAATTAAAAAAAAATCCTCTTGGTCCATCTATTCATCCCTCTCCCCCATCCAGCCCTGGCAACTATGGATTTTTATAATATATTTATACTGTCTCCATAATTTTGCCCTTTCCAGAATATCATATAGTTGGAATCATACAGTGTGTAGCATTTTCAGATTGGCTTCCTTCACTTAGTACTATGCATTTAAATCTTTTCCAGGTCTTTACATAATTTGATGGCTCATCTCTTTTTAGCATTAAATAATATTCCTTTGTCTGGGTGTATGACAATTTTTTTTCCATCACCTACTGAAGAACATCTTGGTTGCTTCCAGATTTTGACAATTATGAATAAAGGTGCTCTAAACATCTGTCTTTAGGACTTTGTTGGACATAAATTTTCAATTTCTTTGAGTAAAAGCCAAGAAGCATAATTGCTGGAGCATACAATAAGAGTGTTTTTTGTAAGAGACCACCATTTTGCATTCCTGCCAGCAATGAATGAGGGTTCCTGCTGCTCCACATGCATTTTGTGTTGTTAACTTGTTTTTTTTAATGTGTAAAAGAGAGGGATCTGTGTCTCAAAGGGTACTTAGACAATAACTAATGTTTTAAATAACCCAATATTTAACAGTACACATGTTAGAAATAAGTTTTTAAGCCTCAAATCTTATTTTTTAAATAAATTAGCTAATAAATCAAACAGCTTAAGTTTCTCTAAATATTTAACACCAATAAACCCTATTCAACATTTAAAATTACAATCACAAAATTAAATATATTTGATTCTCTCAAACATTTTCTTTGGTGGGGGAAAGAGGTGAAAACATTTAAGTTCTACTCTTACCCAATTTCAATTATACAATACAACTATTCAATATGATCTCTATTTACCATGTTATACATTAGATCTTCAGACTTCATTCACCTTATAGCTGAAAGTTTGTACCCTTTTTATTAACCTTTCACTATTTCCCTCACCCCTAGCCCCTGGCAACCAGTTTTCTACTCTGTTTTTATGAGTAACTTTTTTTAAAATCCACAAATACATGATACCATGCAGTATTTGTCTTTCTCTGTCTGGTTTATTTCACTGAACATCATGCCATCAATGACTATCCATGTTGTCACCAACAGCAGGATTCCCTTCGTTCTCATAGATGAATAATATTCTATTGTGTATATCTTCTTTATCCATTCATCTGTTGATGGACACTCAGGATGTTTCCCTATCTTGGCTTTTGTGAATAATGCTACAATGAACATGGGAATGCAGCTACTTCTTCAATATCCTCTTTTTTTTTTTTAAAGATTTTATTTATTTATTTGAGAGAGAGAATGAGAGATAGAGAGCACGAGAGGGAAGAAGGTCAGAGGGAGAAGCAGACTCCCTGCTGAGCAGGGAGCCCGATGTGGGACTCGATCCCGGGACTCCAGGATCATGACCTGAGCCGAAGGCAGTCGCTTAACCAACTGAGCCACCCAGGCGCCCCTCTTCAATATCCTCTTTTCATTTCCTTTGGGTAGATACACAGAAGTGAGATTGCTGGATCATATGGTAGTTCTGTTTTCCATAGGTGCTGCACCAATTTACATTCCCACCAACCCACCAAGTGCACAAGGGTTCCCTTTTTGCCATAGCCTCACCAACATTTGTTATCTCTTGTCTTTTTGTTCATATACTAACATGTGAAGTGATTATCTCATTGTGGTTTTGATTTGCACTTCCCTGATGATGAGTGATGTAGAGCGTCTTTTCAACTGGCCATTTGTATGTCTTCTTTGGAAAAATATCTATTCAGTTCCTTTGCTCATTTTTTAATTGGGTTATTTTTTTGTTACTGAATTGTGTAAATTCTTTGTATATTTTGGATAATAACCCATTACCAGGTATGATTTGCCAATATCTTCTCCCATTCAGTAAGTTGCCTTTTCATTTTGTTGATGTTTCCTTTTGCTTTACAGAAGCTGTCTAGTTTGATGTAGTTCCACTTGTTTATTTTTGCTTTTATTTTCTTTCCTTTGGTGTCAAATCTAAAAAATCATTGCCAAGACCAATGTCAAGGAGGATTTTTCCTATGTTTTCTCTACGAGTTTTAGGGTTTTAAGTCTTACATCCAAGTCTTTAATCTATTTTGAATTGATGTTTGTATATGGTGAGGGGTAGGGGTCTAGTTTCATTCTTTTGCATGTGCCTGTCCAGTTTTCCCAACATTGTTTTTTGAGGACACTGTCCCTTCCCCATTGTATATTCTTGGCTCCTTTGTCATAAATTAATTGACCATATATTATTAATGATTATTTCTGGGCTCTCTATTCTGTTCCATTGATCTATGTATCTGTTTTTATGTGACTACCATCCTGTGTTGATTACTGTAGCTCTGTAGTATAGTTTGAAATCAGGGAGCATGACGTCTCCAGCTTTGTTCTTCTTTCTCAAGATTGCTTTGGCTATTCAGACTCTCAACCATTTTTAAAATATAGAATTTTAAAAGGCATAAAAATTGAAAAACCCATTGCTATACTCTCCTAAAATTGTTAATAATATAAACTTAATTTTTACAAAATCATCATTTCTATACATATTTTGTATCTTCTTGGATAACAAAGTTATTTCCTGAGGTGAATAGAAGTCCTATTTCAGATCAGTTAAGATTATTGATTCAGGATTATGTGTTAGAAATTCAGAACCTCAATTCAACTGTGAATTTGGGGAAGAGGTAGGACTATAACACACAGAAAATTGGGAGAAAATCCAAGACAATTAAACTGTGCCAAAGGAGTTATGGAACCAGACCCTTTGTTATTATAGTAATAAAAACTTCTAGGCCCATCTCTCTTTAGAACTTGGTGTATTATATTTCACTCCTGCCTTTCTTTTCTTTTTAACCATGATCTCTTATACAACTTTTAAAGTAATTTACTTCACAGATTTTTTCCTGCCTATATTAATGGAATTTTGCACACACACATATCCCAGGCTACAAGATTTTACATGATATTATATGTTTGATTGGATGTTAACTTCATTCCATACACCCATGGTTTGAATTGAATAATATATAATATGTTCTGTCAATATAAATGAAGAATCATTTTGCTTTTGCCTACTTCTTTTGAGTAACATTAAAAATTCATAGCAATTTTCACAAAACTATTCTATTTTTTGATGCTCAAACAACACAATTTGGTCAGCTGGAACCCTATAAGCCATCTCCTTTCTCTTTGACACTCGGCAAACATCTGTGATAGTGTCAAGTATCCTTGCTCTCTAGCACCAACAAAGGTGTCCAGGCACATCTTGATTTCCCTGATTCCTTTCTATCAGGGAGAGACATCGAATTGGCTACTCTCCAGGAGGTTTTAGCAGAGATGAATATCAGATTCCTCCACATGACAAAACATGGCAGGTGGGATGACCCATCAACAGGGTATCAAAGATCTAAGTTTTAAAGGTCATGAGTTCATGAGGTTGTTTCCAATTTTAACTTTGCTAAGTCCTTCTTTAGAATCATTTTTAAAATATGTTTTTAGTTTCCCTATCTTAACTGCCAGCTCTTCAGAGTTTTCATTATATGTGTGTATGTATATGTGTGTGTGTGTTTGTGATTCATACAATTAGATATAGAACAAAGAAAAGAAAGGGTAGGGAGAAAACAGTAAGATCTCTTATAGCTTAAATGAATAAATAATAGGCATATTTATGAACATTTATATTTATAGCATTTCCTTTAACTGCTTTTGTGAAAACATGCAATTTCTACAAACATGTTTCAGAAAAGTTTTTAATTAACAAGATTTGGAGTTAATGAGTTACATTATGGACAGTTAAGGGCTCTATAATAAAACAATCAACAAAAAAATCCTTATCTCTATACTAAATGTCAGGAAAATAAAACAAAGAATCTGTAACCTTATGATAAATGTGACAGCCACTCTTATTTAAAATCATTGAGTTAGACTGAGCAGACAGGTAACACAAGGCTTTTTGTTTAGTATGCAGAATGGTAAATATTCTGTATTTCTTATCGTCTTAGGAAAATGAAAATATTTTGCAGTGCAGCTTCTAAATAAAGAAAAAATGTTTAGGTCTGAGGAGATTTGGAATTGCTTTCCCTCTGTGTAAGTCTCCCTGTCTTTTAATTTCACATTTCACTTTTAATCGAGGCCAGGAAAGAATTAAAAAGTATATTTGTATGACACATTTCTCCTCAGTGACGTAGGTCCTGATTCCACACTGGAGTCTTCCACATCTCTGCCCGAGGAGGTACCAAACTAGACTTCATGGCAAAGCTGCCTGGACACTTACAAACACAGGTGATAGTGATATACAAGGTGGCCACTCTGAACACATGGGGACTTTAAAGAGGGATATTACTGAATTATTTCAGAATAAGAAATATAATCAGAAAAAGTTTAATTTACAAATGTTAGTGCACTTCTCTTTTCCATGGTTAGTTTGAGCTACCTTTACATCACTTTTATGATCCTGCATCAGCTAAGTGGCATACTAAGGTGATAGGAAAGAGGATATTATTTATAATTATCTCGCAAGTGCATCATTAGTGTATTCTATTCATATTTTTGACCTGAGATACTCAGACACAAAGAAACAAATTGTTATATTCTTAGGTGAATGTTTGAATCATTACAAACTTTTGTAATGTTTATGTCCTATGCTGAGTACACTAAACATGCCAAAGGGTTGGGTATAATCCAAAAAATAAAAGACTAGAATTTAAAAGTATTCAATGAAATTTTATTTTATTTTTTTAAAGATTTTATTTATTTGTCAGAGAAAGAGAGAGATTGAGCACAAGCAGGGGCAGCGGCAGGCAGAGGAAGAAACAGGCTTCCCACTGAACAAGGAGCCCCATGCGGCACTTGATCCCAGAACCCTGGGATCGTGACCTGAGCCAAAGGCAGACGCTTAACTGATTGAGCCACCCAGACATCCCTTTATGAAATTTTAAATGTAAAATGCTATACAAGGCAAAATGAGTTATGAGACACCCCTCTGATCTTGAAGGAGAAACAAGGTAGTCTATGTTGGACTGTGCTTAAAATAATAAAAATTAGTCATAGTCCATGGTACCAGCAATTTACCAAAGACCAGCTGCTGTTAACTCAAGCAGAGCAGAGTGTAATTAACAGTCTAATGTAGTTCCAGAAAGTGGGCTCCAAAATCAAAGTACTTGGATCCAAATCCCAGCTCTACCACTTCATAGTTGTGTGACCTTAGGAAGTATCCAACTCCTCACCATCAATAGGAATAATAACCCACTTAAGGAATTGCTATGTCTAAGTTAGACTTAATTTTAGGCTTCTTTAAAATAAATACAAAGGTAAAAATTTCAGGACAGCTGGTGGCCAGCTGCCATTTGGTCTCCATTTTAGCTGGCTTAGTTAACTGCTTACAGTTTTCAGTCCTCCGCTCGTGCAGTAAACAACATTTTCATTTCTTTGGATAGATCTGGATCTTCTACTTTTGAGGAGGTAGTCACAGAAGGCTTTGACTGCAAGCAGTGTCTGCTTTCAAAAAGGGAGATGTTCTTATCTTCATAGCATCTCATATGTCTTGGAAAAGTACACCTGGCTTACCACTTGGGACAATTAACTGTCATTCCTGTTTGTTATAAACACCACTGTAGTCAGGTTGAGAGCTCTCTTGGGTACCTTGGACCTGAGAACTTTCCTTTCATGCCACACCTACAGCTTGAGTTCCATATGTGTCCTTCTTGGATGAACCTCATACCGCCACCCTTCATCCAGCGACAAGCTAAATTAGTCCTACCAAATTCTCTCTTCTGGGACATCACACTGCACTTAAACAAATTAGCAGGTAACTGTTTTGCATATATTATTACTCCTAAACTGTATCTTAAACTTTTCCAGCCTATAGAGGGAGTATTTACTGTTCACTCCACTCAGTACTTTGAACAGAGCTCAATAAAGTATTTTGAGAAAGGCTGATTCCAGAGAGTAAGAGAAATCAGCATCATTCTTGCCAGTATATTATAAAATGTTACTTTGTGTCTAGGGCAACCTTAGAATGAGAATCTTATTCACCAATAGGTGGCATTAGTGGTTTAATTTCTGGACAGATTATTGTAGCTGAAAAGCAGTCAATTGCCAAGAATGGCTGTTTCATTTTCCATCCCTGCACTGTATTATCTTTTTTCTTTTTTAAAGATTTTATTTATTTGACAGAGAACATGAGCAGGGGTCAGGCACAGAGACAGAGGCAGAAGCAGACTCCACACTGAGCAAAGTCCCTGGATGAGGAACTAGATCCCAGGACCCTGGGATCATGACCTGAGCTGAAGGCAGAGGCTTAACAGACTGAGTCAGCCAGGTGCCCTCTGCATTGCATTTTCTACCAGGTTCCAATGTCCTCACCATCTTTCTCAGCTCTGTCTGCTACTGCCCTAAATAACTGCTGCCTGAACACTTGGAGCAGCTTCTTCATCTCTGCTTCACACTTTTCAAATCTCTTCCAAGCTACCCCTGGAATTTCTACTGAATCACATTCATCAGAGCTGATCTTGAGGTGCCTGGCTGGCTCAGTCTGTAAAGGATGAGACTCTTGATCTCAGAGTTGTGAGTTTGAGCCCCACATTGGATGGAGATTACTTAAAAATAAATATTAAAAAAAAAAAAGCTGATCTGATCATATCAGTTCTCTGCTCAAACCTGAAGGGGCTCCCCATGGCATACAGTGCCAAATCCAAACCACCAAACTGGTTACTCAAACTGTCGTTTACAACGTTGATAATTTTTAAAAAATATTTTATGTATCCATTTGAGACAGAGAGAAAGACAGAAAGAGTAAGCACAAGTGGGGGAGAGGGAGAGAGAGAATCCTAAGCAGATTCCCCACTGAGCACAGAGCCCGACCCAGGGCTCGATCTCATAACCCTGAGATCATGACCCGAGCTGAAATCAAGAGTTGGATGTTCAACTGACTGAGCTACCCAGGTGCTCCAAAAGTTAAATACTTTTTAAGGACTATTTCCTTGAAGCTATTTTTTCCATCCTTGGGATATTTAAAACAAGAGGGGACTCTACTCAGTGAAAGATGTCAAATGGTTTTGCCTTCATTTTTTTTAAATCTGTCACCAGAAGCATCATTGCTTTGTGAAACATGAACCACACCATTATTGAATGATCACTGTTTTCTTTATATCAGTCTATGATCAGTTTGTATGATCTTGGTTGACATCCTGACCTCTGACAGAAACTTGGAAATCTACCTAAATTCATTAACTTGACACTTCACAATGATTTATATACATGGCTAAACTAATCCATTGCATTTTAGTTTTTATAACTTTCAATCCAGAAGATAAACCTTCTGACCTTATCAGATGTTCTTTTTTGCGGCTTAATATAGGAGTTTCTACTCAAACTCGAGTGTTCTTAAAAACCACCCAGGGATTTTGTGAAAAAAAACCCAGTTTCTTGGGTTTCATTTAAAGAAATTCTGATTTATAGATCTGAGTGTGGGGCCCAAGGACCTGCATTTTTAATAAGCAACCCCTGCCCCTCAAAAAAATTCTGTGCAGGGAGTCTGTAAATCACAATTTTTAAATTTTTTTTAATTTGTTTTATGTTGAAATCATTGTAAACTTACAAAAAAGTTGTAAAAATAGTACAAAGAGTTCCCATATACTGCTTACCTTAATATTAACATAACCTTAATATTAATATAACCATAGCACCATAGTACATAGTACATAACCAAACCCAGAAAATTAACATTCATACAATCCTGTTAGCTGATCTACAGACTGGAGTCACTCTTCATTAGTTGTCCTGCTGACATCTTTCCTAGCCCAGGGTACAATCCAGGATTCTGCCTTGCACTTAGAAGTTGTGTCTCCATAGTCTTTCCTAATCCAATCCAGGACAGCAACTCAGTCCTTTGTCTTCCATGACCTTGACACTTTTCAGGAGTATGACTAGTTATCTTGTAAAATATACCTCAGCTTTAGTTTTCTGATGTCTCTACAAAACCAAATTCTGCTCATGAATTGTGGCAAGAACACCACATAAGTGATGGTGTACCCTTCTCAGGGCATCTTATCAGGAAGCACATGATGTCACTATGTCTCACTACTGCTATTATCTTTGATTGTTTGTCTGCCAGATACCGCCAAGTAAATTTACTTGGCGTAAAAAGTAAATACTGTTTGTTATTATGAGTCATAAATTAATTCTTTAGGGAATTAACTTTCATTATTTAGGGTTCTGTGAAGACAGTGCAGTATTGCCTTCTACTTAGATTTTTAAAAGCTTAAATATGATTAGAATAATGGGGCAAATGGCTTTTCTGCCTCAATGGACTATCAATATACTTGCTGTTTCTAGTTTTATTTTATCCATTCAACAGCATTGTCTTTGATTGTTTGTCTGCCAGATATCGCCAAGTAAATTTACTAGTTCCCACTGTAATTAATAGGTATCTTATGGGGAGATAATTCTTGGCCAAATATCTTGATTCCCATCATACTTTAATACACAAATTTTAGCAACCATTGATGACTCTGCATTGCAACAATTATTCCATGTGTTTGCTAAATGTAACTTTCCATTTTTATCAATATTTTGCATTTATTCATTGGAAGTATATTTAAGGAACAAAAGTCCCTTCTCCCTCATTTATTTACCTACATACTTAGTTATACTTATTCAATTCCTTGTTTGTACTTGAGAAATATTTTACTTTGTGTTTACCCAACACTTAGTGAGTTTCTACAGTCAGTTAGGCTTTACTCTAACCTCTGGGACACACAAGTGAGTAAGAAGTAGTCCTTGTTCTTGAGAACATTCTAGTGTATTAGAGCCAGGCGAGTTTGATTAGCATAACTTAATTTCCCCAAGCCTGCTTTGTCAGACTGAGTAAATAACTGAACTTCTGGTATCCACCAGGTGCTCTCAAATTTTCATGAGCATAAGAATTGTCTAGGCAACTTGAGAAACAGGCAGATCCATGCCAAAGAATCTGGCTTGGTATAGTCAGAAAGAGGCCTAGGCCTCTGCATTCATTGTTATGGTTCCTCAGTGATTGATACATAGGTATTCAAGAACCCCACTTGAGAATGCCTGCTCCAGACACAAGGGCTTCTCATTCACTTTGATGTGGTTTTAATTACAACATGTCTTCACTTCTTCAAAAGATTCTCTCTTCTAAATCTTTGGGAGAATTGTTTTATTCAGGGCTATCGCTTTCCCTGGACACATCAATTTCTCTGCTCAATGGAGGAAAACATTTATGGAGGCTGAAAAAATACTGGTTTTCACTCAAGATTGTATCACCAGCACTTGTTAGTGGCCTTGAAAAAAGGTAGTTTTGCTTAATCCTAATCTCTTGGGGCTCTGGATGTCCTAAGGCTTGTTTTTTAAGCTCCCTGAAGACGATCATAGAAAAACTGATAAAACACATTATTATAGCTCAAAATGTTGTAAAAAGTTAATGTCTAAGCAGACTCAATAGCAGTTTTGTGTATGTTTCTACAACTTTGACTTCATTCCTAAGGAGGATCTGAACAATAGTAACTCAGGAAAGAGAGTTTACTTGAAGTTTTGGTAATGAAAAACTAGTATTTTTAAAAAAGCAGCTTCTCTGCTTCCTAGCATGTGAATTTGGGCAATTTAGCTTCCTCATCAGCAAAACCAGGTAATCCTGTTATCTGTTGTGCAAATCTCACAAAGGATGGAAGGCGCTCCATTGAGATTGTGATGCAGGAAAGCATTTTTTTGTTTCAACTACAGTAACTCACATAAATACTGTTTGTTATTATGAGTCATAAACAAATTAATTCCTTAGGGAATTAACTTTCATTATTTAGGGTTCTGTGAAGACAGTGCAGTATTGCCTTCTACTTAGATTTTTAAAAGCTTAAATATGATTAGAATAATGGGGCAAATGGCTTTTCTGCCTCAATGGACTATCAATGTACTTGCTGTTTTTAGTTTTATTTTATCCATTCAACAGCAGAAAGAATGCTTATTTATACTAAATTTTAAGAAATACAATTTGAGGAATATAGATAGAAATATTATTTATTGCTTTAAAAAAAGAAATATTATTTATTGCTTTAAATAAACCATTCACATGATGGTTTATTTCTTATGAATGGACTTTGTGCCACAAGTTCAATTAATGATTTTTTTCTGTGTGAGAGGAATGGTTGAGCTGAGAACACAGGGGGACGTCTCCCGTGTTGCTGAGCATGTTCAGCTTATATAACGTTTGTTTAAATTTCAATCTATCTTCTTAAACAGTCTTAAACATAAAACAAACTCAAACCCTTTAAGGAAAAAAAGTTACTTTATTTATCTGCTAATCTCCTTGTAAATCTCTTGAGGGTGTTTAATATGATGACTTAAACCTAACTGTCCAAGGGGGATTTTTGACAGTTTTATGAGGGAATTAGTTGCTTTCTGTTTTATGGCTGGTCTTTTGCCTCTCAGCTGTTCAGCATCATTCTGAGGCATCTCTGGGCTGTCTCTACACACTCAGCCCAAGGCCAGAGCCTGAGCTGCATTTCTTCCACATTTTTGTCTCAGCCTTGCCTCTGTCATGTCATGGACATCTCTCCTGAGAAGACTTTCCTTCTGTGCTCTCTCTCTCACCTGCAATTCTCTTTTGGTTGATCAAATATATATATGTATAATGATTAAAATGATGTTTTCTATCTCTTTAGCCATATTATTGCTAAATTGAGTTTCCTCTTTTATCACAATATACAGGTGTTTCTGCACTACCCATTATTTCCCAGAACCTCAGCACTGAAAGCCCAGGTGTTTAGTTTGAGACAACCATTCCTCTGATTTGCTTAGACATTACTTTTACTATAAAGATTTATACTTTTGGGGTGCCTGGGTGGCTCAATCGGTTAAGCAGCTGCCTTCAGCTCAGGTCATGATCCCAGGGTCCTGGGATCGAGCCCCACATCAGGCTCCCTGATCAGCGGGAAGCCTGCTTCTCCCTCTCCCACTCCCCCTACTTGTGTTCCCTCTCTCATTGTCTCTCTCTCTCTGTCAAATGAATAAATGAAATCTTAAAAAAAAAAAGATTTATACTTTTCTCATCTCAAGCCTTTCCCTTATTTCTCCAGATTTATGGGGCAGTTATTACTATTTTTCATTCTGCTCAATCCTGTGCCTATATATCAGTTGCCTTTGAAAAGGCACTTGGACTGTCACGTTCCAGAATGTACCACTAGAGCAGTGGTTTTCAAAATGGGTTCTCCAAGCCTCACCTGGGAACTTGTTAGAAATGAAAATCCGCTGCCCTTCCCAGACAGCTGAGTCAGAAGTCTGGCAGTGGGGGAAGAGGGTGGCCATAAATCTGGGTTTCAACAAGCCCATATGGGATGCTGATGCTCCCTAGGGCAAGGACCACCAGATTAGAGGATTAGCTGGGGTGCTAACAGCAACACATGAATAACTGGGTCCCTAGGAAGTCTGTATAATTTGAAGAGAATTTCATAAATGGACTATTTACAAGATATGAACAGAATGGAGAGAAACTACAAGTACTTTTAACAGGAAGTACCATCACTACCCCAATGCCACAAGGAGCAAGGGTAGGAGACATGGAGACAGGGAGGACTTTGTCAAAAGCACAGCCTGGCAGGTCAGGTCAGATACTAGTGTCAGGAACAAGCTATGACCTCCCCCTCCCTCCAGTTTCAGGATGGAGAAATTCCCCAGGGGCTAAATCCCACCAGAAGCTTGAGGATGTACAGATTATGCAGGGTGGTCAGGCGGAGAGCTGGTGGGGAACAGGGGAGGCTAAAATAGTAGGGATAAAGAGAAGCTATAGCCTAACTTACCATGAAGGCACAGTCCTTGCCAGAAATTGAGAATGGCCCAGGGGAGATAGCAACACATAAGTAGCTCACATAATGCAAAAGAGAATATACTAGAATTAGGGTCATCGCCCATCTCAGTTTGCCTGGGGAGAGGGGTTTTCTGGAATGTGGGGTTTTCAGTGCCAAAATCAGGAGAGTGTGGAAAATGACAAGCATTGGCAAGAATGTAAAGAAATTGGAATCCTTACGCATGCTGGAGGTAATATAAAATGGTATAGCCACCAGGGGAGACAGTATGGTAATTCCTCAAAACAAAACAAAACATAGAAACTAGGGACTCAGATACTTGTATACTAATGTTTATAGCAGCATTATTCATAAATGGCAAAGGTGGGAACAACCCAAGAGTTGATCAACAGATGAATAATAAACAAATAATGGAATATTACTCAGCCATAAAAAGGAGTGGATGGGGAGTCACATGATACTGTTTGAGGTTTTTCATTTTATTTATGGGGGAGATGAGTTTGATTGGTTCTACTTAAGACTAACAGTTCAAAGTCATTATTTGTTTCATCATGTGCTGATATAATTCATAAAAGGTCAATTCAGAGCCCCATTGCTGTATGAGCTTATATTTTTATCTAGACATTTCTTAAATTTAACAAGGAAATTCTCAAGTAGTTATTTTTAGAATCACTTACTTCCAAAACACTCTTCTTTAATTTTTTTTTATTAAATTCAATTTAGTTAACATATACTGTATTATTAGTTTCAGGGGTAGAATTTAGTGATTCATCAGTTGCATGCAACACCCAGTGCTCATTAAAAGTACCCTCCTAATTGCCCACCACTCAAGTACCCCAGCTTCCCTCCAGCAACCCTCAGTTTGTTTCCTATAGTGAAGAATCTCTTATGTTTTGCCTCCCTCTCTGTTTTCATCTTATTTTCTTTTTCCTTCCTTTCCCCTATGTTCATCTGCTTTGTTTCTTAAATACCACAGATGAGTGAGATCATAGGATAATTGTCTTTCTCTGCCTCACTTATTTCACTTAGCATAATACCCTCTAGTTCCATCCACACTGGTGCAAATAGCAAGATTTCATTTTTTTAATGGCTGAGTAATATTCCATTGTATATATATCCTGCATATTCATTATCCATTCATCTGTCAATGGACATCTGAGCTGTCTCCATATTGTGGCCATTGCTGCTATAAACATTGGAGTGCATGTTCCCTTTCAAATCACTGTGTTTGTATCCTTTGGATAAATACCTAGTAGTGCAATTTCTGGGTCATAGGGTAGTTCTATTTTTAACCTAAAACACTCTTGAAATGAGTGACCCAATTATCCATGTGTTGCTGTTGCTATCATTTAGAAATGATAACTAATTTCTGAGGTGCACTTAAGATTATGGATGTTAACTAAATTTGGGATAATCATTTCATAATATATATAAGTAAAGTCATTATGTTGTATACCTTAAACTTACACAATGCTGTATGTCAGTTATATCTCAATTAAAATAAAAAGGCATGGGGTGACTGGGTGGCTCAGTTGGTTAAGCTGCTGCCTTTGGCTCAGGTCATGATCCTGAAGTATTGGAATTGAGCCCCAAGTCAGGGTCCCTGCTCAGCAGGGAAGTCTTCTCCCTCTCCCTCAATCCTTTCCCCTACTTGTGCTTTCTCTCTCACATTCACTCTCTCTCAAATAAATAAATAAAGTCTTTAAAATAAAATAAAATGGCTTTATGGATCTATTTTTGTTTTTTTTTAAGATTTTTTTTTATATATTTATTTGACAGACAGAGACATAGCAAGAGAGGGAACACAAGCAGGGGGAGTGAGAGAGGGAGAAGCAGGCCTCCTGCCAAGCAGGGAGCCCGATGCGGGGCTTGATCCTAGGACCCTGGGATCATGACCTGAGCCGAAGGCAGACGCTTAACGACTGAGCCACCCAGGCGCCCCTTTATGGATTTATTTTTGAAGAGAAGGGAAGCAAAGCACAGCTGACTTGGGGACTGAGGGGGCTGTGTGCTCAGAGCAATGACCCTCAGACCTGAGACCCTGAGGCAGGTGGAAAATGGATGTGAGGGCAGGCAGTGGGGGTTGGGGTGTCCGGTGCCCTGGGCTTTGTATTCTCAACTTGGTCTAGCACTCAGACCTCATCCTTTCAGAACGGGAAGGCTATACATACTTATCTGTTCCAAAAGTCCGATGTGCTGATGTCAATTATGGGAGAGATTGAGACCCTTCTGATAAGATAATGCCACCATCTCCCCAGGAAGCTTAAAATAAGAGGCAATCTGAAAAGGAGACACTGAAGACTCAAGAAAAGGAGGG
Source organism: Callorhinus ursinus (assembly GCF_003265705.2). Taxonomy (NCBI): domain Eukaryota; kingdom Metazoa; phylum Chordata; class Mammalia; order Carnivora; family Otariidae; genus Callorhinus; species Callorhinus ursinus. The sequence goes on from NW_027397067.1 coordinate 5,781,748, forward strand.
GAAGCACAATAAAATTCTTACCAGAGGAGAGTGAAGATTTAAAAAAAAATAGTAGGGTTAATGTATGGTGACTAACATAACATAATAAAATTAAAAAATAAATAAAAAACACTACATCAAAAACTAATGATGTACTGTATGGTGACTAACATAACATAATAAAATTTTAAAAATAAAAATAAAAATAGTAGGGTTAAGATGGGGGAGGAGGGCACCTGGATGGCTCAGTCATTAAGCATCTGCCTTCAGCTCAGGTCATGATCCCAGGGTCCTGGGATTGAGTCCCACGTCGGGGTCCCTGCCTGGCAGGAAGCCTGCTTCTCCCTCTCCCACTCCCCCTGCTTGTGTTCCCTCTCTCACTATCTCTGTCTCTTTCAAATAAATAAATAAAATCTTAAAAAAAAAAAAAGATGGGGCAGGAGTAGGGCAGCCCTAAGCTTGCCTTGTCCCTCAAACACAGCTAGATAAATATCAAATAATTTTGAACACCCAAGAAATCGATCTGAGGCCTGAAGGAACAAAGCTGCACGTCTACAAATAGAAAGGCAACCATCTCTTAGAAGGTAAGAGCTGTGGAGATTTGATTTGGGGGAGAAAAGAGCCACAGGCACTGCAGAAGGGAAGGAGCCCTGATCATGGAGAGAGGAGCAAGAAAGAGAGAAGAAAGAGAGAAAGAAGAGTTAAGAGTAAAAAAAAAAAGAAAAGAAAAGAAAGAAAAAATAGTGAAAATATGTGCAGAGGATTGCACAAGAAACCTCATCCCCAAAACCATTGACTGGGGAGAGGCTGAGGAGCACAAAATCTGAAATTTTAGAGGTCTGAGTCATTGCCAGGGTCGTTCCTGGTGGGCTTAGCGGTGGTCTGGATGGAAAGGAGGGCAGAGACCTGGAAGCAGACAGCATGGTCTGTGGAGCCCCTAGTTCACCTGGGAAAAAACAGTTCCTCTTCTTGGAGTGCATTTGGGGGAGGTGGTGTGACCTCTCTGGAGATAAAAGACCCACGGGCACCATTGAGCTTCCTGGTTAATCACCATAGAACAAAAACATCCGCTGACAGGAGTGAGCCTTGGTGCCGGTTTTCTGCTGTGCTTTGCTATAAACTCCAAGCTGCTGTGCTGCTGGCTTTGAAGTTTGGAGTTTTGAAACCCAGCCACACCTGAGATAATACAGGAGTGCTGTGCCGCCTAGGAGGCGGATAGACTGGACACAAACAGAGTGAAGGCAAGGATCCGAGAGAAGCCCAGGACATAGGAAAGGTGACTGTTTGCTGTTCTTTGAGGACTTTCTGAGGAGTGGTGGGCAGGAGCTCCCTGCTCCCAAGTCAAGAAAGCTGGTGAAAGCCACTTTCTCTCCCCTGCACATCAACACTGACTGACTTCAGTGAATAAAACAGCGCCACCAAGTGGAGACCAGAGCCAATTATACCAAGTCCCACCACTCGGCACCCTGCAGGTGCACCTCCACTAGGGCAAGTCCTGAGACTTGATAATCAGCACAGCAGGCTTCACCCCCAGAAGGCCAACACAAAACCCTCATATGCACCAAGTCTACTGATCATAGAGTTCTACAAAGCTTCAACTCTAGGGGAGACAAGATCTAGCTTCCTTTGTTTTGGTTTGGTTTTTGTATATAGAAAAAGCATTTTTTACATTTATTTTTATTTTATTTTATACATTTTTATTATTTTATTATTTTTATTTTTACTTTTATATTTAACATTTTATTTTTTTTAATTTTTAATTTTTAATTTTATTTATTTTGACTTCCAAAATGACAAGATGGAGGAATTCACCCGAAAAGAAAGAACAGGAAGAAGTCATGGCCAGGGATTTAATCAATACAGATATAAGTAAGATGTCTGAACTAGACTTTAAAACAACAATTATAAGGATACTAGCTAGGCTTGAGAAAAAGCATAGAAGAAACTAGGGAATCCCTTACTGCAGACATAAAAGAACTAAAAATTAGTCAGGCCAAAATAAAAATGCTGTAACTTAGATGCAAACCCAAATGGATGCCAAGACAATGAGGATGGATGAAGTAGAGGAAAGAATCAGTGATATAGAAGATAAAATTATGGAAAATAAAGAAGCTGAAAAGAAGAGGGAAAGAAAGATACTGGATCATGAATGTAGACTTAAGGAACTCAGCAACTCCTTAAAATGTAAAAATATTTGTATCATAGGAGTCCCAGAATAAGAAGAGAGAGAAAAAGTGGGAGAGGTTTATTTCAACAAATTATAGCTGAAAAATTCCCTAATCTGGGGAAGAAAACAGACATCAAAATCCAAGAAGCACAGAGAATTCCCATTAAATTCAACGAAAGCCAGCCATCACCAAGACATATCAGACTCAAATTCACAAAATACACAGACAAGGAAAGAATCCTGAAAGTGGCAAGGGAAAAAAGTCCTTAACCTACAAGGGAAGACAAATCAGGTTCACAGCAGATCTCTTCAAAGAAACTTGACAGGTCACAAGAAAGTGAATGTGCTGAATGGGAAAAATATGCAGCCAAGAATACTCTATCCAACAAGATTGTCATTCACACTAGACGGAGAGATAAAGAGTTTCCCAGATGAGCAAAAACTAAAGGAATTCATGACCACTATTAAAGGGGACTCTTTGAGTGGGAAAAAAGACCAAAAGCAACAAAGACTAGAAAGGAACAGAGAACAAGGAAAGACCACAAATACACGGAGGTTAAAGAACATCCTACTAAAGAATGAATGGATTTTCATTTTTATTTCCTTCCATGTACTTTTTCATTTCTTCTTTAATTTCCTGGTTAACCCACTCAAATCCAACAGTACAGTAAAAGAATTATTCACCACAATCAAGAGGGATTTAATCCTGAGCTGCAAGAGTGGTTCAATATTTATAAATCAAACATGATACACCACATTAATAAAAGAAAGGATATGAACCATATGTCCTCTCAACAGATGCAGAAAAAGCACTTGTTGACAAAATACAACATCCATTCTTGATAGAAACCCTCTACAAAGTAGGGATAGAGGGAACAAACCTCAACATCATAAAGGCCATATAAGGGTACCTGGGTGGCTCAGATAGTTAAGCATCTGCCTTCAGATCAGGTCATGATCTCCAAGTCCAGGGATCGAGCCCCACATTGGGCTCCCAGCTCAGTGAGGAGCCTGCTTCTCCATCTGCCTGCTTGTGCTCTCTGTCTCTGTCTCTCTCTAAAATGAATAATAAAATCTTTAAAAAATAAAAAAAATACAGGCCATATGAAAGACCCACAGCTAATATCATCCTCTATGGGGAAAACTGAGAGTGATGTCCATTCCCTTACTATCTGACATAGTACTGAAGTCTTAGTTTCAGCAATCAGAAAATGTAAAGAATAAAAGGCAAACAAATTGGCAAGGAAGGAGTCAAACTTTCACTATTTGCAGATTATATGATACACTGTGTAGAAAACCCAAAAGAACACCAAAAAGTCACTAGAATACATGAACTCAGCAAAGTTGTAGGATATAAAATCAATGTACAGAAATCTATTGCATTCCTATACAGCAATGATGAAGCAGCAGAAAAAGAAATCAAGGAATGAATCCCATTTACAGCTGTGCCAAAAAATATAAGATACCTAGAAATAAACTTAACCAAAGAAGTAAAAAGATCTGTACTCTGAAAACTATAGAACAGTTATGAAAGAAGTTGAAGAAGACATAAATAAATGGAAAAACATTCCATGTTAATGGATTGGAAAAACAAACATTGTTAAAATGTCTATAGTACCTAAAGCAATCTATACATTTAATGCAATTCCTCTCAAAATAACATCAGCATTTTTAACAGAGCTAGAACAACCTTAAAATTGTAGGGAGCCACAAGAGACAATGAATAACCAGAGCAATCCTGAAAAGGAAAGCAAATGTGGAGGCATCAAGACTCCAGACTTTAGACTATATTACAAAACTGTAGTCATCAAGACAGTATGGTACTGGCACAAAAACAGACCCATAGATCAATGGAACATAATAGAACACCCAGAAATGGACCCACAACTCCAGGGTCAACTAGTCTTCAACAAAGTAGAAAAGAATATCCAATGGGAAAAAGACACTCTCTTCAACAAATGATGTTGGGAAAACTGGACAGCCACATGCAGAAGAATGAAACTGGGCCACTTTGTTAAACCACACACAAAAATCAAAATGGATGAAAACCTGAATGTGAGACAGGAAACAATCAAAATCCTAGAGAAGAACACAGGCAGAAACCTTTTTGACCTCAGCTGTAGCAACTTCTAATGAGACATGTTGCCAGAGGCAAAGGAAACAAAAGCAAAAATGAACTATTGGGACTTCATCAAGATAAAAAATCTTCTGCACAGTTAAGGAAACAATCAACAGAACTAAATGGAAGAAGATATTCGCAAATGGCATAGCTGATAAAGGTTAGGTATCCAAAATCTATAACTTATCAAACTCAACATCCCCCCCAAAAAATAATCCAGTTAAGAAAGGGGCAGATGAGATGAATAAACATTTTTCCAAAGAAGACATACAGATGGCTAACAGACACAAGAAAAGATGCTTCACATCGATCCTTATCAGGGAAAACAAATCAAAACCAGGATGACATACCACCTCACACCTGTCAGAATGGCTAAAATTAACAACACAAGAAACAACAGGTGCCTGGGTGGCTCAGTCATTAAGTGTCTGCCTTTGGCTCAGGTCATGATCCCAGGGTCCTGGGATCAAGTCCTGCATCGGGTTCCCTGCTCATCAGGAAGCTTGCTTCTCACTCTCCCACTCCCCCTGCTTGTGTTCCTGCTCTCACTATCTCTCTCTCTGTCAAATAAATTTAAAAAATCTTTAAAAATAAATTAATTAATTAAAAATTAAAAAAAAAACAACAGGTGTTGGCAAGGATGTGGAGAAAGGGAAACTTTCTTGCATGTTGCTAGGAATGAAAATTGGTGTACCCACTTTGGAAAACAGTATGGAGGTTGCTCAAAAAGTTAAAAATAGAACTACCATATGACCCAGCAATTGCACTACTAGGTATTTACCTGAAGGATGCAAACAGATTCAGTGGGGTACATGCACTTCAATGTTTATAGCAATATTATCAACAGTAGCCAAACTATGGAAAGAGCCCATCAGTGCACCAACTGATGAATGGATAATGAAGAAGTGGTATATATATATATATACAATGGAATAGTACTCAGTCATAAACAAGAATGAAATCTTGCCATTTGCAGCAATGTGGATGGAGCTAGAGTGTATTATGTTTAGCGAAGTAAGTCAATCAGAGAAAGACAAATATCACATGACTTCACTCATATGTGGAATTTAAGAAACAAAACAGAGGAACATATAGGAAGGGAGGGAACAAGAAAAGAAATAGAGATGGCAATAAACCTTAAGAGACACTTAACAATAGAGAACAAATTGAGGGTCGATGGAGGGAGGTGGGAGGGTGGGTTAGAAGCGTGATAGTATTAAGGAGGCCACTTGTGATGAGCACTGGGTGCTGTATGTAAGTGATGAATCACTGAATTTTACTCCTGAAAACAATATTACATTATATCTTAACTAGAACTTAAATAAAAATTGGAAAATAAAATACTAAAAATGTTTACCAGCAAAGGCTCTATTTTGAACCATGAGTATTGAAAACCTTCTCACACCCATACCCACACACCCATAGAAAAATAACAGATTTTCCTTTTTATTTTTTATTTTTTTATTTTTATTTTTTGCAAATAAAAATTTGGAACCATTTTACTTAATGTGATGAGTGTGCTGTCTTTATAAGTTCATTCCAGTCTGGAATACAACAGAGCAATTCTCACACATCCCATACACTATTATTTTTTTATCATATTTTGTTTTATTTATTTAAATTCAATTAATTAACATATAATGTATTATTAGTTTCAGAGATAGAAGTCAGTGATTCATCAGTCTTATATAATACCCAGTGCTCATTACATCACGAGCCCTCCTTAATGTCCATCACCCAGTTACCCCATCTGCCCACACCCTTCCCCTCCAGCAACCCTGTTTGTTTCCTATGATTAAGAAGGTGTTATGGTTTGTCTCCATCTCTGAATTCGTCTTATTTTATTTTTCCCTCCTTTCCACTATGATCCTCTGTTTTGTTTCCTAAATTCCACATATCAGTGAGATCATATGATAATTGTCTTTCTCTGGTTGACTTATTTCACTTAGCATAATACACTCTAGTTCCATCCACATCGTTGCAAATGGCAAGATTTCGTTTTTTTAGATAGCTGCACAATATTCCATTGTATATATATACCACATCTTCTTTACCGATTCATCTATTGATGGACATCTTGGCTCTTTCCATAGTTTGGCTATTGTGGACATTGCTGCTATAAACATTGGGATGCACATACCCCTTCGGATCACTACATTTGTATCTTTGGGGTAAATACCCAGTAGTGCAATTGCTGGGTCATAGGGTTGCTCTACTTGGAACTTTTTGAGGAACCTCCATACTGTTTTCCAGAGTGGCTGCACCAGCTTGCATTCCCACCAAGTGTTCCTCCACATCCTTATAACATATGTCATTTCCTGAGGGGTTAATTTTGGCTAAAATTACCAATGTGAAATGGTAGTGCCATTGTATTGCCTGTAAGGTGACTGTTACTGTATATTGTTTGTGTTCCTTTCTGGTCTATGTTGCTTTTAGGCTCTCTCTTTGCTTAGAGGACCCCTTTCAATATTTCTTGTAGGGCTGGTTTCCTGTTTGCAAATTCCTTTAGTTTTTGTTTGTCCTGGAAGGTTTTAACTCTCCTTCTATTTTTAATGACAGCCTAGCTGGATATAGTATTCTTGGCTGCATATTTTTCTCATTTAGTGCTCTGAATATATCATGCCATTCCTTTCTGGCCTGCCAGGTGTCTGTGGATAGATCTGTTTCTACCTTTGTAGGTTATAGATCTCTTCTCCTGAGCTGCTTTCAGGATTTTCTCTTTGTCTCTGAGACTCGTAAGTTTTATTATTAGATGTCGGGGTGTTGACCTATTTTTCTTTTTTTTTTTTTTTATTTTGAGAGGGGTTCTCTGTGCCTCCTGGATTTTGATGCCTGTTTCCTTCCCCAAATTAGGGAAGTTCTCTGCTATAATTTGCTCCAATATAGCTTCTGCCCCCCTCTCTTTCTTCTTCTTCTGGGATCCCAATAATTCTAATGTTGTTTCATCTTATGGTATCACTTATCTCTTGAATTCTGCCCTCGTGATCCAGTAGTTGTTTATCTCTCTTTTTCTCAGCTTCCTGATTTTCCATCATTTGGTATTCTATATCACTAATTCTCTCTTCTGCCTCATTTATCCTAGCAGTTAGAGCCTCCATTTTTTATTACACCTCATTTATAGCCTTTTTGATTTCAACTTGGTTAGATTTTAGTTCTTTTATTTCTCCAGAAAGCGTTTCTCTAATAACTTCCATGATTTTTTCAAACCCAGCTAGTATATTTGAGATCATCATTCTGAACTCTAGTTCTGACATCTTACTAATGTCCATATTGATTAGGTCCCTGGCAGTTGGGACTGTTTCTTGTTCTTTTTGTTGAGGTGATTTTTTCCATCTAGTCATTTTGTCCAGAGGAGAATAGATGAATGAGAGAACAAAATTTTAACAGGTTAACAATGTCCCCAGGAAATATACACTAAACAAATCAGAAAAGACCTGAAACTGGGGGAAAAGAAAGGGAAAGAAGAAAAAAAAAGAAAAAGAAGAGGATAAAAACAAACAAAAACAAAACAAAACAAAAAAACCAGAATATGATCAAATATGATCAGGCTGGTGCATAGATCAGTGCCACACACTAGATTTTGGGAGTATTTGGGTTTGTTAGAAGAAAGTGCCTCCCAAAATTTTAAAGAAAGAAGAACATATATGTACAAAAATAAGGGTTAATATGATGAAGGGATGGAATATGACTGTAAAGATGAAAATTATAAAAGATTTTATAAAAGGAATTGATAAGATAAGAAGTTGGTTGAAAAAATAAAGGAGAGGATTTAAAAAAAAAAGGGAGACAATGTGATCAGGCAGGAGACTAGAACAAAGTCATACACTAGAGATTTAGGGTATATTTTGATTTGTTAGAAGAAACCGTATCCCAAAATTTTAGAGAGAACAACATATATATATATATATA